>NC_066530.1:13037931-13172931 GCF_024679095.1 Eriocheir sinensis
CCAACCTTTACCGTGTCACGAAAACAGATACCAGACACAGCAGTAAACAGAGGAAGAAAATCGAGAGTATAGTCTAACCTCCTTACTCATTCTCCTACTTCGGTGCTCATTCTTATGCCTCCTTTCCTGACATTTACGGCATCGTCCTTGTAACAGACCTAACCTTTACCGTGTCACGCAACTAGATACCAGAAACAGCAGTAAACAGAGGAAGAAAAACGAGAGTAAAGTCTAACCTCCCTACTCATTTTCCTACTTCGGTGTTCATTCTTATTCCTCCTTTCCTGACATTTACGGCATCGTCCTTATAACAGACCCAACCTTTACCGTGTCACGAAACCAGATACCAGAAACAGCAGTAAACAGAGGAAGATAAACGAGAGTAAAGTCTAACCTCCCTACTCATTTTCCTACTTCGGTGTTCATTCTTATTCCTCCTTTCCTGACATTTACGGCATCGTCCTTGTAACAGACCTAACCTTTACCGTGTCACGCAACCAGAAACCAGAAACAGCAATAAAAAGAAGAAGAACGAGAGTATTACAACCTCCCTACTCATTCTTGTACTTCGGTGTTCAGTCTTATTCCTCCTTTGGCTTCATTAACTGCATCAGCCCCTTAACAAATCTTACCTTTCTCTATGACGAAGCTAAAACTATCGCGCAATAAGTAGCAATAAACAGAAAGAGAGAAACGAGAGTAAATTCTAAATCCCTACTCATTCTCCTACTTCGGTATCCATTCTAATTCCTCCTTTGCCTTCATTTACTGCATCGAACTTTTAACAGACCTAACCTTTACCGTGTCACGCAACCAGGAGCCAGACACAGCAGTAAACAGAGGAAGAAAAACGAGAGTAAAGTCTAACCTCCCTACTCATTTTCCTACTTCGGTGTTCATTCTTATTCCTCCTTTCCTGACATTTACGGCATCTTCCTTATAACATACCCAACCTTTACCGTGTCACGAATCGAGGAACCAGGCACAGCAGTAAACAGTGGAAGAAAATCGAGAGTAAAGTCTAACCTCCCTACTCATTTTCCTACTTCGGTGTTCATTCTTATTCCTCCTTTGCTGACGTTTACTGCATCGTCCTTATAACAGACCTAACCTTACCGTGTCACGAAACAACCAGATACCAGAAACAGCAGTAAACAGAGGAAGAAAAACGAGAGTAAAGTCTAACCTCCCTACTCATTTTCCTACTTCGGTGTTCATTCTTATTCCTCCTTTGCTGACATTTACTGCATCGTCTTTATAACAGACCTAACCTTTACCGTGTCACGCAACCAGGAGCCAGACACAGCAGTAAACAGAGGAAGAAAAACGAGAGTAAAATCTAGCCTCCCTACTCATTCTCATTCTTATTCTTCCTTTGGCTTCATTTACTTCATCAGCCCCTTAACAAATCTTGCCTTTCTCTGTCACGAAGCTAAGTAGCATTAACAGAGAGAGAGAAACCAGTGTAAATTTTAAATCCCCACTCATTCTCCTACTTCGGTATCCATTCTTATTCCTCCTTTGCCTTCATTTACTGCATCGAACTTTTAACAAACCTAACCTTTCCCGTCTCACGAAAACAGGAACCAGAAACAGCAGTAAACAGAAGGAGAGCGACGAGAGTAAATTCTAACCTTTCTACTCATTCTCATTCATATTCTTCCTTTGGCTTCATTTACTTCATCAGCCTCTTATAAATCTTATCTTTCTCTGTCACGAAGCTAAAACTACCGTGCAATAAGTAGCAATAAACAGAGAGAGAGAAACCAGTGTAAATTTTAAATCCCCACTCATTCTCCTACTTCGGTATCCATTCTTATTCCTCCTTTGCCTTCATTGGTGCATTGAACTTTTAAAAAACCTAACCTTTCCCGTGTCACGAAGCCATGAAGGAGAATGCACAAAGAAACCAAGAAAGAAACGAGAAAGATAGAAAGAAAGAAAGAAAGAGAGAGTGAGCGAAATTTAATCCCATTCGTAACTGCCAATAAGTTCCAGGTGTCAATTCTCATTCCATCAGGTAAAAAGGAATAATTATGGATATTACCTGAATTGCAAAGGTGAGCTGCGGGATCGACTATTTTTTTTTTTTGGGGGGGGGAGAAGGAGGGGGGGAGGCTACCTGAGTTTTGCGGTATGTTGGTTTTGAGTGGATTAGGGGGGGAGGGGGGGGAGAGGGGGAGGGGGTTAGAGAAGTGTAAATGTGTTAGTGTGTGAATGCGTGAATGGTAGGGATGAAAAGGAGAGGGGGGGGGGAGAGAAAAGGTTCATTCTGTATGTGTGTGTGTGTGTGTGTGTGTGTGTGTGTGTGTGTGTGTGTGTGTGTGTGTGTGTGTGTAACAATTAATTTTTCATCGCCAAACACACCCTCCCACACACACACACACACACACACACACACACACACACACACACACACAAATAGGAATAAAACACGCCGCTCTAAATCCGATCTCCATTTATAAACTACGGATTGCATGACTGGAAACAAACTGCAAAACACAACGCATAAAAAAAAACACGCTATGAGATTAAAATACGGCCAAAAAAAAAATAGATAAATAAATAAACCGCCGTGCGCCAATAGGATACCCTCTTTATGCACGACCTCACAAATAAAATAAAGTAATCAAAATGAAAAGTAATAGATAAAAACACTTCTTCCACATTGCCACAGAGAAACATTTCCATTACTTTAGTTTTAGTCACTTTTTTTTTCTCTTTCTTTGACAGTATATTTCTTTCTATCAACAATAATACACAATCTTTATAACTTTACACTTCTTTATTCTTTTTCTACTTCTTCATTCCTTTACTTTACCGTCATTCCTTTCAACAACAAAATCCCATAACTATTAATTTCCACTTTTTTATTCTTCTTCTACTTCTTGATTCCTTTACCTTACCGTCATTCCTTTCAACAACAAAATCCCATAACTATTAATTTCCACTTCTTTATTCTTCTTCTACTTCTTTATTCCTTTACTTTACCGTCATTCCTTTCAACAAAATCCCATAACTATTAATTTCCACTTCTTTATTCTTCTTCAACTACTTCATTCCTTTACCTTACCGTCATTCCTTTCAACTGCAAAATTCCATCATAATAAGCTTCCACTTCTTTATTCTTCTTCTACTTCTTCAATTCTTTACTTTACCGTCATACCTTTCAACAACAAAATCCCATCACAATAACCTTCCACTTCTTTATATATTCTACTTCTTCATTCCTTTACTTTACCGTCATTACTTTCAACAACAAAATCCCATAACTATTAATTTCCACTTCTTTATTTCTTCTACTTCTTCGTTACTTTATCGTCATTCCTTTAAACAACAAAATCCCATCACTACAACTTTCCACTTCTTTCTTCTACTTCTACTTCATTTCTTTCCACTCCTTCCGTCCCCTTCTTCTCTTCCTCCACCAAAATACATTTCCACTAAACGCAACCCAGACTAACTAACTTTAGACATGTTCCTAAGTACATTACTTCACCTCCATTACAGTCTAACGAACTTCTCGGAGCAAAAATCGATGTACAGACGCGGGAACATATTCTAAAACGACTTCGACTTTCAAAACATTTCAAGAAAACACAAAGGAGTAAGTTGCGTTCTCAGGAGTGTTTTTAGCGTTCATGGTGTAGAAGCCTTGACAATCACTAGGCTCATAAAACTACATAAGTAAATACCCGCAAAACGGCAAGAGGAGTAGAGGCTCAGTTCGGTATTCTCAGACGCATTCGGTTCTCACGATAATCACTTCCAAAGGCCACAAGGGAGATTAGTCGGGTTATCATATGTGTTTTTAGCGTTCATGGTGCAGAAGCCTTGACAATTACTAGGCTCATAAAACTACATCAGCAAATAACCGCAAAATGGTAAGACTTGGAGTAGAGGATCAGTTCGGTAGCGTGGGGATTCGAATCGACGGTGCGGAGGGCTTGTCAAATTATCACGAGCAACGTTGCCAGATTGTCGTTCTCAGCCTCTCATTTTTCCCGATATCATCCTATATTCCGTCTCACCAACAAAACTAAACATACCTACTTATATTTATCGTTAAGTGTTAATTATAGAGGGTTTTAGGAGCAGCGAGTAGCGGTTTTTTTTTTTATTATTGTTTCCTTTTTTTGTACCCTTGAGCTGTCTCCTTTGTTGTAAAATAAAAATAAAAAGTCGTTAGGCGTTAGAAATAGGAAAATCTAGTTTGATGAGTATAATATTGTGGCATCCCTGATCATGGGACTCATAAAACTACCCTTGGAAACACGAAAACGGCCTGCACGAAAACCTGATCAAGTGTGTGTGTGTGTGTGTGTGTGTGTGTGTGTGTGTGTGTGTAACAATTAACTTTTTATCGCCAAACACACCCACTCACCCACCCACCCACACACACACACACACACACACACACACACACACAGGAAAGTGGATGAGAATATTCGCCTCGCTTCGTCTCGCAAACTCCACGTCTTCAAGTCAGGGTTCCTCAGGGTAAGGGTCACGCCTCTCCATCTCATAGGTCACGCTAACTTAATTATTAGGGACGCACTGCCTTCGTAAATTGATAATGAAGAAAGGGAGAGCCGCGGCATATATACAGCGCTTCGTTCAAGGTCGCGTTGGTACGGTTTTTGGTTCTCTTCTCAAATAATGATTAATAGTGATGGTAATAATTATAATACCACCTTTAAACATCCTCCTATCCTTTTTTCTGTCTTTCTCCTGTTCTGTTTCTTCGTGTTCGTCCTCCTCTCCTTCTCTTTCTTTATTCTCCTCTCCTCACGTCTTTTCTTTCCTCTTTTCTCCTCTTTCCGTCTCCTTTCCTTTCCATTCGTTTCCTCTCCCACCTTTTCCCTTCCTTTTCTTTCCTTTTGTCTCCCTCCCTCTCCTTTCCTTACCTTTCCTTTCCACTCCCACCTTTTCCCTTACTTTCCTTTCCTTTTCTTTCCCTCCTTCTCCTTTCCTATCCTCTCCGGCCTTTTCAATTCCTTTCCTTTCCTTTCCTATCACTCCCTTTCCTTTCCTTTCCTTTCCTCTCCCAACTTTTCCCTTCCTTTCCTTTCCCTTTTCTCCCTCCCTCTTCTTTCCCATTCTTTCCTCTCCCACCTTTTGCCCTTCTTTTCTTTCCTTTTCTTTCCTTTCCCACATTTCCCTTCATTGTCTTTCCTTTCTTCTCCCTCCCTTTCTTTTCCTTTCCTTTCCTTTCCCACATTTCCCTTCATTTTCTTTCCCTTCTTCTCCCTCCCTTTCTTTTCCTTTCCTTTCCTCTCCTACCTTTTCCCTTCCTTTCCTTTCCTTTCCTCTCCCTCCGTCTCCGTTTCTTTCCATTCCTTTCCTCTCCCACCTTTTCCCTTCCTTTCCTTTCCTTTTCTCTCCCTCCCTCTCCTTTCCTTTCCTTTCCTCTCTCACCCTTTCCCTTCCTTTCCTTTCCTTTCCTCTTCCTCCCTTTCCTTTTCTTTCATTTCCTTGCCTATCATGCCCTTTCCCGCCTTTTTTTTCCTTTACTTTCCTTCATTTTCTTTCCTTTTTCCATCATTTCCTTCTTTTCCGTTCCTTTTCTATTCTTTCCAACTTTTCCTTTCATTTCCTATTCCTTCCATATTTTCCTTTCCTTTCTTAATACTTCCTTTCCCTTCCTAGTCAACCTTTTCCTTTACTCTCCTCATTTTCTGTTTGTCTATTCTTTCTCTTCCTCCTCTTCCTCTTAAACACCATCATCATCATATTTACCATTTCCTCCCTCCACCCCCCTCTTCCTATGTTTATCAGGCGGCAGCATCACCAGCATTCCACTTGGCGTATTCAATTATCCATTTTCTGCCTAATTAAGCTCGAAATCCCCTTTGTCGTGCTTGCAGGAAGGTTAATGAGACGAGACGATTGGACACGCACGTCTACTTACGCCTAAGCTTGCCTAATTTGTGACTTTATGTATCGTGTTCACTTTACGTTGCTATTTTCTTCTACTTTTACTTTATCATGTCTAGTACGTTCCTACTTTCGTCTACTTCCTTTAACTTATTATGTCTGGTTTGTTGAGCTGTGTATCAGGTTTCCCCTCTTCATTTTCCGTATATATAATGGGAAAAGCGAAAGAAAATGGAACAAAGAGAATAGCACATAGACATGATGAAAGAAAGGAGGTAGAAGAGAATGAAGATAAAGAAGCACATGATAAAGAGATTCACTAACTAGACATGTTAAATTAAAGGAAGTATAAGAGCATAGGTGAGAAATTAAATAAAGTAGAATTATTGAAAACAGAAAATTCCAAACTTGAAATGTCACAGGGAAAAGAAAAGACAAGGAAAATTAAACAATCTAGATAATCGCTAAATAGACGTGATTAAAGGAAGTAAAAAAAAGTTAGAGAAAGTAGAAACAAAGAAAGTAAAATAACTGACGGAAGTAGAAGAAAATAGAAAAGTGTCTTCTCTTTTTGGTGATTTTCTTTATCTTTTTTTAATCTTTTTCTTGCCGTCCTATTCTCCTCAGCTTCCTTTGTCTAATCTGTGACTTTGGGTATCGTGATTCTACTTTGTCTCTTGCGTTCCAGTTTTCTTCTGTTTCCTTGAAATTATTTTGCTTTCTTTTATGTTTCTGCTTTTTGTAACTTTTCTATTATCTTCTACTTCCCTTTATTTATTTTGGATTTTTCTTTGTTTCTGCTTTTTCTAACTTTTCTATTTCCTTCTCCTTCCTTAAATTTATTGTTTGTACTTTTTCTAACTTTTTTTATTTTCTTCTTCTTCCTATAATTCATTTTACTTTCATTATTCCTACTTTTTTCTAACTTTTCTATTTTTTTTACTTCCTTTCAATTATTTTACATTCTTTGTTTCTACTTTTTCTAACTTTTCCATTTCCTTCTACTTCCTTTAATTTATTGAGGATTTTTTTTTGTTTCTGCTTTCTATAGCTTTTCTATTTCCTTTTCCTTCCTTTAATTTATTGTGATCTTTTCTTTGTGCTTTTTCTTTTATTTCTTCTACTTCCTTAAATTTATTTTACTTTCTTTATTTCTACTTTTTCTAACTTTTCTATTATCTTTTACTTCCTTTAACTTATTTTGGATTTTCTTTGTTTCCACTTTCTCTAACTTTTCTATTATCTTCTACTTCCTTTAATTTATTTTGGATTTTATTTGTTTCCACTTTCTCTAACTTTTCTATTTTCTTCTACTTCCTTTCAATTATTTTACTTTCTTTGTTTCTATTTTTTCTAAGTTTTCTATTTCCTTCTACTTCCTTTGATTTCTTTTGGATTTTCTTTGTTTCTGCTTCCTCTAACTTTTGTATTTCCTTCTATTTCCTTTGATTTATTTTGGAAGTTTCTTTGTTTCTGCTTTATTTAATTGTCTTTATGTTTCTTGCCTCTTCTACTTCCATTAAGCTTGTGTATTTAGTTATTTTCTGTATTCTACATTCTTGCACTTTCCCTATATTAAATTTCCCTGTATTAAATTTCCTCTTCGCTTTTATCTTTTTTCCTGTTATATTCTTATCTTAAATAACCTTTTATTCCTTCCTGTCTATTAGTCTTCCAATTCCTTCTTTATCTTTCTTCACATAGCACCTCTTGCCTACTTTTTTCTTTATCTTTATCTTCTTTTCCTTCCCAGTTTCTCTATCATTTCCCGTCTTTCCATTTCTTTTCCTCGTCTTCCCTTCTCTACCTTTCTACCGTTACTCAGTTTTCCTTTTCTTTAACTTTCCTTCACTTTCCTTTCCTTCCCTATCTTTTTATCATTTTCCTTTCCTTCCCGCCATTTCTATCATTACATGTCTTCCCCTTTCCTTTCCTTGTCTTTGCTTGCTTGCTTTTCTTTCTCTAACTTACTGCAATTTCACCTATTCATTCTTCTCTTCATTGTATTTGATTCCCTTTCCTTCCAAACTTTCATCCATGCCTTGCCTTACCTTCTCTTTTCCTTGTCTCTCTCCCTATACAGTGCTACCATAACACCTATCCCCTCTTCTTTTCCTTGTATTTGCTTCATTTTCCTTTCCCAACGTTCAACCATTACTTGCCTTATCTCCCTCTTCTCCCTAAATTGCTACTTATACACTTCTCTGCCTTTCTTTTCCGTAACTCTACAGCCCTTTGCACCCTCACCCTTCTCGCTCGGGGCAGAAACACTTAGCAATACCTGGAAGTCAATTAACACTTACCTGAGATGATGAGATGATGATGCTACATTTCCCTCGCCTCGGTTCCTGAAGAGAGGGAGGGAGAGTTATTAGCATGATAGCAGACAGGCACTTAATTATCCACATAACTACCTCCCTCCTGTTTGAGACTATTAAAAGGGGAATGTTTAGTCGACAATATGTATTCAATTTCGTTATGTGAGTAATATCTTTACATCCAATTACGTTGATTAGTGTCTTTGTACCTGGAGAAATATTGCACAAGAAATAGCATGATCAAATATTTATTGTTTGTATACACCTACGTTTTGTTATTTCTCTGATTCATAAGTGGAGAAACAAAGAATATACGAGACATATCTTTTTTATTTTGAACATGGAAAGGAGGTTATATGAAGAAGCAATATGGAAGGCTTTGAATAATTCGTTGATACCCACTTTCATTTTCCATTTCTCGCTGAGCCAGAAAATAAACAAACAAAACACAAAACACACCATTTTTCTTCAGACTTTGAGAGGAAAAAAGTTATATAAACAATACGGTGAGCTCTGAATAATCCGAACACACCCACTTTTGTTTTCCAATTCTCACTGCGGCAATGGAAAAGAAATAAAGGAAACAAAACATATCCCTTTCACTTCTGACTGTGAAAGGAAAAAAAAGTTATAGAAGGTCAGTCAGCCCAGTTTTAAATAACCAGTATACATCCAGTTTTGTTTTTCATTTCTAGCTGGGCAAAAAGGTAAGAAACAAACTAAAAACAAATCCTATCCCTTTTCTTCAAACCTCGAGGGAAGAAAGTTGTAAAAAAGAGTATGGCAACTTTGAAGAATCCTTTAACACATATTTTCGCTTTTCATTTCCAGCTGAGCCAAAACCGATGAAAATGAAAGCTATAAAACATTTTTCTTTATGGACTTGGAGAGGAGGAGAGCTACATAAACTACATGGCCAGCTGTAAATGATCTGTAATCGCATTTATTTTTTGCTTTTTAATTCACGTCAGCCAAAAAGAGACGAAAAATAAAAACAGGCGGGAAGAAAACCGTATGCAAACGCTATCTATGGCCGTACACACCCATCTCCGCTTTCCATTTCCCGCTGAGCCAAAACAAAAGAACACGAGGCAAAACAACCTACTCCACTCCCAGAGAAAAAATATATATTCCCATCAAGTTTTCTCCCTCCTCCCTCGGTATGCAACTACGGCGATGCATCAAACCCTGCCACAAAATTCTCTGTACCTACCAACTTGTCCACTTCCTACCCGCTACACAGACACACATCCACACACCCACACCCACATTCCTGCTATTCTTTTTTCTGTATTTCTCCTGTTCTGTTTCTTCCTTTTTCGTCCTCCTCTCCTCCTTCTCCTCCTTCTTAATTCTCCTTTCCTCACGTCTTTTCTCTCCTCTTTTTTCCTCTCCTTTCCTACACCCACACCCACACACATTCCTGCCATCCTTTTTTCTGTCTTTTTCCTGTTCTGTTTCTTCCTTTTTCGTCCTCCTCTCCTCCTTCTCCTTCTTCTTAATTCTCCTTTCCTCACGTCTTTTCTCTCCTTTTTTTTCCTCTCCCTCTTCTTCCTCTACTTTCCTTTTTTTATCCTACTCTCCCACACACTAAGATAAGGAAAGAAACAGCACATCAAGCCTCTCCCTGAAAAGTTAGTTGCCTGGACAAAAGTTTCGCGCGTTAGCATGTATTCTTTTTCCTCTGAGCCCGAGAATGAACAGCCCGAAGGAAAACTACACATTAGCCTCGATTCTGTAAAAGTATATCCACGTATCCGCTTGCTGGTGATTCTTTCCCTTTGGACATGTAGCCAGGGGAGGACCTAAATAATTAAATATCAAACTAACTGTATAATGTGCATATCCATTTTTTTTTTCATCTTTTTTTTTGTACGCCTTTTTTTTTGTTTTTGTTTTTTCCTGACGGGCTTTTTTCTGTTGGATTTTCACGATGGAGTTATTTCTACCGGTCTTTTATTTTTTTTTCCTTGAAATGTCACCTTTACTTCACAAATATCTCCACCGTATATAATTATCTCATCTCTAAATCTATCAAGAAAACAACATCGAACATAACTCTACAAATATTTAACTTCCTATACAATCTGACCCTACCAAATTTCGTAACTATTTTCTCTCTCAGACTACAACACCCAGAATAGGAGATATTACATTTTAAAACACACCTCCATGAATAACGTACAATATTCACTCGTCTATTCCTTCCTCTCTGAATAATTACCACGGATTGTAATTAATTTAACCCACTAAATATGTATAACCCATTTGTTTGTTTTATTTTATCCACAAGCGTGCACATCAATAAAACAGTGTAGGGCACAATTGCAACCTTCACTCTTTAAATCACTGATGCGCTTACGTAACCACTTGACATAATCCCTTTGTTTATGAAGCTACAACCAAAAACATATAAAAACAAAACGTCATCCCACTCACTCTCAAATTGTTAAAAGCTTACCCACTTGCCCTTATTACTTTATGAGGATACACTCACAGCAATATACCTTAATGTAATCAGTAACTCATTCTCTAAATCAAATGAGCTTACTTAACCATTTGCTTTAAACCCTTTCTTGATATTACTAACTTCATATTACTAACTAACTTCATATTACTGACTAACTTCATATTACTAACTAACGATATTACTAACTAACGATATTACTAACTAACTTCATATTACTAACTAACTTCATATTACTAACCAACTTTATATTACTAACTAACTTCATATTACTGACTAACTTCATATTACTGACTAACTTCATATTACTAACTAACGATATTACTAACTAACTTCATATTACTAACTAACTTCATATTACTAACCAACTTTATATTACTAACTAACTTCATATGACTAACGAACTTCATATAACTAACCAACTTTATATTACTAACTAACTTCATATTACTAACTAACTTCATATTACTAACCAACTTTATATTACTAACTAACTTCATATTACTAACGAACTTCATATTACTAACCAACTTTATATTACTAACTAACTTCATATTACTAACGAACTTCATATTACTAACGAACTTCATATTACTAACGAACTTTATATTACTAGCTTCATATTACTAACTTCAAATTACTAACTAACTTCATATTACTAACTTCAAATTACTAACCTACTTCATATTACTAACTTCATATTACTAACAATAATAACCATAGAAAACAAAACACAAACTCACACACTCTCCTATTCATATGAGCTTACCAACTTCCCCTGTTTCCTTTCTTTACAAACCTACAATTGAAATTCACATCGAACCATACAACAACCTGTCACGCCTAAATAATCTTACTGTACCTCACATCCCTTTAAAAACTATAGGCACTCTGAATAGGAAAAGGTAACATTCATCTGCGTTCAACTTTGGCAAAACGAGGCAGGGCAAAATTCCAGTCCCAACTCCACCTTTTCTGGGGATTACGAGCCGAAACTACAAAAATACCAGCGTTCCCAAGTGGATGCTGCCGCCGTTGCCCCTCCCCCTATAAAATACAGAACAAAAATAATCCCGTGTAAAACGTCCCTGTGTTCTGTTTCTGCTACACTCTATATGCGTTGACTTTATATGTGAGCGGGACACCAACTTTTCCCATCGTCCACTAATACGATGTGACATTTCCGAGTATCGAACAATACGTTTCAACCTTTCCCAGCATCCGTTAAACCTTTCCTAGCGTCCAACAATATGATTTTACCTTTCCCAGCATCCAACAATGAGATTCAACCTTTCACTGCATCCATTTAACTTTTTCCAGCATCCAACAATGATATTCAGCCTTTCCCTGCATCCATTTAACTTTTCCCAGCACCCACCAATAAGATTTCACTTTTCCAAGTATCGAACAATGAGATTCAACCTTTCCCAGGATTCGTTCAACCTTTAGAAGCATCTAGCAACCTGATTCAACTTTTCCCAGCATCCACCAATATGATGCAACCTTTCCCATCATCCACCAATATGATTTAACCTTTCCCAGCATCCATCAATATGATTCAACCTTTCCCAGCATCCACCAATATGATTAAACCTTACCCAGCATCCGTTTAACCTTTCCTAACGTCCACCAATATGATTTTACCTTTCCCAGCATCCAATAATGATATTCAACCTTTCCCTGCATCCATTTAACTTTTCCCAGCATCCACCAATAAGATTTCACTTTTCCCAGCATCGAACAATGAGATTCAACCTTTTCCAGCATCCAGCAACCAGATCCAACCTTTCCCAGCATCCACCAATATGATTTAACCTTTCCCAGCATCCACCAATATGATTTAACCTTTCCCAGCATCCATCATTATGATTTAACCTTTCCCAGCATCCACATATACGATTCAACCTTTCCCAGCATCCAAGAATGTGATTTAACCTTTCTCAGGATCATTTACCAATATGACTCAACCTTCCCCAGCATCGACCAATCACATGCAGCCTGCGTTTGAGAGGGGGCGTGGCTTGCCTTCGGAGTAACCAATGATATACAGTTTATAGAGAAGGGGAGGGGCTTTTCTGCCTAGCTTATGTGAACAAAGTACGACGGGCTGATAAAAATGATGAATAAGAGCATAGAAGAAAGAAATAGGAAAGAGTGAAGAAGGTAGGAAGGCGTCAAGAAAGATGGGAAGAAGGAATAAATTGGGAAAAAAGGTAAAAAGCAAGTGAAAAAAAGGAAGTAGCGAAATAAATGAATACATGAAGGGAGGAAGTAAAACAGGAAAGAAGGAAAAACAGGAAAGAGGGGAAAGGAGAGGATGAATAAAATTATTTAGAAAACGGAAACAAGGAAGGAAGGACGTCAGGGGGCAAGGGGAGATATAGAAAGGAATAAAGGGAGAGGAAAGAATAACTGAAAAGGAAAAAAATACAAAGAAAAAGTAAAAGGCCAAACAAGCAACCTTATAAACTACCAGAAGCAAAAAAGGTATCCAAGAGAAAAAATACTGAAAATACACATCCTTACCGACATAGTTTGAACCAAAGACGAAGCCGTGGAAAAATATATTAAAACCCTTGATCTCCCTTACCCTTCAGGAGCAGATTCACGTAACAAGGTCTCCCGCGAAAGGCAGGAGCGACGGGCCCTTGACGATCAAAATGAAGTGTTAGCATTAAATTTTGCGCCGCGTGGAATGGAAAGGGAGAGAGAAGGAAGGTAATTTATTGCGCGGAAAAGAGGATATCGGAAAAGTTTGAAAAAAGGAAGGAAAAGAAAAGTGAGAGAGAGCGTTTATAGAGACGTGATGAGGGGAGATGAGGAGAGAGAGAGAGAGAGATACACACACTGGTAACCGACATAAAACGCAAGGTGTGTGTAATATTAAACTACTACCACTTATACTACTACTACTACTACTACTACTACTACTACTACTACTACTACCACTACATCTGTTTTAAATTATCCAGCAAATGTTGAGTCGCTCTCGTCGGCTTTGCATTTAGCGTTGTCTCAGTTTTGCCACAAAGGACGCATTGCAATCTCGCGACATTTCGTATTCCAGCATTAAAGTATAAATTCCCTGTCTCTTGTCTACCCTTCCTTCATTCCTTCCAGCTTTCCTGTATTTCCATGCCTTCATTATTTCCTCCCTTTCTTTTTTCATGTTTCTCTAATTATTTTCTTTTATTTCCGTATACTGTCAATTTCATATTATCCTCTTCATTTCTTTATTTTCGTTTAATCAGTTAACACGATATTTTCTTTCTTTTTTTTCACCTCTTCCTTCATTTTGTTTTACAGTTTCTTACTTGTCATTTATTCTTATACATCATCTTTATTTCTCCTTCTCTTCCTTCCCTTTGTTTTCCATTTTCTAACTTGTCATTCATTTCTACATACTCGTACATCCTCTCTTTCTCCCTGTTTCCCTTCCCTTTATTTTCTATTTTCTTACTTGTTATTCATTCCTACATACATCCTCTCTTTCTCACTGTCTTCCTTCCCTTTATTTTCCATTTTCTTACTTGTCATTCAGTTCTACATACATCCTCTCTTTCTCCCTGTCTTCTTTCCTGCATTCCATTCTACCTTAAATCATCCTCCTTGTCATTCTTTCATCCTTTCATATCTCCAGTTATTCACACCTTTCTTCTTTTGATCCTTCCTTTGTGTTTAATCTTATCGGTATTTTTCATTCTTCCACGATTCCAGTACATATATATCTTTCCTCTCTCTCTCTCTCTCTCTCTCTCTCTCTCTCTCTCTCTCTCTCTCTCTCTCTCTCTATTCAGTCCAATCATCTCTCTTCTCTCCCTTTATCCCTCCATGAAGCGAGACACAAAAAAAAATTACTCTATCCTCTTTTGAAGTGAACTAATTGAATCGTCACTCACTTCAACCCCTTCCCTCCCTCTCTCACCCCTTCACTCACTTACTCGCTCACTGACTCACTTTCACTCTCACTTTCTCTCTATTCCGTTTGTGTACCTGTTTGTGTAGATTTAATAGACATGTTTCCAGGTAGATATACTCTCTCTCTCTCTCTCTCTCTCTCTCTCTCTCTCTCTCTCTCTCTCTCTCACATTAATATCTTCTACTTTTCTTATTCGTCCTCCAATGCGCTTTAGGCAATTTGTGATAGAGTGGAGGAAAAGGAGGAGGAGGATGAGGATGAGGAGGAAAAGGATGAGGAGGAGGAGGAGGAGGAAGAGGAAAGATCACAAGGCTGGCTGGTTTCTATCTCTCGTTCTTCCCAGCGATTCCCTCAGGCGTGTGTGTGTGTGTGTGTGTGTGTGTGTGTGTGTGTGTGTGTGTGTTTGGTGGTGGTGTCTAGCTCTTTTATCTCAAACAACCTCCGGCGTCCTCTCCCTCCTGACACCTTGCTATCTTTTTCGCCGGTTTTTATAACGTATCTTCCTTTATATCTATTTTCAGCAGGATAGAGAAAAAAAGAGTAGAGCAGCATAAGCGTTAATAAATAAAGGAAGGGTAAATGTGCTTCTGTTAATTATTCCTCACCTTTCCTTTACATTTCCCACAGTTAAAGGAATAGAGGAAAAAAAGAAGTACAGCAAGATAGGAGTCAATAAATAAAGGAAGGGTTAATGTGCTTCTGTTAATTATTCCTCACCTTTCCTTTATTTCCACAGTTAAAGGAATAGAGGAAAAAAAGAAGTACAGCAAGATAGGAGTAAATAAATAAAGGAAGGGTTAATGTGCTTCCATCTTCATTATCCCTCACCTTTCCTTTATTTCCACAGTTAAACGAAAAGAAAAAAAGAAGTAGAGCAAAATAATTAAGAAGGAAAAAAAGAGGAAGGGTAAATGTGTTTCCATCTTTATTAAGCGTATTTCTCACCTTCCCTTTACATTTTCCGGTTAAACGAAGAAAAGTAAAAAAAAAAGATCGATTACTTTAAGAAAACATGCAAGAAACAGATCACGAAATATTGCACCAACAGAAAAAAGTGTTAGTTAAAGGAGAAAAGACAACGGAGACATGAAAAAAAAGAGTTAATAAATGTTTGAACTAAATAAATTAAAAAAGTTGAAATGGAACAAAGCTTAAATAAAAAAAAATAATAAACAACACCGTGAGAGAGAGAGAGAGAGAGAAAATCAAGCACGCAGAGACATGTCCTACCCCCCTCCTCCTCCTCTTCCTTCTCCTCTCCTCCTCCTCCTCCTCCTCCTCCTGTGCCTCCTCCTCCTCCTCCTCCTCTGCCTCCTCCTCCTCGTACTCCGTGCATTACGTGACTGAACATGGACGTAAACACACACACAAACACACACACACACACACACACACACACACACACACACACACACACACCGAGACATTAAGAGTGTGTCGAGAGGAACATTAAACATTTTTCCCCCACTAATTACCACACCAGGTAGACTCAAGAGGGGGGAGGGGGGGGCAGGTGAGGGGCGTACCTGAATCTCTCTTTGTGAAGGTGATTGTTATTCTCTTGAGAGGAGGAGGAAGAGGGGAAGGGGAGGAAGGAGGAGGAAGAAAGAAGCGGAAGGAAGATAAAAATAAATGGATGGAGAGGAGGAATATATGGGAAGAAGGGAAAAAGGAGAGAGGGGAAAGGAGTTGAAGAGGGAAAATAAGGAAAAGATGGAATATATGTAATAGGGGAAATTAGGAAGAGAGGCAAACTTTAAGAACGAAATAAGGAAGGAAGAGATAATGAAATGGAGGAGAGGAGGAATATATGGGAAAAAGGGGGAAAGGAGAGAGGGGAAAGCAGTTGAAGAGAAAAAATAAGGAAAAAATGGAATGTACGTAAGAAGGGAGAGGAGGAAGAGAAAAACTTTAAAGACAAAACTAGGAAGGAAGAGAAAATGGTATAGAGGAGAGAAAAGAGGGAAATACAGAAAGATAAAATATGTAAAAAGAAGAGAAATATAGAGACAAAGGGACAGGGGAAAATATAAAAGTAGAGAGAAGAGAACTGTGAAGAAAAGAAGGGGCAAGTATCAAGAATTGGGGGTTAAGAAGAGGAAAACGAAGTGGAAGAAGAGAAATAAAAGAACAAGGTAATAAAAATAAAGATACTGAAACAAACGAGCAGGAAGGAAAAGGAAAAGGGGGAGAATCAGGAGGGAGTGAAAAATGGGAAATAAATGGAGAAATAGGAAGAAATGGGGGAAAGAAGAGGAAAAAGAAGTAGATGAAGATAAATGAAAGAACAAGGTAATAAAAAAGATACTGAAATAAACGAACAGGAAGGAAAAGGAAAAGGGGGAAAATCAGAAGGAAGTGAAATATGGAATAAACAGAGAAATAGGAAGAAAGTAGAAAGCAAAGGAAGAGGAAGATTGGAAAGGACGGAAAAGGGGAAGAATGTAAACGAGGAAAAAAAATAAGTGGAGGGGAAAACAATGAGAAGGAAAAGGAGAAAGAGATTATGTTAAACAATGCAGACATACTAAGATGACACAAAGGAATATATTTAGTCATTCTCTCTCTCTCTCTCTCTCTCTCTCTCTCTCTCTCTCTCTCTCTCTCTCTCATACTCATACTCATACTCATACTCACACTCACACTCACACTCACACTCACTCTCATACTCATACTCATACTCACACTCACACTCACACTCACTCACTCACTCACTCACACTCACACTCTCTCACACTCACACTCACACACTCACTCACTCTCACACTCACTCTCACACTCACTCTCACTCACTCTCACTCACTCTCACTCTTACTCTTACTCATTCTCACACTCACTCACACTCACTCACACTCACTCAATCACACACTCACACACTCACACACTCACACACTCTCACCTCTCACCTCTCACTCACACTCTCACATTTAGACATACGATGGGAAAAAGTGAAGAAACATTGCGTGCTGGTCCCAAATTAGTTTTCTGGCTAATTTCCAAAGTTTTTTCCTTTAGTTTTTGTTTTCTTTTTTTAAGTTGTTTAAGTATAAAGTAACTTAGCCATCATCAAGACTTATGGATGACTAAATAATATGCTCTTGTTGTTTTCATTTCCATTTCTATATTCGTTTTTATTCATTTATTTATTTATTTATTTACGTAAGGAAGAAATAGTACAGCAGGTGGGGGTTTTTTTTCATTTTTTCTCCTTTGCGTTATTTATACGGATTCAAGGATGATTAGATTTGGTGTGTGTTTTCGTTCCCTTTTCCTGCTTCACGTATTGCTATTATTAAGGAAACCACGCATATCACAAATTACCTTTCTGTTACTCTTTTTTTTCCCATTTTTTTCTTATCTTCTTTTGAGGAAAAAAAAGAATAAATTATGACTTTTCACCCCCTTCCCTTTCTTTTCTTTTTCCTTTTTCTTGCAACAACGAAACAAAGGAAGATTAAAAACACTACTCCCGTTACTCTTTCCTTCCCTTTTTTTCCCTTTAACGCAAAAAAAGGGAAAAAATGTGACGTCCAGATTTTTTTCCCATCCTCTTTCCTTCCTTTGTTTTCCTTTTTCTATTTTTGGTGCTGAGAAAATGATTACTTTTTGTACCGCCCTAAGAACGGGAAAGAGGCTTATTAGAGGGAGAGCGAGCGAGAGAGAGAGAGAGAGAGAGAGAGAGAGAGAGAGAGAGAGAGAGAGAGAGAGAGAGAGAGAGAGAGAGAGAGAGAGAGAATAAAGAAAATGATTTAAAAGGAAGATATAAAGAAAAAAATGAGATAAAATAAAGAAAGAAATGATTTACAAGGAAGAGATAAGGAAATTAATGAAGGAAATAAAGAAAAAGAGAGAGAGAGAGAGAGAGAGAGAGAGAGAAATGGGTTCATGACAGTCGCTCGCCACAATATTTTAATGAGTTTTTCGGTGTTGCAGAACAGTGGCAGGTGCTCTCTCTCTCTCTCTCTAAGGTAAGGGAACGGGAATGGAAGGAGAGGAGATGAAGGCTATGAAAGATGAAAGGGACGTAAAGGAAGGAAAGGAAGGAAGGGAAGGAAGGAAGGAAGGGAAGGAAGGGAAGGAAGGGAGGGAAGGAGGGAAGGAAAGGAAATGGAGGGAGGAATGAAAAGGGAGTGATGAAAAAATAAAAGAAAAGAAAAGAAAATGAGAGAAAAGTTAGGAAAATGTCAGAAGAAGGATACCGATAAATAAGATGAAGTGAATTGAAGCGAATTCTAGCGAAGTTTTGTGAAGTGAAATGAAGTAAGTGTCGTGAAGAAGGGAAGTTTTGTGAGACGTGTCAGGAAGGAAAGGAAGAGGAAGGGTAGAGAAGGGTAGGGAAGGAAAGGGAAAGGAAGGGGAGTGTCGTGAAGTGAAGGGAAGTGAAGGAGTTTCGTGAAATGAAGAGAAAGGAAGTTTCTTGAAGAGAAGGGAAGGGAAGGGAAGGGAAGGGAAGGGAAGGGAAGGGAAGGGAAGAGAAGAGAAGGGAAGGGAAGGGAAGGGAAGGGAAGGGAAGGGTAAGGAAGGGGAGGGAAAGGAAGGGAAGGGAAGGGAAGGGAAGGGGAAGAAAAAGCAACGCACTGAAGGGAAGTTTCGTGAAACGAATGAAAGTGAAGGGAAGGAAAGTGAAGAGAAGGAAAGTGAAGGGAAGGAAAGGGAGGGGAAGGGGTACAGAGCTAAGGGAGGGGAAAGGAAGGTCTCTCGCCAACAGTTCTTTTGACCCGAATTGGATTACCATGCTAATCAGATTGCGCGGAAATGAATTACTGGCGATATTCCGAGATGAATGGCGGAGCTCCGATGCCGGGGGGCGAGGCGAATGCGAATGAAAGGAGGAATAGGAGGAGGAGGAGGAGGAGGAAGAAGGAGGAAGGAGGAGGAAGAGTAAACTAAGAGGGGGAGGGGAGTTGGTAGTACGATGGAAAAACGAAAGAGGAGAAAAAAAAACAGGAAAGAGGAATGTAAACCCTAACTGAAGCCAGAAAAAAAGTAGAGGAGAAGGAAAAAGAGGAGGAGGAGGAGGAGGGAGAGCAAGAGATAAAGGGGGGAGAAGAGATTAAGAGGGGGAATGAGAGCAGTAGGAAGAGGAAAGAGCGAAAAAAGCAGGAAAGAGTTATATAAATGCTAACTTGAAGAGGAGAAAAAGAGGAGGAGGAGGAGGGAGAGCAAGAGATAAAAGGGGGAGAGTAGATTAAGAGAAGGGAGAAACACAGTAAGAGGAACAGGAAAGGATAAAGGGAAAAACACAGGAAGGAGAAGAGGAGGGGGAGGAAGAGCAAGATATAAAAAGAGGAAAGTGGATTAAGAGGAAGGAATAGAGTGATAAGAGAAGGAAAGTAGAAGGAAGAGGAAGGGAACGAGAAATAGATAGAAAAAGGGAAAGGAAAAGTGAAGGGAAAGGAGAAGGATGCAAAAGTACTCGGTCGATTTAGATTGGAGTCGAAGGGAAAAGGAGAGGAGGAGGAGGAAGAAGGAACGAGGAGAGAAAAAAAAGAGGCGTAGAGGAGATTGGAAAAGTTGGTGAGAAGGAAAGAGAGAGGAAAGTTGAAGAATATAGAAGAGACGAAAAGAAGAAAAAAATAAAAATATTGAGAAAGTGAGAGCAAGAGGAAGGAAAGACAAGTTTGCTGGTAAATAAATGTAACAATAGAAGTAAATACAATGAAACGAAGGGAAATGAAGGGAAGGAATACGGTAAGAAAGGGAACTGAGAGGACAAAAAATGAGACACAAAATAAAAGAGGAATTAAAAACAGAAATGCTAAAAAAAAAGGTTCTAAATGAATAAGCGAATACACAATGAAATATAAATAGAGGGTGAGGGAAAGAGCAGAAGGGGGCGAAAGAGAAGAGGGAGAAAAGGAAGGAAAGAATGAAAAAGCAAAAGAAGGAGAACACAGAATCGCAGAGGAAATAAAAAAAGCGGTAAATGAATAACAGCAAACACACACAAACACACACACACAAAAAAAAAATACACACATCCGCACACATACCTTCCTAGCCAAATGCCTTTTTCTGTGCGGCAAGGCAAGGGGTAGCGAAGGAGCTCTAGCATGGAAGGAGCGAGGACATAAGGAGCTGTCTGGAGGCCGTCTGCATGGGAATGTGTGTGTTGCAGGGACCAAGTGGCAGAGTTAAAAGGAGAGGAAGGAAGATGGGAGTCTGGGGAGGGCGCAAAGACGGGGAAGAAAAGGTTAGGATGACAAGGCAAAACAAGGATGTAGCGGAGATGAAAGATGTGGAAGGCAAGGAAAGAAAGGGAGGGAAGAAAAAGTAGTGTGATAAGTTTTAGTGATGTAGAAGGTAAAAAGGGGAAGAATAAGTGAGGAAAGTAGAGTGTGGTAAGTTGTAATGATGGAGCAGGTAAAGAGGAGAAGAAAAAGAGAGGAAGGAAGAGTGTGATGAGTTGTAATTGAAAGATAGAAAAAGAAGAGCAAGGAGTGTATTGAATAAACAGTAACAAAAAGGATGAGGAGGAGACGGAAAAGAAGTAGAATATAAAGAAATAGATATGATAAAGAAAATACGAAATAGAAAAAGCAAAACAAAGGAAAGAAGAAGAATGAGGTGAAGAGGATGAAGAGGAGAGGGAAAAGAAGTAGAATATAAAGAAATAGATATGATAAAGAAAATACGAAATAGAGAAAAGCAAAACAAAGGAAAGAAGAAGAATGAGGTGAAGAGGATGAAGAGGAGAGGGAAAAGAAGTAGCATATAAAGAAATAGATATGATAAAGAAAATACGAAATAGAGAAAGCATAACACAAAGGAAAGAAGAAGAAGGAGGTGAAGAGGATGAAGGCGAAATGGAAGACAAGTAGAATATGAAGAAACAGAGAAGATAAAGAAAATACGAAATAGAAAAAGCGAAACACAAAGGAAAGAAGAAGAAAGAGGTGAAGAGGAGAGAAAAGCACGAAGAACAAAGAGAGGGAACTACAAAGAATTATTAAAAAGGGTAAAAACAAGAGAATGAAGGAGAGAATGAAGAACCAAGAAGAAGACAGATGACAAAACGAGATGAAACACACGGACCATTAACTGCTATCAGGAAAATAAAATAAAAATTAAAAAAAAACAAAGAAAAGAGAAAAACGATAGAAAGAAGGAGGATAAGAGAATAAAAGAAAGGACATACGGAAAAAACTAAAAAAAACAAAGAATGAGAAAGAGAAAACAATAACATGACTAAGAGATGGAAAAAATCTGAAAAAAAACTCAATTCCAACAAGAAAAAGACAAGAAGAAGAAAGGAAGAAGAAAAATCACACACAAAAAAAAAATTACCCAATATAACCCACACAAAAACATCAATACCACCACCACCACCACCACCACCAACAACAACAACAACAACAACAACAACAACAACAACAACAACAACCTAGCAATAGCAGAAGCAGGAGCAGAAGGAGAATCAGTATCAAGCAGTAAAGCCATGCAGAGGAAGGGAAGGGAAGGGGAAGGAAAGAGCGAAGGGAGACTTGGTTAATATTAGCTCTCTGCTCTCCCTCTCTCTCTCTCTCTCTCTCTCTCTCTCTCTCTCTACATCTATTTAATACAGAGAGAGAGAGAGAGAGAGAGAGAGAGACTATCTCCCCTTCTTTTCTTTTCCTTGCCTATCCCGGAAATGAGGCTCAGATATCTATACGTGTAAAGCTACCTATGTAATCAGAGCTTCTTTTTGCCATACCACCCCCCATTCTCTCTCTCTCTCTCTCTCGTCGGTAACATCAGCAAAAACACAGAAAGCAAATGGACAAAACCTATAAATAACAAAAACAAAAACAACAATAATAAGAATAAGAATAAGAAACAGAGGAAGAGGAAAAAACAGAAGAAGAAACAGAAGAAGAAGAAGAACAAGAACAAGAAGAACAAGAACAAGAAAAGAAGAAAAATGATGAAAAGGAGAAGAAAAAAGAAGAGGCAAAAACAGGACAAGAAAAAGATGGAAAACAAGAACAAGAATAAGAACAAGAAGAAAGAATAAAAATAAAACGAGAAAGAAGATGAAAAACGACAAACGACAACAACCCCATCAACAACAACAACAATAATAATAATAATAATAACATGAAAAAAAAGATAAAGAACAGCAAATAGTAACACAAACAACAACAACCCAAACAACAACAAGCCGCCGCCCGTCCGTCAGTCAAATTCCTCGCGACCCTTCGCTATGTTTCTCTGGTAATTTATGAACGCCAGCGAACATTACGAGGCCAAAAGGTGTGAGTTATGCTTGATTGCGTGCGTGTACCGCGTCCCATACCTTACCTGTCCTTCTCATTATAACTCTGACTGATTTTTCACCTGTATGTACCTTCTGCTCCTTCTTTATTTGCGCTGCACTTGTTTTCCTGTTAACTTTTCGTCCGTTCCTTTTGTTTCATTTTCTCCCATTTCCATATTTATTTCGTTTATTTAATTTCTTTCGTATTTATTGCTGTTAACTTTTCGTCCCTTCCTCTTGTTTTCTTTTCTCTTATTTTGATATTTATTTCATTTCCTTTTCCTTTTTTCTTTCATTTCCCTCGTATTTATTATTCATCCCTATTTTGTTTTCGTTTTCTTTTACTTTTGTCCTTTCTTTCCTTGCATTTATTTTCCTTATTTATTGTTTTACTTCTTTTCTTTTCTCCCTTTCCTTTCTTTCCTCGCATTTTTCATCCCTATTCTCTTTTCTGTGTGCTTTACTATTAATTATTTTCCCCTTTACCTTTCTTTCCTGCATTCATTGTTCCTACTTTCTTTTCTTTGTTTTAAGTTTTTGTTTGTTTTATGTTCTTTTACTTCCTCCTTAAGTGTTTTTCCCTCTACCTCTAATCCCTTTCTTTATTCTCTCTCCTCGGATTGCTTTCTTTCCTTCCCTTTTCTCCACCTTTCCTTCCACTGACTTTCCCTTGACCCTCAACTCTAAACCCTTTTCATTCGCCTTATTTTCCTTTGTTTCCCCCTCTCACTTTTTATATCCTTCTTCTCTTCTTTCCTTTATCTTCTCTTCTCTTGATTGGTTTTACTTTTTTTCCTTCTCTTCCCCCCTTTTTTTTTTCTTCGCATTCCCAGAGTCAATTTCTCCTCTCAGTTCTTTTATCTTCAAATCTCTTCAGTTTCCGTTTCTTACTTTCCTTCATCTTCTCTCTTATTTGATTTGACTTCTGCTCCATTCTTTCACTTCATCTCACTTCTTTTCATCTCAATCACTTTCTTCTGTATTCTGTCTTCCTTAACCTCTTTCGCTTCACTTCCTTTCTCTTTCTTCTCCTTCGCTTCATTACACTCTCTTTCACTTCTCTTAGCTTTCTTTTATATTCCTTTTTAATTTGTTTCTCTTTCTCATCTTTCCATTACTTTCTTCTTTTTTACTTAATCTTTTTCGCTCTGTTTCCCTTTTCATTCTTTCGGCTCCCTTCCACAGCCTTCTTTCTCTTTTCTCTATTTTTTTTTTCATTCTAACTTGGATAACGTTCTCCTTTTATCTCTTTTCCCTTTTTTTCTTTCTTCTTTCCATAATCTTTTTCTTCTCCTTACCCCTCCTTTTCTTTGCGTCTACCTATCATAACATTCTCTTTCTTCTTCTTTCCCTTCTTTTTCTTTCTTTCTACATTCCATAACTTTTTCTGTCGTTTCCTTTCCCCTCTTTTTTCTTTCCTTCTATCTATCATAATCTTCTCTTTCTTCTTCTTTCCCTTCTTTTTCTTACTTTCTACATTCCACAACTTTCTATGTCGTCTCCTTTCCCCTCGTTTTCTTTCATTCTGTCTTCCAAAACCTCTCTCTTTTCCTTTCCTCCAATTACCTTCCCTTCTCTTCGTCTCACTACACTCGCCTTCCCTTCTCTTTATCTTCCTTTTCATTTCTCTTACTCATATTTCTATTACTTTATTCTGCTTTCTTCCTTAAATTCCCTCGCTTCATTCCCCTCTTCTTTCTCTCCGTTTCCTTCCATGGCATTCTTCCTCTTCTCCTTTCCTTCCTTCCCTTCTCTTCGCTTCACTACACTCTCCTTCTGCTCTCTTCCCTTTCTTTTACCTTCCATTTCATTCCCTTGTCTCTCCTTAACCTATTTCTACACAATTCTCTCCTCCTTTCCCTCCCTGTGCGTGTGCGTGTATGTGTGTGTGTGTGTCTGTGTGTGCAGAGAGGAACTGAAGAGGTTAGACAAACACACATTCCTGGTAACAGTTAGGCGGGAGTGGAAATAAAAAGAGACAAAGAAAAAAAACATCGATTTGCGAAATGCTAGGAAAAAAAACTGCGCAACGTGACTTCCTGCAGGAGAGAAGGATCAGGAGGAGCGAAAGGAATCCAGAAATCGATGATCGATCAGCAGTGAGGAAAACAGGAAATGATTGCTTTGGAGGAGATCACAGCCTCGGAGTATGAAAGAGATGATTTGAAGAGAAGAAACGGGAAAGTTGAAAGGATGCGAGGATCAGCAACAAGGGAGTGCATGGCAGAAAGTCTCTCTCTCTCTCTCTCTCTCTCTCTCTCTCTCTCTCTCTCTCTCTCTCTCTCTCTCTCTCTCTCTCTCTCTCTCTCTCTCTCTCTCTCTCTCTCTCTCTCTCTCTCTCTCTCTCTCTCGTCGGTAACATCTGCAGAAACACAGAGCAACTGGACAAAACCTATAAATAACAAAAACAACAATAATATGAATAAGAATTAGAAACTGAGGGATAAGCAGAAGAAAAGAAGAACAAGAAAAAAAGAACAAGAAGAACAAGAAAATAAAATAAAAATTATGAAAAGGATTAGCAACAAGGGAGTGAAAGGCAGAAACGTATGAGATTTTTTTTTTGAGAACGGACAAATAGCAAAATAAAAACTGGTTAAAATGACATAAAAATAAGACAGTTTATTGGCATTTGTTTACACCCATTTGAAACGAAGCAACAAGGAAAAGAATCCCAGAAACGACGAGGCTTTTTTAGTGCACGGAGAGATAAATTAAAAAAAAACTGATGGAAATAAAAAAGTGTGACAACTCCCTGGCGGTAAGTTAGACCTGTTAGTATCAAGACCTCTCCACCCGAAATTGAACTCTCTTTTGGCTACGCTTTACTTTTTACTTTTGTGGGAGCGGCGAATAGCGTTTTTTTTTTTGTACCTTTTTGTTGCCCTTGAGCCGTATCCTTTGATGTATTAAAAAAAAAGCAGGAAACACGAAGAGAGAAGAAAATCAAAAGGATACGAGGTTTAGCAACAAGGAAGTGAGAGCTAGAAACGATATGGGATCTTTTTTTTTCTGAGTGAAGATAAAATACAAATAACTGGTTAAAAATTACAATAAATGACATTCCCAGGCGAACGTTACACCTATTTGGAAAGGAGGGAACATAGCGAAAGAAAGATAAAAAGACCAGGAAGGATAATACGAATGAAGAGGAACCTTATAGCAATTGAACTGTCGTAAAGAAAGTTAGACAAATATAATCAAGTTAGAACTGTATAAAAAAATACTATGTAGACTCCATGAGATCCCACTGTTTTCGAAATATGAATATACAAATATCACACTAGGAACAGGAATTAATGAACCGTATGGAAATGCAACTGCTGTGAAAAAATAATGGAAAATATAATCATTGCTACATATAAAAATAGGCGAACCGGATAGGGAGGAAACCGTTAAAGCGAAGAATAAATCAAGATCTTCATGAGATAAAAACATGCAAGAAAACGTGAGACTCGCTGATAAAGCTGCTCTGGAGAGAAACTGAGGACGGGAAGGTAAAAAAAAAAAGAAAAAAAAGTCAGAAAGAGATGCATGAACTCACAAACACTAGAGGAATGAAACTTGAGAGGAATCATCGAGAGGATTGATTGGATGACATGCTTGAACATATTTGCTTCATCTGAGATCAAGTGCTTTGGAAAGATAAAAACGAAAACTGGGACGGTAAAACTAGATCAGATTGATAAACATGAACTTACACACCTTATAAGAATGAAATTGGCAACTGATTGGATAATATGCTTGAAAACTTTCACTTCTCTTATTAAAAATGCTTTGGAAATATAGAAACCAAGACTGGACGGATAGTAAAACATAATCAGGAAGAGATACAGGAATCTATACACCTTATACGGTTGAAATTGACAGGAGAAAAAAAGGAAGAGAAAACAAGGGAAATATTTACTAACAGGATTTAAAACAACAATTTCTCGGAGATACAACTGATCCGGAAGATAAAAAAAAAGAACAGGAAGAGATACACATAATTACGGACTTAATAAGGAAGAAACTGCTACATAGTGAGGATGGAAAAGAAAAAGACTGGTTAACAGGCTTGGAAACAATACATTCTCAACTATAAAAACAGCTTTGGAAGGAAAATATAGATCCATTTACAAACTTTAATGAAGAAACTGCTAAGGGGAACAGTGAAGGCAAATGGAAACGACTGGCTAACATGCATGAGATCTGACACAAAACAACACGTGAAATAAAAAAAAATAGGCATGGAAAAAAACACGA
Source organism: Eriocheir sinensis (assembly GCF_024679095.1). Lineage (NCBI taxonomy): Eukaryota > Metazoa > Arthropoda > Malacostraca > Decapoda > Varunidae > Eriocheir > Eriocheir sinensis. The sequence goes on from NC_066530.1 coordinate 13,064,994, forward strand.
AAAAAAACAGACTTGGAAAAAAAGACGTAAAAAAAACACTGAAAAAAAACACATTGATAAAAAAGACTTGGAAGAAAAATACTTGGAAGAAAAAACTTGGAAGGAAAACAGACTTGGAAAAAAAGACTTGGAAAAAAAGACTTGGAAGAAAAACAGACTTGGAAGAAAAACAGACTTGGAAGAAAAACAGACTTGGAAGAAAAACAGACTGGAAAAAACAGACTTGGAAGAAAAACAGACTTGGAAGAAAAACAGACTTGGAAGAAAAACAGACTTGGAAAAAAACAGACTTGGAAAAAAACAGACTTGGAAAAAAACAGACTTGGAAAAAAACAGACTTGGAAAAAAAACAGACTTGGAAAAAAACAGACTGGAAAAAAACAGACTTGGAAGAAAAACAGACTTGGAAGAAAAACAGACTTGGAAGAAAAACAGACTTGGAAGAAAAACAGACTTGGAAGAAAAACAGACTTGGAAAAAAACAGACTTGGAAAAAAAACAGACTTGGAAGAAAAACAGACTTGGAAAAAAAAACACAAAGGATCAGAAGTAGTTAGAGATCCACCCATAATCCTTCTGGGGATAAAATGTGAAGTCAGAAAAATGAAAAAAAAAAATCGTCACGGGGGAAAGAAAAGTGGTTCACAAAGAGCAATGCATCCTTTCTGCACATAAAAAAAAGCAGGGGGGGAGGTATAAAGCGATCAGGAGGTCACAGAGGAATCGAGGACTAACAGGAACAAAAGCTTCTACTCTATTTTTTTTCTTTCTACGAAGCTCTGTGTGTGTATGTGTGTGTGTGTGTGTGTGTGTGTGTGTGTGTGTGTGTGTGTAACCCCCCCTCTTCTCTCTCTCTCTCTCTCTCTCTCTCTCTCTCTCTCTCTCTCTCTCTCTCTCTCTCTCTCTCTCTCTCTCTCTCATCTTTTTTTTTTACTTTCTCCTTTTCAATGATCCTCTCCCCTTTCCTTTCATCTGTTTATCCTTTCTCTTATCTATCAAGTTTACTCCCCAGTCTCTCTCTCTCTCTCTCTCTCTCTCTCTCTCTCTCTCTCTCTCTCTCTCTCTCTCTCTCTCTCTCTCTCTCTCTCTCTCTCTTCATGTATTCCTTCTTTTCGTTATTCACTTATCTTTCTTTCTAGTGATTTATTCCTTATGTCATCATTCGTATATCTGGCTATTTTCATTTGTTTGTCTATATTTTCTCATTTCCTTCCTTCCGTCCTTCTTTCTCTTATTCAATGGTTTCCTTATTTATCTTTTGGTTTTCATTTACGTAATCTTTCCTTTCTTTTTTTTCTATCTCCTTTTGTTTTTCTGTTCACTGTATTCTAAATTTCGATTCGTCTGTCTCCTTTTTCACTCTCCCTACTTTTATCTTTCTTCCTATTCTAATCACTTATCTTTCCTTGTTTTAGTTTTATTCTTCGTCTTCAATCCTTCCTTCGTTTCTTCCTTCTGTTTTTTTATATGATCTAACTTTCAATTCATCCTTTTTACTCCTTTCCTTTGTCCCTGTCATTTTACATTCCTTCTTTCTTTCTTTTTTCATTTCTTCATTACTTTTCATTCGTTTTCTTTCTTTCTTCCATCCTTCCTTCTTTTCTCCTTTCCTTTCTTGTCTCATTGCTTCCTTCATATTAATCATGCATCTTCTTAGCTTCACTTTTATTTACCCCTTCTCCCAAACCTTCCAACATGTCACACACATTTGCAATTTCGAAGCATAAGTTTACTATCTCATCAAGTGCATTTCCTTTCAACGCACGGACACCCCAAAGTCACACACAAAACTCTTATTCAATTATCCTCTCCGCTCTCCTTCCTTTGCCGCCTTCCACAGCCCTTTCAGCTAACACTCCAAAGTTTTAAAGAGATTTCCTTCATTCTATTGACCCCAGGCTATTATCACTCCGCCAGTATCAACTCAAACTTTCTTAATGACTTGTCCTCAACGTCTCCGCTCGCTTCCCTCTTCTCCGTAAACGCTCAGCTCACACGTTTGAAGTTTTGAGATAAGTTTTGATCCTTTTCAGCGTTCCAAAGGGTTACCAGTCGAGCCGTATCAGGTACATTTTCACCATGGACTTATCTACCTTGTTTCCGTTCGTTTAGCTTCCATGTTAAGGTTGGAGATGGATTTTTCACACTTTATGGCGTATCTTAAGTCTACCTTGAGTCGGGTAAGCCATATGTTTTCTTTTGACTTTTATCTTCGTGTTTCGTATTCGCTTCCATCTGTCCGCAAAACATTCAACTCGCATTTAAAGTTTCAAGACACGCATTTCTTCTTTTACGGCGTCTCATAAGGGAACCAATAGCGCCGCATAACAAACATATTTTCCCGTCCACTTATCTTCAACGTTTCCATTCGCTTGCATCTTTTCAGGAAACAATCAGCTTACTTTTGCATTTCAGATAATTTTTTTTTTCTTTTCTTATTTCAGCTGTCCTTTGAAGTTTTAGTATGGACGAAATTTTTCCCATTCTCTTTTTTGTCGTTTTTGTACCTTTCCCTCTTTCTATAAAACATTCAACTTGTACTTTAAGGTTTCAAGAGACGCTTCATTGGGTTATAGTTTTCGTATCTCCTAAATCTTTTCTATTTCCTTATATATCAAAACTTTCCTTTCTATACCCCTTTACACCAACCTTTTAACCCATCACTTATTGCTTTGACGTTTCTCTAAGTCATCTTTCTCATATATATCCCTCCAAAGCATTACTGTTACCTGTCTCCTATATCCTAAACCATTGCTATTTACTTAACTATCAAACCTTCTTATATCATTATCCACCAGCTATTTGGGCACTTTAATCATTTTAGACACCATTTCATCACGTTTCTCTAAGTCATCTTTCTCTTATATATCCCACAAAGCATTACTATTAACTAATCAATCAAACTTTCCTTCCTATTTCATTATCCACTAGCAATATGGGCACTTTAAACTTTCTAGACACCATTTCATCACGTTTCTCTGAGTCATCTTTCTCTTATATATCCCACAAAGCATTACTATTTACTTATCTCTCCCGCCTTCCTTCCTGAGCCACTTTCCAGTAACCATTCGGCTCACACTCGCGGGGTTTAAGAGATCCGCTTCCCTCATCCCATCGCGTCTTCCCCGCTAACCGCTCGCCCGTTTGGCCTCACGAGCGATATTTCCGTCCAGTGGTGCCTCGCCGCGACGGGTTAGGCTGAAACATGCTGCCCCTTGCGTCCTCTCTCTCTCTCTCTCTTGCTCTTCTTTTTCCGTTTCTTTTCTCTGCTTCTTTTCATTCCTTCCCGTTGCTTTCTTTTCTCCTCATCTTTAGTTCTCTTTCCAAATGTTCTTTCCTCGTTTCTTCTTCCCCTTCTCTTCCATTTTCCCCTTATTATATACTGCCCCTTACGTCCTCTCTCTCTCTCTCTCTCTCTCTCTCTCTCTCTCTCTCTCTCTCTCTCTCTCTCTCTCTCTCTCTCTCTCTCTCTCTCTCTCTCTCTCTCTCTCTCTCTCTCTCTCTCTTGCTCTTCTTTTCCGGTTCCTTTTCTCTACTTCTTTTAATTCCTTTCCTTTCCTTTCTTTTCTCATCTTTATTTCTCTTTCCAAATGTTCCATCCTCGTTTCTTCTTCCCCTTCTCTTCCTTTTATCTTCTTATATGCTGCCTCTAGTGCCCTCTCTTTCTCCTCTTCTTTTCTCGTTCCTATCCTCCACTTCTTTCAATTCCTTTCCTTTCCTTTCTTTATCCTCTTCCTTCTTTCTTTTTCCAAATATGTTCTATCCTCATTTCCTTCTCTTTCTCTTATTTCTTCTTCCCTTTCTCTTCCCTTTTATCTTATATGCTGCACCTCGCGTCCTCTCTTTTCTTTTTTCGTACCTTTCCTCCACTTCTTTTATATTCTTTCCTCTCCTTTCTTTATCCTCTTCCTTCTTTCTCTTCCCAAAAATATGTTCCATCCTCAATTCTCTCTATTATTATTTCTTCTCCTCCTTCTCTTCCTTTTTCTCCTCTTCCGATATGGTGTTTTTTCTCTCTTGTTTTTGTTTTTCTCTTTCTCATGTTGCCCCTCTCGGTTTCTTTTCTCTCTCTTCTTCTCTCTTTTTATCGTTTATTTCCTCCTTTTTCCTGTTTGCTTTTCTCCGTTTCTTTTAGATCATTTTCTTTCCACCTTCTTTCGCGTTTCTTCGGTTCACTTATTTTAGTTCCGTTCCTTTAATTTGCTTCTTTTTCCCCTTTTCGTCTATATATTTTTTTTCTTCATTTTTTTTGTCATTGCCTTTTCTTTCGTCATCCCTTTTCTTTTTATTTCCTTCTCTTCATTCATCTTCTTTCACCTTTGTTTCTCTCTTTATCTTCCTATTTTCTTCCTTTTCTCCTCTCTATCAATCTGTTTCTTTCTCCTTTGGTTTTCTCTTTATCTTCCTATTTTCTTTTTTTTTCTCCTCTCTATCAATCTGCTTCTTTCTCTTATGTTTCTCTCTTTATCTTCCTTTTTTCTTCTTTATCAATCTCTTTCTTTCTCTTTTGTTTCTGTCTTTATCTCCCTATTTCCATATCCCCTTATTTTCGTCTCTTCCCTCTTCCCGTTCTCTTTTTTTCCCCACTCTTCTAACACTTATTTATTTCCTTCTTTCCTTCTCCTTCACATATTTTCTCGTTTCCTTCCTTCTTTCCTGTTCCAATCTTACTTCTTTTACCTTTTTATTATCTCCTTCCCATCTTTTCCAGTCCTCTTTTCCTGATCATCCTCTCAATCGCCAATTCCATTCATTCTCTTCTCCTCTCCCTCAGTTTCCATCTTCTTACCCTTAACTTTTCTTCCTTTTTTGCTCTCTCTCTCTCTCTCTCTCTCTCTCTCTCTCTCTCTCTCTCTCTCTCTCTCTCTCTCTCTCTCTCTCTCTCTCTCTCTCTCTCTCTCTCTCTCTCTCTCTTCCTCGATTTCTTCCTTTCTTCCTTTTCTCCAATCACACTTTTCTTCCTTTCAATAACTTTCTCATCTATTTGGCACCTTTCCTCCTCCTCCTCCTCCTCCTCCTCCTCCTCCTCCTCCTCCTCCTCCTCCTCGTTCCTCTTCCTCCTTCATTTCTTTCTTTTTCTTTTCTTTTTTCGCTTCCCTTCCTCAGCCTCTTTCCTATTTCTCTCTTCAATTATCATTCTCTTCCTTTCTACTTTAGTCCAACACCATTTTCCTCCTCCTCCTCCTCTTCCCCTCTAGCTCACTACCATTCCTCCACCTCCTCCATCTTTCTTTCTTTCCTCTTCTTTCCCTCCATCCCTTCCCTTCCTCTACCTCCTCCCCAATGTCGTTTTTTTTTTCGTTTAATCTGCTCCCCCTTTCATTAGCTATTATGTTCTACTCTAGTTAACCATCTTTTCTCCTTCCCCATCATTCATTCTTTCCTTCCTTCCTCTTCTTCCCTTCCATCCTCTCTTTCTTCCTCTATCACCTCTTCTTCTTTTTCATTTTATTTACGCTTCTCTTCCTGTTCTATTTGAGTTCTCTACACTTCTTCCTCCTCCTCTTATTCATCTTTCTTTTTCTCTCTTCTCTCTCCTCCTTCCTTTCCTCTACTGTCTTTCTGCTTTTTTTCCTTTTTTTTCTTTTATTCCTGTTCTATTCTAGTTCAATACTCCTCCTCCACCTCCATCTCCTCTTTCTCTTTTTTGTCTTTCCCTTCCTCTACCGTCTCTCTGCTTTTTACAATTGCTATTCTCTTCCTGTTCTATTCCTGTTCACCACCATTCCTAATCCTCTACCTCCTCCTCCTCTTCCATCCTTCTTTCTTCCTTCTCTGTTTCCCTCCTTCAGTTTCTCTACCGCATTTCTACTTTTTTTTCATCTCTTCCTTTTCGATTATAGTTCTCTACCCCTCCTCCTCCTTCCTCCTTCCTCCTCCATCTACTGATTCATCTTTTTTTCTCTCTCCTCTTCTCTTTCCTCCTTCAGTTTATCTACCGCCTTCCTACTTTTTTTTCATCTTCTCTTCTTGTTTGATTCTAGTTATCTATCCCTCCTCCTCCTTCCTCCTCCATCTACTCTTTCATCTTTCTTTCTCTCTCCTCTTCTCTTTCCTCCTTCCCTCCCTTCCTCTACCTCACGTTTCTGCCATCCATCTTCCTCCCTCAGGCGACCAGCCAAGGATGCTTCCAATAACCTTCCCTTCATTCTCTCTCTCTCTCTCTCTCTCTCTCTCTCTCTCTCTCTCTCTCTCTCTCTCTCTCTCTCTCTCTCTCTCTCTCTCTCTCTCTCTCTCTCTCTCTCTCTCTCTCTCTCTCTCTCTCTCTCTCTCTTCTATTTCTTCTTTTTTTCATTTTTCTTTTGTTCTTTTTATTGTTTCTTGTTACACACTCATCGTTAGGCTTTTGTTTTCTCTCTTTTCTTTCTTCATTCGGTCTGATTTTATTTCTCTTTTTCTTTGGTAACTTTAATTTTTTCTTTGTTATTTGCAATTATTATCTTTACCTGTTTCCTCTTTTTTTTCCGTTCTCTTTCCTTCACCTCTCCTCTGCTCTCTCTCTCTCTCCCTCTCTCTCTCTCATATTTTTTCTTTTATTTTTTTCTCCTCTCTGATTTTATTCATCACTTTTTCTTCACTAAGGTTCTTTTATATCCTCTTTCTGAAGTGTGTGCTTATATCATATTTACCTGTTTTCTCTTTTCTCCCCTCTTCTTTACATCCTTTCTCCTTCCTTCTCTCTCTCCCACACACATTTTCGTTTTTTCTCTCCTTTTTGTAACTTTTTATACGTTTTCTTCTTTTCCCTGATTATATTCCTACATTTTATTTTATTTTTATTTTCCTTTTTCCTTCTTTTTCTTGACTATTTGCAGTTATCAAACTATTCTCTCTTCTCTCCTCTTTTATTCACCTCTCCTCTTTTATTCATCTCTCCTCTTTTATTCATCTCTCCTCTTTTATTCATCTCTCCTCTTCTTCCTTCTCCCTCCTCTCCTCTTATCCCTCTCCTCTCTTTTCAGTTCCTTCTCGTCTCCCATTTCCTCTTCTTTTCGTTTCCCGCTACACGAGTTTTGCAGTTTACCTCCACCAATGTTTCCTCCTCCTCTCTTTACTATATTTTCTCCCTCCATCTCTCCCTTCCTTCCTTCCTTCCTTCCTTTCTGCCTTCCGTCCTCCTTCCCTTCGCTATATTCGTTCTTCTTATTTCTTGTTCTTTTTCCTCTCCTCTAGTGATAGTTTTCCATTCTCTTATTTCATCCGTTATTCCTTCCTCTTTCCTTTCTTTCTGTCCATTTGTTTCGTTCTTATCGCCATTATCTCTCTCTCTCCTTTTCTTGCTCTTCTTTTTCCTCTCCTTCTATGATATTCTCCATATTCTTATTTCACCCTTCCTTCCTTCCTCTTTCCATTATTTCTGCTCATTTGCTTCGTTCTTTTCGACATCATCTTTCTCGCCTTTCTTGATCAATTTTACCATCTTTTCATTTTTTTCCATACTCGATTTTCTCCTTTCTATCCTCTCTCCTTTTCTCTGTTCATTTTTCAATTTGTAATCTCCAGCATGTCTCTCGTTTTCATGTTCTTTTTCTCTCCTTTTTGCCATGTTTTCTTTTCTCTCTTGTTTCTTCATTTTTCTCGTCTTTTCTTCGATACATATTCATTTCACAGTTTTCATCATCATTTCTCGCTCTCCTCTCTCTTTTTTCCTCTCCTTTGTGTTATAATATTCTCCTCTCAGTATTTCTCAATATTATATATATTTTCCTCTTTCCACTTTCCCTCATTTCTTTCCATTATTTTCAGATACCTCTCATCACACTCATGCCTTCCTTTGCTTCTTTTTACAATACTTTTCATTCTCAGACTAAAACAAATTACACCTTACAATATATCACATTAGTCTACAGCATAAAACATACGGACGATGGCTACTCTTTACTTTTTACTTTTGTGGGAGCGGCGAGTAGCGGGCCTTTTTTTTCTCTCGTAACCGTTTTGTTGCCCTTGAGCCGTATCCTTTGATGCAAAAAAAGAAGCTAAAAACACAACATATATTAAGCTACACATAAAAACAGACACATACAAACACAAACTACAACATAAAACACAGCAAATTAAACTAGGCACAGAAACAGATAAATGTAGTTAAAGGAAAAAATATTAGTCTAGACAAACGGAGACAAACGGGGAAACTAAACTTAATATGGCCACGGAATTTTAGTACATCTCTCTCTCTCTCTCTCTCTCTCTCTCTCTCTCTCTCTCTCTCTCTCTCTCTCTCTCTCTCTCTCTCTCTCTCTCTCTCTCTCTCTCTCTCTCTCTCTCTCTCTCTCTCTCTCTCTCTCTCTCTCTCTCTCTCTCTCTCTCTCTCTCTCTCTCTCTCTCTCTCTCTCTCGTGCTTGGAAGAAGATTAAAAGTTTGCACCGAGAAGAAATGTATAAGTAGTAAAACAGAAGCTAAGCGGCCGTTTGCATCTAAAGGGGATCGGATCGCACAAAAAGTAGGATCTGAACGCATTCACTTGGAAATTTATGTAACGAAAAGCCATGGAGATAGGAGGATGATAGAGTTCGTGAGGGGTGGGGTAGAGAGAGAGAGAGTAACGAAAGGACTGATTTAAAGGGAAGAGTTTATGAAAAGAATGAAAGTGAAGAAAGTAAATAAGAAGGATGAGACGAAAGGAAGAATAATGAGAAAATAAAAAAGACACGATTTAAAAGAAAGAAAAAAAATGAGGGAATAAATAAAACATAAGAAGGGAGGAGGTGAAGGAAAGAATAATGAGGAAGAAAGATAGAATGCAAGAAAGGATTTAAAAAGGAGATGAAAAAGAAAAAAATTAGACATAAAAAACAAGATATAAAAAGAAGAAATATAGGGATGAAAGAATAAAGAAAAGAGAGAGAGAGAGAGAGAGAGAGAGAGAGAGAGAGAGAGAGAGAGAGAGAGAGTATATAAGGTTTGATAGGATTAGGTAGAGTGTTCAAAGTGCAATGCAATGTTACGTACTACAGCGTTGGAATCGAATACCATAAACGGTAAAAAGGACTGACTATAAGTGACTGGATATAAATTCATAATCGAGCCAGAAAATAATAACTGAAATAATGCAAAAGAAAAACGAGAAATGCAATATATGTAAGGAAATAGCAATGACTTGAAATGGGGAAAATGCGAATAGAAAAACAAATCAATAAAAAGGAAAATTAAAGATAAGACATGGATAAGACTAGAAAAATAAAGATATTGGTAAAATTGCGAATAGAAAAAAATCAATAAAAAGGAAAATTAAAGATAAGACATGGATAAGACTAGAAAAATAAAGATATTGGTAAAAATGTGAATAGAAAAAAGGATAAAAGCGAAAGAGAAACGAAAAGGATAAACCTATGATAAACACGGAGAAGGAAAGTACAGGAAAAAGGAAATAAAGAAATACACAAAAGGAAAGTAAAAAGGAAAAGAAAAAAAAGAAAAGGAGAAATGAAAACACACAGGGAAGGAAAAAAACAAGAAAAAGAAGAAAAAATGGACAAAAGGAAATGAATGAAAAATGAAAAAGAAAAGTACAGGAAAAAGGAAAAAAAGAAATACACAAAAGGAAAGTAAAAAAGAAAAGAAAAAAAAAGAAAAGGAGAAATGAAAATACACAGGGAAGGAAAAAAACAAGAAAAAGAAGAGAAAATGGACAAAAGGAAATGAATGAAAAATGAAAAAGAAAAATACAGGAGAAAGGAAAGAAAAAAATACACAAAAAAAAAGGAAAAAGGAAAAGAGAAAAGAAAAGGAAAAATTAAAATACACAGGGAAGGAAAAGACAGGAAAAAGAAAGTAGAAAGAATGGACAAAAGGAAATGAATGAAAAATGAAAACGAAAAATACAGGAGAAAGGAAAGAAAGAAGCACACCAAAGGAAAGGAAAAGAGGAAAAGAGGAAAGAAAAGGAGAAATGAAAATACGCAGGAAAGGAAAAAAGGAAAAAGAAGAAAGAATGGACAAAAGGAAATGAATGAAAAATGAAAAAAGAAAAATACAGGAAAAGGAAAGAAATACACAAAAGGAAAGGAAAAAGGAAAAGAGAAAAGAAATTAAAATACACAGGGAAGGAAAAAAACAAGAAAAAGAAACAAGTATGGACAAAAGGAAATTAATGAAAAATGAAAAGAAAAAAAAGAAAAAAGGAAAAGAAAAAATAACGTCCAATCTTTCCATGCATCGAAAACTTAGCAAAGAAAAAAAAGTAATATGATAAAAAAAAATCTTTCTTCTTTTACTTTTTTTTCTAGAGTCTTGACGAGTTCAGGATCGCGAGCGCCATGATAGGAAACAGGAAAAAAAGGAAAAAAATACCAAGACTTCAATATTCTGCATTAATTATTTAGTTCTGAACACTCAACTTCTTATTTTCTCTCCCGGTTACTTTTTCTCCTTCATATTTTATTTTCTTCCTTTCCTTCTTCCTTTCTTTCGAGAACATAACTGAATAAAAAGCGTCTGAAGTATTTGCATAATGTACACACTTGCATATTTTCTGATTTCTTCCTTTACTTATTTTTTTTATTTCTCCGTGTGTGTGTGTGTGTGTGTGTGTGTGTGTGTGTGTGTGTGTGTGTGTGTGTGTGTGTGTGTGTGTGTGTGTGTGTGTGTGTGTGTGTGTGTGTGTGTGTTTAGTTTCTGAAAATTGTTTACTTTATCTTATTTTTTTTACAATATATATTTTCGTATCATTCAGTTCATTCAATCAATCTTTTTGTTTTCATTGTCCCCTCACTTTTTTTTTCTATATATACTCATTTTCATATTTTTTTATATTTATTTCCTCAGTCTCAACAATTTCATATTCTTCGTGATCTCTATTACTGCATTTTATATTAGTCTTCAAAGGGTGCAAAAATAAAAGTTGATTTGTCTTTCTTTGTCTATCTACACGTTGCATACCAGACTTAATTCCTTCATCTATAACTCCATTCAACATAACTTGCCCTCCTTACACATCTACACATTTTTAGCTATCCATTAAAACACCCTTAAATATTTCCCATTTTCTTCCTATCATCCTACACTCAAAGCCTAATGCGACATAAATCTCCCTCTCTTTTGGTCACTCTTTACTTTTATATTATTCAGTACCAGCGTTTAGCGGGCTTTTTTTCTACACTTTTTTATGCCCATGAGCAGCTTCCTTTCCTGTATAAAGAAAAATGAGCACCGAGGCAACGCGCACCCATACTTTACTTCTTTACTTTAAAATAAAAATCAATTCGCCACCTTCCCCACTTTTTTATGCCCTTGAGCTGCTTCCTTTCCTGTATAACGAAAAATGAGCACCGAGGCAGCGCGCACCCATAAGTATGCCTTAAACTTTACTTCCCTACTTTAAAATAAAAATCAAGTCGCCTCCTTCCCCACTTTTTTATGCCCTTGAGCTGCTTCTCTTCCTGTATAAAGAAAAAACTGAGCACCAAGGCAACGCGCACCCATACGTATGCCTTAAACTTTACTTCCCTGCCTTATAATAAAAATCAACTCGCCTCCTTCCCTATTTTTTTTATGCCCTTGAGCTGCTTCCTTTCCTGTATAAAGAAAAAACTGAGCACCAAGGCAACGCGCACCCATACGCATGCCTAAAACTTTACTTCCTAACTTTAAAATAAAAATCAAGTCGCCACCTCACTTCCAGCTGGTGTGTCAGTCATCCCGGCGAAACTTTAAGCGATTCAGAGATTTCCTGCGAAAAATAAAAGTTGATTTGTCTTCGTAACAAAAGGATCAATTCACGACCTTATTCTTTTATTTTCTATCGGCACGAACTTTGCACTAATTACCCTGCCGTTCCAGGAGCCGCTCTCACAATGCGTCTTCGGCGAACGGCGAAATTAGCTTCTCATTTTCACGAACAGAAAATATATATGAAAGAGACTGTAATTTCCTTTCCTAATTCTCACGAGTAGACAAAAAAAAAAAGATAGAAATAAGGAATGATATCTATTAATTTGCTTCTAACTTCCATAAACGAGAAAATATATGCTTGAATACGACCAGAAACTTAAGATAGATAATTTGCTTCTAATACCACGAGCAGAAAATAAGATAGATGTATTCAGAAAGATATAGTAATTTTCCTCTGATTTCCACGGAGTCAAAAAGGGCGCGAATAAATATAGGGACAAAACGATGGACTGATGAATATATATAAAAAATAAAATGCAATAGAAAAGAGAGAATGAGAAAAGAGAGACCTTCTTACATAATTCAAACATCATTTTCGTATCTTTTTCAATCTTTCTTTCCCTTCTTTTCTTCGCCAATCAATCCAAAAACATATATACCAATAGAGAAAGAGGGAGGGAGAGGCACTTCCTAACACATTTCAACCATCATTTTTGTATCCCTATCAAATCCTCTTCCTTTCCTTTCCTTCACCAATAAAACAAAAACGCATCAAGTCTTAACTGAGTGGAATTGTAATGCACTCCACTTAGCATTCAGAGCCAACAAACACCAAACTCGTCGCTATTGTAACGTCCATTCTTTACCTCTCTTCCCACGCGTCTCGTCACCTGTAAAGATTCATTCCCATTGTGCAGGTGGGTGTGTTACCTATTGTCTTCTTCGCCCTCACCTGGACGGCCGAAGAGAAGGCTGGAACACACACCTTTGTCTCGCTCCATTTCAATTTCCATGTTTATTTGGGTTTGGTGGTTATGAAAGATATTACACTGTTCCTCACTCATTTTTATTTTCTAGACAACACTGAGGTGGAGTGATATATATGTAAAGTGATATAGGTAAGTGATATGAGAGAGAGAGAGAGAGAGAGAGAGAGAGAGAGAGAGAGAGAGAGAGAGCAACCAAAAAAGAAGGAATACATGAACGCTAAAATAAGAGAAAATAAAAATAAAATATAAAGAAAGCTGGAGAATGAATAGCTGGAGGAAATAATAATAATAAAAGTGAAAAAATAAATAAATAAAAACAGGGAGAAGGAAAATATAAACTGTTTCTACGTGTACACTGTTGACTGACTTCGTAGTTTTTGTTTTAGTTTGTTTTAGTTTTCATATTCATTGTTAGTTTTTCCTCTTTTATTTATTTCCTCAGTCATGTCCTTTAAGCCCCGTTCACACTGTGCCGACTCTGGGCCACGACAACCCAGCGACTCGGGGTATGTGAGGTCTTGGGTGTGAAATAGTGATGTGAAAGGGTCGCACATGGTGGGAAAGGGGTCTAGAAACGATCGTCGGATGCTGATTTGGCGCAGTGTGAAGGGGGCCTAAAAGTCGCTGGGTTGTCGTGGCCCAGAGTCGACACAGTGTGAACGGGGCTTTTCTTACGAAATATAATAACTTTGTACGTATATAGGACTCCTTTTCTATTTGTTATGTGCTTTTCGTTTCACTTCATTCCCATTTTCATGTTTGCTATATTCCTTTTTATGTTAACGTTTCGGAATCCTGTATTTTACCTATGAAGCGATATCGAGTAAACACTATTTCTACTTTTATACTTGTTGTTATTGTTGACCTTTGGCTTTCCGAGTTCAGTCTTTCACCTATGATAAAATGATGCTAACTCTTTTTGTTCTTTGTTATTTCATTCTATGCTTTTCGTTTTAGTCCAATTTCACTCTTGTTTACCTTTCCGAGTCCTGTCTTTTACCTACGAGAAAATAATGCTAACTCTTCTTGTCTTTCATTTCATTCTATACTTTTCGTTTTAGTCCAGTTTCACTCGTGTTTACCTTTCCGAGTCCTGTCTTTTGCCTACGAGAAAATAATGCTAACTCTTCTTGTCCTTCATTTCATTCAATATTTTTCGTTATAATCCAACTTCACTTTCATATCATTTTTCCACCTCTTGTTTACCTTTCCGAGTCCTGTCTTTTACCTACGACAAAATAATGCTAACTCTTCTTGTCCTTTGCAATTCTATTCTACACTTTTCATTTTAATCCAACTTCACTTTTGTCATTTTTTTCCCCCTGTTGTTTACCTTTCCAAGTCCTGTCTTTCACCTATGAAACAACATTGACTAAACTTTCTACCAAGAACTACTTTGCTCTTTTACTTTTCGATGCTTCTCGTCTTGATCTATTATTTTCGTATTCATAGATGTTTTCCTCTTTTATTTATCTTTCACTCTACTGCCTTTGACTTTCGAAACAATATTGACTGAACTTTGCATAGAAACCTACTTTGGTATTTATTTTTTAATTTTATACTTATCGTCTTAATCTATTTCCATTTTCATACTTACAGCAATTGTCCTCTTTTATTTACCTTTCATTCTACTGCCCTTTACTTACGAAAGAACAATATTGACTGAGCTATATATCGAAAACTACTTTGCTGATGTTATTTAATATTCCTCGTCTTAATCTATTCCCATTTTAATATTCACAGCCATTTTTCTCTTATTTGCCTTTCATTCTACTTCTCTTTACCTACGAAACAAAGAATACTGACAACTTTGTAATATAGAAACATACTTTGCTATTTTTTTTATTTTATACTTCACGTCTTAACCTATTTCCATTTTCATATCTATAGCTATTATCCTCTTTTATTTACCTATTATTTTACTTTTCTTTACCTACGAAACAAAGAATATTGACAATTTTGTAATATAGAAACCTACTTTGCTATTTTTTTATATTTTATGCTTCTCGTCTTAATCCATTTCCATTTATATATTCATAACCATTTTTCTCTTTTATTTTACCTTTCATTCAACAGCCCTTTACTTACGAAACAATAGTGAGTGAACCTTTCATATAAAACTACTTTGCTAATCATTTTATAACACATTTTTCGTCTTTATCAATTTCCATTTTTATATTCATAGTTATTTTCCTCCTATTTACCTTTTAATCTACTTCTCTTTACCTACGAAACAAAGAATATTGATAACTTTGTAATATAGAGACCTACTTTGCTATTTATTATATTTTATACTTCTCGTCTTAATCCATTTCCATTTTTATATTCATATCTATTTTTCTCTCTTTTTTGTTTTACCTTTCATTCAACAGCCCTTTACTTATGAAACAATACTGACTGAGCTTTGTATCTAAAACTCCTATGCTAATCATTTTATAAAACATTTCTCGTCTTTATCCATCTCCACTTTCATATTCATTCTTACTTTACCTCTTATCTAAACGTTTTCGTCTTCAATCATCTCCATTTTCATATTTAATCAAACCTTCCCTTCTTATCTAACCCTCCCAGCATCACAACCACGAACACGACAATCCTCATAATCAGATCCCGAACATGAAACTCTCCACCAACTTCCCTAACAAGTCGAGAATACCTGTCGTAAGTTATCTCACACAATCAACGCAATATTCTTCCCCATCCATTGTTAACGTGGGCGAGAGGGGCGTCGAGGAGGAAGTGGACTGAGGGGAGAGAAGGGGAAAAAAGGAGTGTGCAGATGCTCGGAAAGGAAGGGAAGGCATGAGAGGGAAGGAAGGGGCAAAAAAGATACCTGTGATTAGTGGATATGGAGGCAGAGCACGAGAGAGAGAGAGAGAGAGAGAGATGTCTCGATCGTGTGTGTGTGTGTGTGTGTGTGTGTGTGTGTGTGTGTGTGTGTGTGTGTGTGTGTGTGCGTGTGCGTGTGCGTGTGTGTGTACAAAAGAGATCTATAAATCAATGCCAGCGCTCTATTCAAAAAGTGTTATTTTTCCATTACATACACCAACACACACACACACACACACACACACACACACACACACACACACACACACATTGTCAAACCACCAACTCCATCAAAAACAGCAACAACAACAACAACTACTACTACTACTACTACTATCACTACTACTACTACTACTACTACTACTACTACTACAAAACAAGGGAAAAAAGTCATCAGTTGTACGATTCGACCCAATAACAATTTCTGAAACAATGAAATGCAAAACAATAGCACTGGAGAGGTTGCCAACTATACTCTCTTTCTCATTCCCTTCCTCCCTCCCTTCCTTCCTTCCCTCCTCCACTATTTTTTTTTTCGTCCGTTCTGCCTTCCTCCCCTTTTATCTTTTTTTCGTACCTTTATTGCTTTCCTTGCTGATGTGTTTAGGTAGACATTAGTTAGTTTTTTCTTTCTTCCGTAATTCATATATCAACTCCTCCTTTTTCCTTTTTTACATCAAAGGATACGGCTCAAGGGCGACAAAAAGGGTACAAAAAAAAAAAAAAGCCCGCTACTCGCCGCTCCCAAGTCTAGTCTTTCTAACAAGTGTAGCTATGTAGAACTGCTTTTCCGTTTATTTTATTCTATACTCTGCGTTTTAATCATTTCCACTTTCATATACATTGGACTTTTAGGTTGAGAGATAAACTCCAAGGACCTGAAAAACTTAGAGCTGGACTTGGGGCTTAAAAAATAGGTTTAGAGTTTGTGAGGTGGAAATATAAGATGATAATTGGGCTGAAAATGTTTAGATATGGACTTAGACCTTTGAAACAGATACTCCTTTTTCGAGTCCCGTCTTTTCCCAGCGAAACAATATTAAGTAAATTACAATCTAGAACTCGTTAACTATTTACATTCTTATTTTTTCCTCATTTTTCTACGCCTTTCTACATCCCCTATATTCATTCTACCATCCTTTCCTTTCTTCTTTTCATCTTTTCTCTCTCCCTTTCTTCTCATCCCCGCCACCTCTCTCTCTCTCTCTCTCTCTCTCTCTCTCTCTCTCTCTCTCTCTCTCTCTCTCTCTCTCTCTCTCTCTCTCTCTCTCTCTCTCTCTCTCGCCTTCACCTGGGCAAGCATAATTAGCCGTTAAAGGTGGCAACAGGTACGTTAAGGAGGGGAAAGGGAAACCAGGTGGACAAAAGGACACTGAACTTTGCATTTTAATTCTGTTCTTTATTTGTTTTTTACTTTTTTTCTTTGGGCAAAACAGGACAATTTCACTACAATATAAAATGTGTGCTGGAGTTTGTTTTGTTTGTTTTGTTTGTTTTGTTTTAAGTGATGAATGCAAGTTTATGTTATGTATATCTATTATTTTTCCTCCATCTCTTGTTTTCTGTGTTTCTCTATTGCTTCTTTTTCTCTTATTCTTTCCCTCATATGTTTCTTCACCCTCTTTTATTTTATTATCTCTTTCTCTCTCTTATTTTCTCTTCATCTTTAATCTCTTTTTTGTTTGTTTTATTTCTCTACTCTTTTCCTGTTACTCTTTCCTTCATATGTTCCTGCTCCTTCTTTCTTTCTTTCCTTCTTTCTCTCTCATTCTTTCCTTCGTGTTTTCTTTATTTCTTTCCTTCTTTCTCTCTCATTCTTTCCTTCGTGTTTTCTTTATTTCTTTCCTTCTTTCTCTCTCATTCTTTCCTTCATGTCTTCTATATTTCTTTCCTTCTTTCTCTCTCATTCTTTCCTTCGTGTTTTCTTTATTTCTTTCCTTCTTTCTCTCTCATTCTTTCCTTCATGTTTTCTTTATTTCTTTCCTTCTTTCTCTCTTCCATTCGTTCATTCATATCTTACACCTCTCTATTTCTTTCATTCTCTCTCTCTCTCTCTATTTCTTTCCTTCTTTCTCTCTCATTCTTTCCTTCATTTCTTCTTTATTTCTTTTTTTTCTCTCTTCCATTCGTTCGTTCATATCTTACACTTCTCTATTTCTTTCATTATCTCTCTCTCTCTCTCTCTCTCTCTCTCTCTCTCTCTCTCTCTCTCTCTCTCTCTCTCTCTCTCTCTCTCTCTCTCTCTCTCTCTCTCTCTCTCTCTCTCTCTCTCTCTCTCTCCCATTTCCTCTCTCTCTCTTTTCCACCCCCTCTCTCTCTCTTTTCCCCTCTCTCTCTCTCTCTCCATTTCCCTCTCTCTCCCCATTTCCCCTCTCTCTCTCATTTCCCCCTCTCTCTCCATTTCCTCTCTCTCTCTCATTTCCCCCTTCTCTCCCATTTCCCCTCTCTCTCTCATTTCCTCTCTCTCCCATTTCCTCTCTCTCTCTCATTTCCCCTCTCTCTCATTTCCCCCTCTCTCTCCCATTTCTCTCTCTCATTTCTCTCTCTCTCATTTCCCCCCTCTCTCTCTCTCTCATTTCCCCCCTCTCTCTCACATTTCCCCCCTCTCTCTCTCTCTCCCATTTCCCCCCTCTCTCTCCCATTTCCTCTCTCTCCCATTTCTCTCTCTCTCATTTCCCTCTCTCTCTCTCATTCTCCTCTCTCTCATTTCCTCTCTCTCCTCTCTCTTTTTCTCTCTCTCTCTCTCTCTCTCCTCTCTCTCACTCTCTCTCTCTCTCTCTCTCTCTCTCTCTCTCTCTCTCTTTGTTTTTACCTTTCCCTACCTTACAGCTTCACCCAAACAAAACAACACAAAAAAACAATAAACTCGCACAGAATCTTGCACAACCATTCTCCAACAAGTGCCCGCTGAAATATTCCCTTTGTATCCATGTATTTGCTAATGGACTGTGTCGTTGGCGAGGTATTTGGGAGGAGAAAACAAGTCATTCTTATTACTCCAGCGCGCGGGTACAAGGACACACTATACCGGGTCCTTGCTCTTGCGCGACACTGAGCCTTGTGTACAGTGAGCTTAGGGGCGAGTGATAAATGAGGGTTCTTTATTATTCTGTAAAGGGGGAGAGAGAGAGAGAGAGAGAGAGAGAGAGAGAGAGAGAGAGAGAGAGAGAGAGAGAGAGTGTGTGTGTGTGTGTGTGTGTGTGTGTGTGTGTGTGTGTGTGTGTGTGTGTGTGTGTGTGTGTGTGTGTGTTTGCTCTGTCAATTAGAAGTCATAGAAACAAACATATTCTTTTATTACCTGTTTTGAAAGTATAGAGACACGGAAAGTGGAAAAAACATGTTTATTCTTATTTCAACACGCATTGCAAGTCATAAAAAATATACTCCTTTGTTATTTATTTAAGAAATATTGAAACGACAAAAAGGGAAAACTGGAGGAAAATATTTGAACATGAAAAACGGCTGTTCCATCTCAAAGTGAGAGAAACAAAATATAGTGTTTAAGATTAACGCTTAGGAATAGTTAAAAGAAATCGAGTTCTCTGATGCTTACCTTGAAGAATTTATCAACAAAGAAATAACAAGATATAAGCACTTAATGAATAAAAACAAAAATGACAATTGTAGTATGAGCACCTAAATAAGAATACCAAACATGAGAAACAAATCGAATATAAATTACTGATAAAAAAAAAGTAGAATGGGATAGAAGTAAACATAAGAATCGTCAAAGCGTAAAGATATAAAGAAAGGGAGATAGAGACCAAAAAAATAGAAGGAAAAAATCGTAGACAAAAATAAAAGAGAAAACAAGAAAAGGGAAAAGTAAGTAACAAAAACAACGTAAACAATTAAAGATAGATAGAAAGACATACAGGTAAAGAGAGATAAAAGACAAAAAAAAAATGGAGAAAAGAGAAGACAAAAAAGAATCCAAAAAAGAGAAAACAAGAGGAAAGGGATCAATAAGTAACAAAATCAACGTAAACAATTAAAGATAGATAGAAAGATAGGTAGAGATAAGAGACAAAAAATAGGAAAGAAAAGTAGACAAAAAAATCCAAAAATGAGAAAACAAGAGAAAAGAGAAAAGTAAGTAACAGAATCAACGTAAACAAATGCAGACGGATACAAAGAAAGAAGGCAAAGAAGCAAAATAAACAGGACAGACCAAACACTAGACAAGGAATACAAGAACCAGGACCAAGGGAAACAAGAGCAGGAGAGGAAAAGCAAACAGGATCGCCATGAGGAGACCTTGATGCCCCAGAAACACACACGAAAGATAACACATAAAAAAACACGGAGATTTGCACACGACAACACGACGAACCGATAGACGAGACGAACAAGGAGAAAGAGGGCAACAAGGTGAAACAGCGGAACAAAGAGACATAGAGGAACAAGGAGACATAGAGGAACAAGGAGACATAGAGGAACAAGGAGAAACAGAGGAACAAGGAGAAACAGGAACAAAG
This sequence comes from Eriocheir sinensis, assembly GCF_024679095.1. Taxonomy (NCBI): domain Eukaryota; kingdom Metazoa; phylum Arthropoda; class Malacostraca; order Decapoda; family Varunidae; genus Eriocheir; species Eriocheir sinensis. Next base: position 13,084,903 of record NC_066530.1, read on the forward strand.
AGACATAGGGGAACAAGGAGAAACAGAAACAAGGAGAAACAGAGGAACAAGGAGACATAAAGGAACAAGGAGACATACAGGAACAAGGAGAAACGGAGGAACAAGTAAAAAGAGACAGAGAGAGATAAAGGTGAGAAAGAATAAAACAAACCAGAGGAACAAATCGTACAAAGAAAGGAAAAGAAGAGAGAAGAAGCAGAGGAGCAAGGAGAAGCAGAGAAAAGGAGAGATAAAGACGAGGAAGAACAAGACAACTAAAGGGAAAAATTCGCACGAAGAAAAGAAGAAGCAGAGAAAACAGGAGAATTCACGCAAAACAAGACAAACCATTAGCCAAGACAAAGCAAGAAAAGAAGACGATAGAGGAAAAAAACACGAGAATTCACACAAAACAAGACAAACCATTAGACAAGACGAAAAAAAAACAAGACGGTAAAGAAAAAATAAAACATGACCCAAGAAGAAGAGAGGAAAAGGGAAAAGAAAATAATTATACACAAGAAGACATTACAAGACAAACAAGAAGAGAAGAAACACACAGAGAGATAGACAAAGACCAGACAGCATAACCCAACTCGGAAAAACAATCCACAATCACTGAAATAACGAGGAATCGGAGAATAAGAAGCAAGAGAAAGAACACACAAAATCAGACCATTAGACACGAAATAAAATAAAGAAACCAAAAGAGAGATAAAAGTCGAGTAAGAAGAATTATCCCCCGTCATTGATAAACCAAGGAAGAGAAGGAACGAGAGAATTCACACACAACAAAAAGGAGAAGATGCACAGAGACAAAGGAAGAGAAACAGAGATAGAGACGAGAAAGACGAACACGAAGAAAGAAGAAAATAAGAATCCACAGTCATTGATAAGACAAGGAAATAAAAGAGAAGAAGACGCAAGAGAGTTCACACACAACAAACCGGAAAAGAAGAGAAAGAAAGACACGGAGAAAGAGAAACAGAGATGAAGACGAGAAACAAGAACACGAGACAGAAGAAGAAACCACGTCACTGATAAACCGAGGTAGAGAAGAAGAAGAAACACAAGAATTCACACAAATAAAAAACAAGACCAACCATTTACGCAAGACGAAATGGAAGGGAAACAGAGAAAAGGAAAATTGGATAAAGACGGAAAAGGGCATCACTAAACACAAAAAAAACTGTAGGCGTTAATAAACCGAGAAAGAGAAGAGGAAACAGAAATTCACACACACACAAAACAAAAAGACCAACCATTTAAACAAGACGAAAAGGAAGGGAAACAGAGAAAAAGAAAGATAGATAAAGACGAAAAAGGACAACACAAAACAGGACAAAAAAAAAACTAGAGGCGTTAATAAACTGAGGAAGAGAAGAGGCAACAGAAATTCACACACACACACACACACACACACACACACACACACACACACACACACACACACACACACACACACACACACACACACCTCTCCTCCTGAAATTGACCTCTCTGTCGGCCACCTCTTTTGATTCTTTTTTGTAGGAGCAGCGAGTAGCGGGATTTTTTTATATTTTTTTTTGTTTCCTTTTTTTGTGTGCCCTTGAGCTGTCTCCTTTGGTGTTAAAACACACACACACACACACACACACACACACACACACACACACACACACACAACAAGACAAACGAAAAGACAGAGAAATACAAAGTGAGGAAGAGGAAGACGAAAACGCACCCTCAGAACAATCCGCAATCACTGATAAGCCTCCGAGACACACGAGGATGAGGAGCAACACGGGAATTCACGCCAGACAGGACGGGGACACTAAACCTCCCGCGCTGACGTGGATCGCGAAGCCAACCCAGGCGAGGGAAATTGAGGACCGGGCGGGAGGGAGGTTGTCAGGAAGAGGAGGAGGGAGGGAGGTAGACAGAGAGGAAGGAATGAAGTAGAGAAAGCAATGGAGGAAAGGAGGCCGGGTCAGGAAGAGAGGAAAGAAGCCAGAGAGGAAGGCAAGTAGGAAAAAAATGGTTAGATCGGGGAGGAAGGGAGGAAGAAAGGAAGAAGAGAAAGGAAGGGGAAAGGCAAAAATAGGCAAAGAGTAGGAATGAAAGGAACAAAGATAGAGAGGAAGGAAGGAATGCTAGAAAAGGAGAGAAGAAGGGAAGATACCAAGGAAACAAGGAAGGTAGGAAGGAAAAAGAGGATGGTAGGAATGAAGGAAAGGAAATAAGGTAGGAAGGTAGGAGGAGGGAAAGGAAGGAAGGTTGGAAGGTTTTATCAGGAAGGGAGAAAAGAAGGAAGGCAGGGTCAGGTTAGGTCAAGGAGAAGGAAACAAGACAAGAAGAAAAAGGAAGGAGATGAAGAAGAAAGGCTAGATTACAGAGGAAAGAAGAAAGGAAGAAAGAGTAAGGAAGGATAGGAAGAAAGGGAGGGAAGAACGAAAAAACGGAGGGTCAGGAACAAAGGAAGGAAGGATGGAAGGCAAGGAAAGGAGGGAGGAAGGGAGAAAAAAAGGAACAAAAAGGAAGCGAATTGGGAAGAAAGGACGCTAGGATGAGTCAGTGAGGAAGAATGGAAGGAGAGAAGGAAGAAACTAACAGAGCAAGTTACAATAGGTACACTTAAGACAGAGGAGGAGGAGGAGGAGGAGGAGGAGGAGGAGGAGGAGAAGAAAGATTAGGAGGAGGAGGAGCAAAAGAGATCAAAAGAAGGCATGGAAAGTAACAGGAGGAGGAGGAGGAGGAGGAGGAGGAGGAGGAGGAGGAGGAGGTAGAAGAGGAGGAGGACGAATAAAGAAGTACAAAGGAAAAGCAAATAGCAACAGACTTCTTGGTCCTAACTAGGCTGTTTGTTGTTGCTACCATCTACTCTAATCTACGAAACAAGACAAACCATTAAACAAGACGAAGAAATAAAGAAGACGGAAAAGAAAAAAAAACAAGACCCAAGAAGAGAGGAGGAGGAGGAGGAGGAGGAGGAGGAGGATTCAAAGTGGAGAGTTTTACGGTGCATTTTAACGTTTTTTACTTCCTTTCTCATTTCTTCCTTCATTTTTTTCCTTCCTCCTTCACTTCGATCTTCAACTACTTTTTTTCTCTTCTTTATTTCCTCCTCCTCCTCCTCCTGGTCCTTCTCTAGTACATTCTTCCCACTCATCTTTTTTTCCTATAGGTTTCTCTCATCTTTTTCCCTCTTTAAACGAACGGACTCCTCCTCCTCCTCCTCCTCCTCCTTCGTCTATACCCTCAGGCAAGCTTACCTAACCATTCTCTCTTACACAATCCGATTCTGTTTTTCTCCCTCTCTCTCTCTCCCTCTCTCTCTCCTATACCAAATAAACTTTTCTCTATCACACTAAAGGAAACTCTTACCTGCCGGCGAACACCTGTACCTACACCTTTCCCTCCCACGCTAGTTTTTCTCCCTCTCCCCTTTTTTTTCTCTCTCTTCGTAGCCCTTAGAGTCCATTCCCAAGCTTTTCCGGTCCGCCCAATCAAGGCCTATTGTACTCGTGTCTCTCCTAGTCCCTTCCTGCTCTCCTGTCCCCTCCTTGAAGTCTGTTTGTTGTGGTAGTTACTGTCTATTCCCCACGCTTCATGTCCCCCTCTGGAAGGCCTCTTGAAGGACATACAAATTACCCACTTCAGAGAAAATACATCCTTCTTTTTTGTTTGTGTGTGTGTGTGTGTGTGTGTGTGTGTGTGTGTGTGTGTGTGTGTGTGTGTGTGTGTGTGTGTGTGTGTGTGTGTGTGTGTGTGTGTGTGTGTGTGTGTGTGTGTGTGTGTGTGTGTGTGTGTGTGTGTGTGTGTGTACTGACTTGTTCCTCTTGTAGGTTTTCGTCTGCTTTTATCTTCCTCTTTCGCCTTTAATTCTCTCCATCGGTGTTTTTATTTTAAGTCTAACATCGCCAGTTTTTTTTACTATTTATTTTCTTTCGTTTGTGTTCTCCATCGATGCTTTTTTTTGTGTCTTCGTCTTCCTTCTTCCTTTTATTTTTGTTACTTTTATTTTTTCTTTCTGTTTTATTCTTTTCTACTTAATCTAGTCATCTACTCTTTACTCCCTTTTCGCATTTCTTCCTGGACTTCCTACTTTCCCACCTCCCCTTTTCTCTCTCCACAAATTCCTCACACTATGTAAAAAAAAAGTAAATATGAAAGAAAGTAAAACATATTAATAATGAAATGTTACAGGTAGGAAAAGCAAAAGATATATTGAAGAAAAAAAAAGTGATAGAGAAATGACGTGAACACCTTGAGAAGAAGTAAATAAAATAAATATAGAGAAGAAAGATCAGAGAAAGGAAGACAAATTAAAGTGTTAGAGAATATAAACGAAAGAGAGTAAGTTAATCCACGTAAAGAGAAAAGTATATATAAAATTAACAGAAGAAAACAAACAGACAAGAAAAACAGGTTGATATAGGAAACAAACGAAGAAAAATGTGAACAGGTGAAATAAATAAGGAGAAAAATAGAAGAAAAAAAAGAAGAAAAATGAGAATGGCAAACAAAAAATATCGGTGGAGAAAAGAAACGTGAAAATAAGTAAAAAATAAATAATCAGGCAAAGCGTTAAGAGAAAAAATAAAATAAAAGATACGCCGATGAAAGTAATAAGAACAAGAGAAAAAATATGTAACTTGAACCTTGGTGGGAAAGGGAAAGGAAAAATATAAAAAAAGTTAGAAAAAGCGAAACGAAAATATCTGACTAAAAACCTTGGTGGGGGAGAAGGAAAAAAATGAAAATAGAAAAACAGCGAAAAACACGATGTCTCCTTATTTGAACTAAACCTTGGTGGGAGAGAAAAAACAAATACACGAAAAGAAAAAATACCCCCCCCAAAAAAAATACATCTTGACTTACACGTTGGCAGAGAAAAAAAACACTTATAAATCAGAACTTAAACAAAACCTTGGTGGAAGAGAAAGCAAATACCACAAAGAAAAAAAACAGTAAGAAACGATAAAATAATCATCTATAATTAATCCCCTTGGCAGAGAGAAAGAAAAAAAAATAACTTAAAATATAACTATAACAAAACCTTGGTGGAAGAGAAAGCAAATACCACAAAGAAAAAAACAGTAAGAAACGAAGTAATAATCATCTATAAATAATTCCCTTGGCAGAGAAGGAAACAAACACTTAAAACAGGACTAAAACTAAACCTTGGTGGAAGAGAAAGCAACCACAAAGAAAAAAACAGTAAGCAACGAAAAAAAAAAATCCATCTTCAGTTAAACCCTTGACAGAGAGAAAGAAGAAAAAAAAACTTAAAATAGGACTAAAACTAAACCTTGTGGGAGAAAAAGCAAATACTACAACAAAAAAACAAACAAAAAAAAAACAGTAAGAAAGAAGCGAAAAAAAATCCATCTTCAGTTAAACCCTTGACAGAGAGAAGGAAAAAAACACGTATAAAACAGGACTAAAACGAAACCTTGGTGGGAGAAAAGAGCAAATACTATACAAAAAAATAAAACAGTAAAGAAAGAAACGAACAAAATCCACCTTCAGTCCAACCCTCGGCGGAGAGAGAAGAAAAAAAAAACGTATAAAACAGGACTAAAATAAATCTTGGTGGAAGAGAAAGGAAACACCACAACAACAAAAAACAAAAACAAAACAGTAAAAGAGAGAAAAAAAAAAGGTCCATGTTCAGTTAAACCCTCGGCGGAGAGAAGGAAAAAAAACACGTATAAAACAGGACTGAATCACCGCCTCTCACCATGGACCCCGCCAGGATACTCCAGATCATCACTAACAGCACGTGGATGGGTGAGTAGCGCTTGTTTTGTGTTCCCCGTAAACCTGTAAGACTGTCCTGTTTTGGTGATCCAGTTGAAAGTTTTCCGTTAGGTGATCCCGTTGAAAGTTTGTGTTCACCGATTTTTGTTTTGTTTTTGTTTGCCATTCTCATTTTTCTTCTTTAATGTGTTTGTTGCTTTTATTTTATCTTTCTCCAGGTGTTCACGTTTATTTGTTCCCATGTTCGATTTGGGTAAAAGGTGATTTGGAGTGATTTTTTCCCCTCTTTTTTTATGGTGGTGATGGTTTTTACTTCTACGTCTGCTGCTACTACTACTACCACCACTACTACTACTACTACTACTACTACTACTACTACTACTATTACTACTTTTTCACTTCCTGTTTTCATTTCGATGTATCTTTTTTTTTCCATTTAATTCTCCCTCTTCTACATAACTGTCTCATCTACGCTGCTACTACTACTACTACTACTACTACGTCTACTTTTTCACTTCCTGTTTTCAATTCGTTCTATCTTTTTCCTCATCTAACTATCCCTCTTCTTCTAAAAGCATCTTTCATTTAAGTTTTCTCAATTTAGGTAAAAGCTGATTTGAAGTGGGGTGGGGTCCTCTTTTTATGCTGTTGATAATGGGGTTTATTTTATTTATACCGCTACTATTTTTCACCTATTCTTAATTCATTCCATCCTTTTCACATCTTATTCTCTCTCTTTTCTTCTTAACTTTTCTCTCATTCACGCTTTCTCAATTTGGATGAAAGGTGATTTAAAATGTTTTGCAACTCCTAATACTACTACTAGTACTTTTTCATCTTCTGTTTTCATTTCATTCCACCATTTCTTCCATTTTATTCTCCTTCTTCTTCTTAGCTTTTCTCTCATCCACGCCTTCTCAATTTAGATAACAGTTGATCTGATATGTTTTGCTACTCCTAATACAACTACTAAATTATCATCTTCTGTTTTCATTTCATTCCATCATTTCTCCCATCCAATTCTCCTTCTCCATCTCCAACTTTCTCAATTTAGGTAAAAGCTGATTTGAAGTGCTTTTTTTCCTCTTTGTTTTGCTACTCCTAATACAACTACTAATTTTCCATCTTCTGTTTTCATTTCATTCCACCATTTCTACCATTTTATTCTCCTTCTTCTTCTTAACTTTTCTCTCATCCACGCTTTCTCAATTTAGATGAAAGGTGATTTGAAATGTTTTGTTACTCCTAATACTACTACTACTTTTTCATCTTCTGTTTTCATTTCATTCCACCATTTCTACCATTTTATTCTCCTTCTTCTTCTGAACTTTTCTCTCATCCACGCTTTTTCAACTTGAATGAAAGGTGATTTGAAATGTTTTGCGACTCCTAATACAATTACTAGTTTTTCATCTTCTGTTTTCATTTCATACCACCAATTCTACCATTTTATTTTCCTTCTTCTTCTTAGCTTTTCTCTCATCCACGCTTTCTCAATTTGAATGAAAGGTGATTTGAAATGTTTTGCGACTCTTAATACAACTACTAGTAATTTTTCATTTCCCATTTTCATTTCATTCCACCATTTCTACCATTTTATTCTCCTTCTTCTTCTTAACTTTTCTCTCTTCTACACTTTCTCAATTTGGATGAAAGGTGATTTGAAATGTTTTGCGACTCCTAATACTACGACAAGTACTTTTTCACATCCCGTTTTCATTTCGTTCCATCATTTCGTTCATCCAATTTTTTTTCCCTTTATCTTCTTAACTTCTCTCTCATCCACGCTTTCTCAATTTAGATAAAAGCTGATTTGGTATGTTTTGCTACTCCTAATACAACTACGAGCACTTTTTCACACTCCGTTTCCGTTCCATTCCATCATTTTCTCATTTTATTCTGCTTCTTTTTCTTAACTTTTCTCTCATCTACACTTTCTCAATTTAGATAAAAGCTGATTTGGTATGTTTTTCGTCCACTTTTTCTGCCTTTACTATTACTCTCTACTTCTACTGCTGGTACGCCTTTTTTTGGTATATAATTGGGTATTAATATATATTGAAAATTGTACTCTCATTGACGATTACGAATTGAGGTCCAAGTGAATGTGTGTTATTTTACTCCAAAGGAAAGAAATGGAGAAGCAACATACTGGTCTCTATTCAAATTTCAACTCATTTCATGATTATGGATTTATTATTTTGTATTATATATAGTCAGCTTTGAACCTTCGTATTATGGTCTACGGATCACGAAATGCGGTACAGGTAGGTGTGTTTCTTGATATCAAAGGAAAGAAACGCAACAGAAGCATACACGTAGCCAACTCATTTCATAGCTTATAGATTTAAAATGAGGTGCAGGAATGTGTTATATTTTACTTCGTGGATATGTAGGTGAAGTTTGTTGGCTTTTATACAAATTTCAACTCTTTTTATGATTTAATAATTTAGTATTGAGTGTTACACATAGCACATTCATTTTATTATTTACGAATTTAAATAGAGGTGCAGGAATGAGTGTTATATTTTACTTCGTGGATATGTAGTTAAAGTTTGTTGGCTTTTATATAAATTTCAACTCTTTTTATGATTTAATAATTTAGTATTGAGTGTTACACATAGCATATTCATTTTATTATTTACGAATTTATATAAGAGGTGCAGGAATGAGTGTTATATTTTACTTCGTGGATATGTAGGTGAAGTTTGCTGGATTTTATATGAATTTAAACTCTTTTATGATTTTTAAAAATTTAGTATTGAGTGTTACACATAGCCAATTCATTTCATTATTTACGGATTTAAAAATGAGGTGCAGAAATGTGTGATCTATTTTACTTTGTGGATATGTAGTTGAAGTTTGCTGGCTTTTATACAAATTTCAACTCTTTTATGATTTATTATTTTTTTGTTGAGTGTTACACATAGCACATTCATTTTATTATTTACGGATTTAAAATGAGGTGGAAGCATGTGAGTTATATTTTACTTCGTGGATATGTAGTTGAAGTTTGCTGGCTTTTATACAAATTTCAACTCTTTTATGATTTATTATTTTTTTGTTGAGTGTTACACATAGCACATTCATTTTATTATTTACGGATTTAAAATGAGGTGGAAGCATGTGAGTTATATTTTACTTCGTGGATATGTAGTTGAAGTTTGCTGGCTTTTATACAAATTTTAACTCTTTTATGATTTTTTTAATTTAGTATTGAGTGTTACACATAGCCCATTCATTTTATTATTTACGGATTTAAAATTGAGTGTGTTTTTTTTTTTTTTGTTTTGTTTTTTACGTTGCGCCGGTAAGCATCTTCCCGGTGGGGCCTGATGATCGGCCCAAGGCTTCTTCCAGGTGGGCCTGATGGTCGGCCCAGCCTGTTCTGGCGCAGGCGAGTGTTTATAGTGCCATCTTGCATTGCTCATGCTACCCCCCGGAACTCGTTCTTGATTCGCTTGGACGGCTTCCTCTAGAGTCCGGGTTGATGGGTGGTCTTCAGGACAGCATGTGGGTAGTTTTAAGCCACTCGGCGGTGACTGAAAAATCCGAGTGGTAGCGTGGGGATTCGAACCCGCGTCGTCCATCACGCGGTGAATGTGAGCCCAGTACGCTACCACCTACGCCACCGCCTACCCTAAAAGAGGTGTTTGATGAATGTGTGTTAAATTTTACTTCGTGGATATGTAGTTGAAGTTTGCTGGCTTTTATACAAATTTCAACTCTTTTATGATTTTTTTAATTTAGTATTGGGTGTTGCACATAGCACATTCATTTTATCACTTACGGATTTAAATATGAGATGCAGGAATGTGTGTCGTATTTTACTTCGTGGATATGTAGGTGAAGTTTGCTGGCTTTTATACAAATTTCAACTCTTTTATGATTTTTTTTAATTTAGTATTGGGTGTTGCACATAGCCAATTCATTTTATTATTTACGGATTTAAAAATGAGGTGCAAAAATGTGTGATCTATTTTACTTCGTGGATATGTAGTTGAAGTTTGCTGGCTTTTATACAAATTTCAACTCTTTTATGATTTTTTTAATTTAGTATTGAGTGTTACACATAGCACATTCATTTTATTACTTACGGATTTAAATATGAGATGCAGGAATGTGTGTCGTATTTTACTTCGTGGATATGTAGGTGAAGTTTGCTGGCTTTTATACAAATTTCAACTCTTTTATGATTTATTATTTTTTTGTTGAGTGTTACACATAGCCCATTCATTTTATAGTTTACGAATTTAAATAAGAGGTGCAGGAATGAGTGTTATATTTTACTTCGTGGATATGTATGTGAAGTTTGCTGGATTTTATATGAATTTAAACTCTTTTATGATTTTTTTTTAATTCAGTATTGGGTGTTGCACATAGCCAATTCATTTCATTATTTACGGATTTAAAAATGAGGTGCAGAAATGTGTGTTAAATTTTACTTCGTGGATATGTAGTTGAAGTTTGCTGGCTTTTATACAAATTTCAACTCTTTTATGATTTATTAATTTAGTATTGAGTGTTACACATAGCCAATTCATTTTATTATTTACGAATTTAAATAAGAGGTGCAGGAATGAGTGTTATATTATACTTCGTGGATATGTAGGTGAAGTTTGCTGGCTTTTATACAAATTTCAACTCTTTTATGATTTATTAATTTAGCATTGAGTGTTACACATAGCACATTCATTTTATAGTTTACGGATTTTAAAACGAGGTGGAAGCACGTGAGTTATATTTTACTTCACCAAAAGAAAATTGAGTTGAAGTGTACTGGCTCTTCATTATTCAAATTTCAACTATTTTTTGTAACTATTGGGTGCTACATACTTCAAACTGTTTTTACACCTATAGATTTAAAAAGGAGGTCCTATAATGTACTGCACCAGAGGGAAACTGAGTGGCGGTATACTGGCATTTTTTATTCAATTTCCAACATTTATTTCACAGCTTATGGATACATTATTAGTGTCAGATATAGTCAACACTTTTAAAAACTTACATCTTTCAAAATTAAGTGCAGGTACGAGTTAAATTATACTTTATCAGATGAAAAGTAAGTGGCAGTACATTGGTAGGCTTTTATTTGTTTTTTTATGTCCATTGACGGAAACAAAATATATTCAATTATTAATCTTTTTTTATATATAGTTTAGGGGCTACGAAATGAGGCGCAGCTCTGTGTCGTACTGAAAATGAGCGGCAGTTTATCGCCTTACATATATTCAATTATCAAACATCTCTTTTTTTACATAGTTTTAGGGTCTGAAATGAGTTGTGTGTCGTACGTTACTGCAGCCGGACAGAAAATAAAGAGCAAAAATTAGTAGTATGAGCTATTTCCATTGACGTAAAAAAATATACAGTCAATTATCAAACTACTTTTTTTACATAGTTTAAGGGATAGTTTAGGAGAGGATTAGGTTAGGGATATGAAGTGTCGTACGTTACAGGGCAATAGGAAAGAAAATGAGTTGCAGGATATCGCTATACATATATTCAATTATCAAACACATCTTTTTTTATATATTTTAGGTGCTATGAAATGAGTTGTGTGTCGCACGTTACTGCAGTGAAAATAAGACGCGAAGACAAGTATGAGTTCTATTATACTTGGCCAAAGGAAAAAATGAGTGACAGTATATCGATTTTCATATATTCAATTATCAAACACATCTTTTCATATATTTTAGGTGCAATGAAATGAGTTGTGTGTCGTACGTTACTGCAGTGGAAATAAGAAGCAAAAACAAGTATGAGTTATATTGTACTTGACCAGAGGAAAAAAGGAGTGGCAGTTTATCGCCTTTCAAATATCCAATTCTCAAACACCTCTTTTCATATATTTTAGCTACTATGAAATGAGTGGTGTGCCGTACGTTACTGCAGCCGGACCGAAAATGAGTAGCGGCATATTGAAGTGTAGCATTATTCCGGGCGGCGTGTTTTATAATGATTGCTTCGGCTAAAGTAAATGGATTATCACGCTTAAATATTTCCGCCCCGTCCCGGCCGAAAATATTACGCAGCGCCGCGGCTGCGAAACGAAAATTCATCCGCTAAAACCGTGTCCACCGATAAAAACGTTAAATATTGATACGGTAAAATAAAGTGTCCGTTCTGCAAGGTAAGGCACTGTTTCCGGGGACTTGTATCAGCTTCAGCGGGATGGGTTGTAGGAAAAGATAATATATACTGATGGTTCTAAACGATTATCCAATATGGTCATCACTATTGTTATTATTATTATTATTATTATTATTATTATTATTATTATTATTATTATTATTATTATTATTATTATTATTATTATTATTATTATTATTATTATTATTATTATTATTATTATTAGTGCTGTTGCTACTACCACTAATGCTACTACTACAATAGCAAAAACTACAACAGCAGCAACTACTACTACTACTATTTCTACTACTATTTTTTCTCGTGACAAAAGAATATTTGAAACTATATTTGCTTAACCCATCAACATAGATAGCGCACATCACCATTTCACAAACACATTTATATTCTTTCTAATTATTTTTATACCTGATCATTTATATTGCTGATTCAAACACACACACACACACACACACACACACACATCTACGGCCCGGTAGCTCACGGGTAGAGCGTCTGGCTCACAACCAGAAGGACCGGGGTTCAATTCCCCGGCCGGGTGAAGATAAGTTGGGTTTATCTTCTTTCACGTGTAGCCCCTGTTCACCTAGTAGTGAGTAGGTACGCGACGTCAGGCAAGGAGTTGTGACCTCGTTGTCGCGGTGTGTTGTGTGTGAGTGGTCTCAGTCCTACCCAAAGATCGGTACTACGAGCTCTGTGCCCATCCGTAGGGGAACGGCTGGCTGTCTCGAGAGAGACCCGCAGCAGACCAAGAGGTGAATTACACACACATACAATTTCTTCTTCCTTCACCTTCCCCTCCTCCCCGTCTTTCTCCTCTTATTTATTTCCATCCTCCTCCTCCTTTCCTCCCCCTCTTCCTTCTCTTTCTTTTCCTCCTTCTCCTACTCCTCCTCATCCTATTCTTCTTCCTTCTTACCTAACTTCTTTCATGCCTCTACACACACACACACACACACACACACACACACACACACACACACACACACACACCTGGCTCACCTGTAATCAGCGCATAAAACAACACTCAGCACCGCCACAAACACGCGCGGCCCACACACACAGGCGACGCATTACACCTTATCAGCATGCAAATAAAATCAATAGAGAAGACCGACATTCTTTCTCCTTCTCTTCCTCCTGTTTGTGATTTACCGAGAGAGAGAAAGAGAAAGGAAAGACATAAAGAGAAAAGAAAAAGTAAAATAAAAGGATAAAAAAGTTGGAGGATACGTAGATATGCAGGTAAGAGGGAAGGGAGATTGGTATGTTGGCATAGGTACAATTAACTGATTTATCGTGGAATGCAATCATGGCGCCGCATCAATTATAGGTAAGAATGTACGTAGGTGAGTAGACACGTTAGTAGGTAGGTAGGTAAGTGAAGGGGGGGAATGAGAGAAGGTAGTTAGGTAGGTAGATATTTAGGTAGGGTAGGGTAGGGTAGGGTAGGATAGGATAGGATAGGATAGGATAGGATAGGTTAAGTTAGGTTAGGTTAGGTTAGGTTAGGATAGGTTAGGTTAGGTTAGGGTCAGGATAGGTCAAGTTAAGTTATTTTAGGTCAGGTTAGGTTACTACAGGACGGGTCAGGTTAGGTCAGTCAGATCGTCAGGTCAGGTTAGGTAAGGGTCATGTCAGGTTAGGTTGGTTGGCAAAATATAATATGCTGATAAATAAAACTTCCTTCCTCTATCATCTCATCTCCAGGTCACGCAATAATAAGTTCTGATCCCGCGTAAAGATTCACTTACAAATAAACTTACACAAGATACCCCATAAGACACACTTTTTTATACTCCTTAAATAACACGTTCATATCCTACGTTTTCTTTATTGTGCATTAGCCTTGGCAGGAAAAAAAATCTATATACCCGTCTAATGTATAAATGGTGGACTCTCACAACTAAGCGTTCTTAATATTATTTGTTCTTGTTTGGTACAGGATGATATTGAAAGATGTTGAAGTTATGTTACTGAGGATGCTTTATAAGATGTCAGTTATGTTATTGTGCGGAAAAAATGGTTGTGAGTTTATTATGATACTGTCCTTGTTTTAGTATTTTGTGTTATTATTGTGTGTGTGTGTGTGTTTCCTGTGTTGGGATGATAATGATGGCAATAAAGTCGCAAGTCTCAGAGAAAAGAACCGATGATAAGTGCTGCCATCTACACTTAAATTCCCGCATTACACGTTTAAGATTTGCAGAGTTTGGAAAGTTTCGTTCAGTCGGCGCAACATCTGTGGTCATATGCCGGAGAGGGACAGAAGGGGAAGGAATTATAGGAGAAGGGAACAGACCCCAGGAGACGGGACACAACCCCTGATTAATACCTGGTACCCATTCACTGCTGGGTGGACAGGGGCGTAGGGCATCGGAAAAGCCGCCCAATTTTTTTCCACTCCGTCCGGGAAAAGATTTGCAGAGATGATGGGAGTAAGAAAGGAAAAAGTTCACTGCGATATGTTCCGAGCTCAATAAGTGTTCCAACCCTTTTATATCTGGTTATTGGGGAATCGTAAAGGAATTCGATGATAAATAAAGGGATGAGAAAAACGAGTTAACGGTGAGTTATCCCCTCGATGCAATACACACGTTTCCGCCAATTAATAGTGTCACGCGGATGTAAAATTGTGTTGGTGTTTTGCATTCTCCTAAATTACCCGATTCTGATATTTTGCGTGCCCGTGAAATACTCGCCGGCGTATGGTAAAGGTTTGTGTTTATGTGTGATAGATTTAGGGGAGATGGATGGCCGCTGAGGGAAAAATTATGATCAGTAAGTTTATTTTCCTGTTATTTGCTTGACTTTGGAGTTATTAAGGTAATGTATGATCTATTTAGAGAGAAAAAGGTAGCTGTTGGTAAGAAGTGTGATCGACATTATTTCCCTGTTTTTGCTTCGTCTTTGGAATTGTAAAAGTAATGAATGGTCTCTTTAGAGAGGAAAAAGTAGCTGTTGGTAAAAAAAGTATGATCAATGAAATGCCCCTGTTTCTGCTTTGTCTTTGGAATTAAAAAGGTAATGTGTGATCTGTTTAGCGAGAAAAAGGTAGATGTTGGTAAAAATTATGATCAATAAGTTTAATTCCCTGTTATTGCTTTTGCCGTTGGAATTAGAGGTTATGTGTGATCTGTTTGGAAATAAAAAATAACTGATGTTTAAAGAAAATATGATCAGTGACGTTATCTTACTATTTTTGCCTTCTTATCGTCCTGTGGTATAATAGAAAGTTATTATATGATCGATTTAAAAGAAAAGATAACTGATGGCAAAAAATAATATGATCAACGATATCTCACTAAGTGTTTGCTTTTTCATCGTCTCTGTAAATGTGGACGGTTAATATATCATCTTGCTTTTTTACAGTAACGGAAGCAGCTCAAGCAAGGGTAGCAATAACGAAATAACAAGAATGTCCGCTGAACACATTTAAAAGGGAGAGGTCACTGTTGGGAGAAATAATTAGCAGCAACATTATCCTGAACACACATCACTAGTCGCTGCTTCCTTGCCGTCTTGGGAAAGCTATAAGGGTAACACCTATTTTGAGGAGAAAGATGACTGCTGAGAAAAGAATATTATCCGCAACAATATTCTGAATAGGTCATTAATAATTATTTATGCTCCCTTACCGTTAGAGATGTGATCTATTTAAAGAAAGGTCACGAGAGTGGTACAAAAAATCAGAAACTTTATTACTGAACAGCAACTCTTCATTTTTTTTTGCTTTCTTTGTCGTCTTTTGAAAATATAGATGGTTAATGTATAATCAATTAAGAGGAGAAAGAACATTGGAGGGGGAAAAACATCAAAAGAGCAATTTACAGCTAAAAGATGACTGATCGGAGGAAACAAAATAATAAAAAAGCTGCTATTGAAGTGCTCTTATTTAACTACATTTTTTTTATCGTCTATGGAAATGTACTGAATCCATAATTTTATTCCATGCAGCATAGGAAAAATACAACTGCGCACTAAACTATTATCACAAACATTATTCATTGGAGCCCACTGTGTGTATTCTGTATTATACGTTTTTATGAGTATTTTGTGTTTCCCTAAATAAACTGAGTATCTATGGAAATGTACAGCGAAACTACATGTTCCATATAGAGTAAAATAACGTAAGTATCATCAGTAACATTACTCCAAGGCCCAAATGTTTGAATTCTTCTGTATTATACGGTTTTCCACGAATATGTTGCGTTAAACTTAATTTAGAAATGCCGTGATAAAATATGCTTAGTTTAGAGGACAGAAATCACTTGAACACATTATTTTTTGGAATTGAAGGTTTATATTTCTCTGTATCACACGGTTATTTAGATATATTGGGCTAAAGCTAATTTGGAAATGCACAGTGATATATCCTCCAATCACAAAAACATAGCTTTCTCTTGGGAAAAAAATAACCATTAGTAACAATCATAAAAGCCATCTGTTATTAATTTTCAGTGTTTTACGGTTTTCTACGAACAGTTTACGTTAACAGAAGCTCCATTTAGAATTTTAGATGATAGAACTCACTCTCGGGAACAAGTTACCGTGTCATTTTTTCGAACTGTTAATATTTTATCTGTACTACCGGATATTTCGTGATAAACTCAATATCGAAATGGATGGTGATGACGCGCGCTCCATTTAAAGAACAAAAATTACTCTCGGGAATAAAATCACCCTTAGTGACATTATTTCTTCGAACTGTTAATATTTAATCTGTACCACCGGGTGTCCAACAGATATTTCGTGATAAACTCAATATCGAAATGGATGGTGATGACGCGTGCTTCATTTAAAGAACAAAAATTACTCTCGGGAACAAAATCACCGTCAGTAACAATATTTTTTCGAAGAGTTATTACTTTATCTGAAGTACCAAGTTTTCAGCGGATATTTCGCTTGAAACTCGGTATAGAAATGTACAGTGATAACATGTGCTCCTCCTCCATTTAAAAGATGAAACACTCACGGGGAACGAAATCGCCGTAAGTAACAATATTTCTTGGAACCAACTGTTTGATTTTCGGCATTATACGGCTTTCTAGGAATATTTTATACTCCACTAAAATGTTTGAATGTCCATATATATGTCATGTTTATAAATTTCAACCAAAGGAGAAAAAAAATCACTCCCGCGAACTAAAAACATTACCAGTTACACAAGAGTTTTTCTAGCGATACTTTGCGTTGCGCTTGATTTCGAAATGCCTTCTCCATTTAGTGATCAAAGCTCACACTAGGAAGCAATCACAATCAGCAACATTTCTTGGAACCAACTGTTTATTTTTTCGGCATTATAAACTTTTTTTACAGACATTTCGCATTAAACTGTATTGGAAAATGTATAATGACGATGTATGTTCAATTTATGGGCAGATATTACCATTATTAACATGATTTCTAGGGACAAACTGGTTTTTTTTATTGAACTATTTTATTTTGCTCTTTTGCTTCTGTGTCAGAGAAATGCACCTTGTCAATCTGTTACACAACTGCAGTGATCTTTCTTCTCTAAACAGATAATTTGGACATCGTTTACATTTCTAAGGACGATAAGGAAGCAAAAATTAATAATAAGTTCAGAATAATGTCGCTGATAATAGTTATTTCCCCCCAACAGTGACCTTCATCCTCAAAACGATCACTCTAGCGAACACAAATATCACCGGTAACATATTGCGTTCAGCGGAGAGAAAAACGTATTGGCGTCAAATTTATTATCGCGAACATATTCCTTGACATCGACTCCGTGTGTGTACTTAGTATTACGCGTTGATTTCACAAGCATATTTTCCGATCAAATAAATTACATGACTGAGTGGAGAGTAAAAGGGTCTGAAAATCCTCCATTCAGGCGGAAAAGGTTACAATTTTGGTCGGTAACATTTTTTTTTATGAACCAATTGTGTTTAGTCAGATTTACAGCCCAACAGTTCTTTTGAGTAAGACTTTGAAGCGTTTGATAGTACTAATTGTTTATATTCAAGTGTCTACATGCTTTTAATTTGCTATCTTTTACTTAATTTCCTTCCTCCTTTATACTCTTTCTTATTGGTGTGTCGGGGTTACAGGCTTCGTAGGTCAGGTCGGTATTATAAGATGGGCCAGGTCGGTGGGTCGGTATTGTAAGGCACTCTCGTTTCTCACATCAACTATTTCTAAAGGTCAAAGAGGGGATCAATCGGGTTCTAATGAGTGTTTCTTTAGGTTCATGGTACAGGAGAAGGGTCACACTACCACCAGGGTCATAAAACTACTCCTGGAAATGCTCCAAACTCCTACGAAAACCTTGTCAAATATGTGAACTTGGGCAACGAAATGTTTAGTAATACGGCCCTTTGTATTTGTACTCTTCCGTGTTTAATAAATAATGAAAAAAGTTTAATGACAAAAAATAACAATGAAGCGAACTGTTTATTGTAATGTTCCTACTAATGTTCTTTTTTTTGTTGTTCTCATAATTGTGTCGCTGCATAAATTCACGAACAGTACTAATTGCAGTGTTTTCTCTTTATCGGCATAGATTTCTTAAGTTAACCTCTAAACAAAAATTCACCAACTGTTGATATCTAACTCCTCTTTCCCCTCTACGTATTTCCTAAGGCAGCTCTTATGTAACTTAATGGAACCAATATTACTCCTTTCAATAATACTTCCCTCTAGGTATCTATAGCCTTGGCTGGAAATATGAAGCTTCTAAAAGACCCAGACTGTATCCATTTTAGCATCCTTCCTCTCGCATCGCACGCGGGTGTGTGGTGATCTTAAGAGGCATGAAAAACAACCCTTTGCTGGGGGGACTTACGAAACTACCCAGCGAGTCATTTTTTTCTCTTTTTTGTATGTGTGTGTGTGTGTGTGTGTGTGTGTGTGTGTGTGTGTGTGTGTGTGTGTGGCTATGTTTGTCTGTGTCTTGTGTGATACTGTCTGTGTAGCTCTGGATGTCTGTGTCTTTTTGTATCAGTCTGTGTGTGTGTGGCTGATTTTCTGTTGCATATCAGAACAAGAATAAGACTATAAAGAAGATTAGGTATTATTTTCAGGGTGTCAGTTTATGGCTGTATATTTTATTTGTCTGTCTGTGTCTGTATCTAAGTGTGTCTCATGCTGTTTGTGTGTTTATGGATGTCTGTGGCTTAGTGTATGTCTGATATTTCTTTATAGATCGGAACAAGAAAAAGGTTACAGAGTTGATGAGAAATTATTTTGTGTGTCTGTGCGTGTTTGAGGGAAAAAAGATTGTGTTTGTTTGTGTGTTTGTGTTCGAGTATCTGCGGGTGTATGTGTAGCTGTGTGTGTGTGTGTGTGTGTGTGTGTGTGTGTGTGTGTGTGTGTGTGTGTGAATACCCATTTTTAACGGAACAAATATAACGGTTAAGTACTAGGGTATAAATTCAATAATAGCTGTAAGACAAAAGCGAGTATCAGATGTGTTGCGGTACATTCAACGCTTTTTCCATATGAAGTTCACAATATAATTATTTCTAAATTTTCCGGGAAAGATGTGCCGGTGTATTAATTAAATGCCACTGTTAAAAGGATTGTGCACAGTGTTATATTTCAATCACTTATTAATTAGTGATGTTTACCCTTCAACGATCTTTTTTCCTCGTCCGCTCTAACAGTACACACGAATTACTCTGAAAAAGTATTGGTTCATCTTAATAACAATACGGAGAACATTAAATTGCCGTGTTGATTGCGGGCAAAAAAATAAATTCACCATAAAACTGCCTCAATGAAATACAGGAAACATTAGTTACGCTTAACTGTAATACTTAAAAAATGTTTCTGTTTGATGTGGATAAAAATAGCAAAATTACAACACCAGATAATTGTTCACATTTTTCTTCACTCGTTAAATGACAAGAAAAAAATCATTATGAAGCGTTTCATTTACATTCCTTAATTACATTTCCTTAAACATACAAAACCCGTATCAACAATTTTTGTACTTACATAAGCCCTAACATAATATGAGAATACAATTACGGTGACAGCATTCATTATTTCATCAACAGTTTTCATTATTTTATCAAGTTTTCATTATTTTATCAAGTTTTCATTATTTTATCAACAGTTTTCATTATTTTATCAAGTTTTCATTATTTTAACAACAGTTTTCATTATTTTATCAACAGTTTTCATTATTTTATCAACAGTTTTCATTATTTTATCAAGTTTTCATTATTTTATCAACAGTTTTCATTATTTTATCAAGTTTTCATTATTTTATCAAGTTTTCATTATTTTATCAACAGTTTTCATTATTTTATCAAGTTTTCATTATTTTATCAACAGTTTTCATTATTTTATCAACAGTTTTCATTATTTTATCAACAGTTTTCATTATTTTATCAACAGTTTTCATTATTTTATCAAGTTTTCATTATTTTATCAACAGTTTTCATTGTTTTATCAACAATTTTCATTATTTTATCGTTTTCATTATTTTATCAATAGTTTTCATTATTTCATCAACAGTTTTAATTATTTTATCAACAGTTTTCATTATTTATCAACAGTTTTCATTATTTTATCGTTTTCATTATTTTATCAACAGTTTTCATTATTTTATCGTTTTCATTATTTTATCAATAGTTTTCATTATTTTATCGTTTTCATTATTTTATTAACAGTTTTCATTATTTTATCAATATTTTTCATTATTTTATCGTTTTCATTATTTTATCAACAGTTTTCATTATTTTATCGTTTTCATTATTTTATCAATAGTTTTCATTATTTTATCAACAGTTTTCATTACTTTATCGTTTTCATTATTTTATCAATAGTTTTCATAATTTTATCAACAGTTTTCATTATTTTATCAACAGTTTTCATAATTTTATCAACAGTTTTCATTATTTTATCGTTTTCATTATTTTATCAATAGTTTTCATTATTTTATCAAGTTTTCATTATTTTATCAACAGTTTTCATTATTTTATCAACAGTTTTCATTATTTTATCGTTTTCATTATTTTATCAATAGTTTTCATTATTTTATCAACAGTTTTCATTATTTTATCGTTTTCATTATTTTATCAATAGTTTTCATTATTTTATCAACAGTTTTCATTATTTTATCGTTTTCATTATTTTATCAATAGTTTTCATTATTTTATCAAGTTTTCATTATTTTATCAACAGTTTTCATTATTTTATCGTTTTCATTATTTTATCAATAGTTTTCATTATTTTATCAACAGTTTTCATTACTTTATCAACAGTTTTCATTATTTTATCAAGTTTTCATTATTTTATCAAGTTTTCATTATTTTATCAACAGTTTTCATTACTTTATCAACAGTTTTCATTATTTTATCAACAGTTTTCATTATTTTATCAAGTTTTCATTATTTTATCAACAGTTTTCATTACTTTATCAACAGTTTTCATTATTTTATCAAGAGTTTTCATTATTTTATCAAGTTTTCATTATTTTATCAACAGTTTTCATTATTTTATCAACAGTTTTCATTATTTTATCAACAGTTTTCATTATTTTATCAACAGTTTTCATTATTTTATCAAGTTTTCATTATCTTATCAAGTTTTCATTATTTTATCAACAGTTTTCATTACTTTATCAACAGTTTTCATTATTTTATCAACAGTTTTCATTATTTTATCAAGTTTTCATTATTTTATCAACAGTTTTCATTATTTTATCAACAGTTTTCATTATTTTATCAACAGTTTTCATTATTTTATCAACAGTTTACATTACTTTATCAACAGTTTTCATTATTTTATCAACAATTTTCATTATTTTATCGTTTTCATTATTTTATCAATAGTTTTCATTATTTTATCAACAGTTTTCATTATTTTATCAATAGTTTTCATTATTTTATCAACAGTTTACATTACTTTATCAATAGTTTTCATTATTTTATCAACAGTTTACATTACTTTATCAACAGTTTTCATTATTTTATCGTTTTCATTATTTTATCAATAGTTTTCATTATTTTATCAACAGTTTTCATTATTTTATCGTTTTCATTATTTTATCAACAGTTTTCATTATTTTATCAACAGTTTTCATTATTTTATCAATAGTTTTCATTATTTTTTCAATTTTCAAAAGCCACACGTACATCTAATTAGGTAACGTCATATCATTATTTTACTTCCCTTAATCTTTACTCATTCGTTACGCTCCAAATCCTCCCTTACAATATTAAGAAGGATCAGATCATTATGAGGGTTTTTTATTGAGCACTTGCACCATCAACAGCCACACTGACATGATCTAAATAGGTAACGTCAGATTATTTTCTTACTACCCTTATTTTTTTTTGCTCATTCGTTACGCTCCAAATCCTCCTTTACAATATTAAAAAGGATCATATCATAGTGAAGTGGATTTTTGTTATTGCATAGAGTATCAAGTCACAGTGACCTACTCTGATCAGAAAAACTCCTAATGTTATCTTACTAAACTATATTTTCGGGGGAGTTATACTTATATTTCTATTTTTTCACGTTATTGGGATAAATTCATTGTAAGTGGAAATTATCTTACTCTTAATCACTCATTCAAGAACCACACGAACTTCCTGTCACATTTTTTCTTCATCAACAAAATCCTTCTTCGGAAAGTGAAATTTAACCGACCATAATTTTACTCCTCTTAACCTTCTCTCATTATCGGATTTGCACTTATAATTCTTCTTCAAAACGTAAACGGGAGGAGAAAAAAAAACGTTGCGAGTGGGGTTATTTTTCACTACTCTCTCCCTTATCTTAACTATTTTTCATTATCGTAACTACTTTTTGTTATCTTATTTACATATATAAATTTTTCCTAAAACGTAAACAGGAAAAAAATGTTACGGATCTTATCTGTTCTTCGTTATTTGACTTACATATATATATATTTTCTAAAACGTAAACAGGGAAAAAAATTGTTGCGGATATTAACTATTTTTTCGTTATTTAACTTACATATATAAACCCTTTCTAAAACGTAAACGCGGGAAAATTTTGTCGCGGAGACTTTTTTTTTTTCAATACCTTTTCCCACATCAAAAACCACACACTGACATTCGAGTGCATTCAACGTTATATTTTTTCTTTTTCGTTTCCTTTCACTTTCATCAAAATTTCCAGGTATCGTCGCACCTCCATCTACCTAATGGGCCTCTAATTAGCAAAACATTTTACCTGCTCGTCCACCTGTACAGCTTGATCTTCCCCAGCGGCACCCTTTTTACTTTTTTTAATTACTTTTACCTGTAAATTTCACCATATCGCTTAGTTTTATACATGCAATAGTCTTCTCTGTCCCTCTCCCTCTCTCTCTCTCTCTCTCTCTCTCTCTCTCTCTCTCTCTCTCATACCCCCCTCACACACATATGTACGAATAATTCTTCTTAAGCAATCCGTGCTTTAAAATTTCCATTCGTGAATGGAGATAAAATTATACAAACAGACAGACGGAGAGGAAGACAGACAGACAGATGATCACAAGTCTGAGATCGGAAAGATTAGAGACGGCGTCGGCGAAGGTGAGTGAAATATGAATCAATCTCTCTCTCTCTCTCTCTCTCTCTCTCTCTCTCTCTCTCTCTCTCTCTCTCTCTCTCTCTCTCTCTCTCTCTCTCTCTCTCTCTCTCTGTGTCTGTGTCTCTGTCTGTCTCTCTCTCTCTCTCTCTCTCTCTCTCTCTCTCTCTCGCATCATTTTTGCCTCCTAACTTCCCTTTCAGTCTTTATTCACGTGTTTGGAGAGATCGAGATTTTTGTCACGACCGTCATTAGCATTATTACCACGGATATTATTTATTTTATTACCTTAGAGACGAGTGGTAAAAATAGAACATGGAGAGCGAGAGAGAGAGAGAGAGAGAGAGAGAGAGAGAGAGAGAGAGAGAGAGAGAGAGAGAGAGAGAGAGAGAGAGAGAGAGAGAGAGAGAGAATGAATATGGGGCTCAGAAGGACGAGGTGAAGGTCAGGTTAGGCTTAAGTATTGTGAAAGTCTAGACAGGTTTTTGGAGAGAGAGAGAGAGAGAGAGAGAGAGAGAGAGAGAGAGAGAGAGAGAGAGAGAGAGAGAGAGAGAGAGAGAGAGAGAGAGAGAGAGAGAGAGAGAGAGAGAGAGAGAGAGAGAGAGAGAGAGAGAAACACAGACAGACAGGAGAAAAATAGTAAACGATGAAGATATAAAAAAAGGACGAAATAATTACCACTGGCAGAAAAGGATAAAAGAAAAGGAAAGAAAGATGAAATTAAAGAAGGAAAGAGAACGACGCAAAGAAAGAGACAAATTGAAATGACGAAAAGAGAGAAAAGAATTACAGACAAATATCCAGAGAAAGAAAACAAGCGAAACGAAAAAAAAAAAAGATATAAAGAAAAAACAGAAGGCGAGGAGAAAAAAAATACAATAGAAAAACAAACGCAAAGAGAGAGAGAAATAGACAAGAAACAGAAACAAACATCAAAACAAAGACAACCAATTACAGGGAAAAGGCGATGAAATTAGACCCCGACTGAGCTTCTGAAGGAATGGATTACTACGTCAAGAGGCTTCCAAGAACGTTCTGCCACCCTTGTTTGTATTTACCGGGATAAAGGAAATTGTGACTCTGCTAATCTTTGTCTCTCACGCTCTTTGGTATGTGGGGGGGGGGAGAGAGAGAGAGAGAGAGAGAGAGAGAGAGAGAGAGAGAGAGAGAGAGAGAGAGAGAGAGAGAGAGAGAGAGAGAGAGAGAGAGAGATGATAAAAAAGGTTCATAATGGGAGTGGATAAGGAACAGATGATGACGGATAACCAGGGGATATTAGGAAACGAAGAGAAGAAAGAGGAGATAGAGGTAGGAGAGATTAGATAAGAAGAAGGAAATTAGAATGGAGAAAAAAGTGAAATGGAGAGGAAAACAGAGAGAGGAGAACAGATGATGACGGATAACCAGGGGATATTAGGAAGCGAAGGGAAGAGAGGAGATACAGGTAGGAGAGATTAGATAAGAAGAAGGAAATTAGAATGGAGAAAGAGGTGAAAGGGAGAAGAAAACAGAGAGAGGGAGACAGATGATGAGGGATAACCAGAGTAAATAAGGAAGAGAGGAGAATACATAGGAATACATAGGAAGAACAGACACCAGAAGACCTATCGATCTATGGCGAGGGTGCCTATTTACTACCGCTACTACTAGTAATCTACGTGTGGTAGAACAGGACAGAAAAGATGAAGGCTCCTCCCCACCCACCTCTCCCTCCGGCAACGTGCCGGCAGGAAATAGTTAGAAGAGAACACCATGTACCTTTAAGGAAGAAAGGGTCATGGAAATTTTACAGTAAAGAGAGAAATAAGAGGAAATTACTACCCTTAACTGACAGAGAAGAGTTAGAGGGAGGAAAGACTAGATAAGGAGACGGAAATTCGAATGAAGGAGGTGAAATGGAGAGAAAAACAGAGAGAGGGGAACAGATGATGAGGCATGACCAGAGGATATTAGGAAGCGAGGAGAGGAGAGAAGAGGGAGGAGATTAAAAGAGGTACGAGGGATAGGATACGGAGAGAAAATTCGAATGGAGAAAAGGGATAGGAAGAGAGGAAGATAAACACAGAGGGAATGAGAGACTGGATAGGAGAGGAAATTAGAAGGGAGAAGAGGTGGAAAGAAAGGAGAGTTTTTGAGGGAGAAGAGAAATTTGATAAGAGGAAATATTAACGATGAATGATATGAGAGAGGAAGATAAAATATGAAAGAGGGTTGAAGAGAAAGAGGAAAAACAGTATAATTGTTTTCACACGAGAAGAGAAACAACGTAGAGGGGGAGTTGAAAAGGAGAGAGAAGAGAAAATGAGAAAAGGCTGAAGAGAAAAGGAGAAATAAAGAATCAAACTAATCAACATTATCAAGAAGAGAGAAGAGAAAAAATAAACTCCTCTCTCTCTCTCAAGTCTGGTGACAACTCAGAACGTCTTATTGTGTTGGGGACGGTTTTAATGCACAAGAGAGAGAGAGAGAGAGAGAGAGAGAGAGAGAGAGAGAGAGAGAGAGAGAGAGAGAGAGAGAGAGAGAGAGAGAGAGAGAGAGATTATCTGGGATTTCTTCGTCTCTAGTGTGTCCTTCTAACCTCTTTTTCTCATTTTATTAGATTCAATTACGTAGAGAGAGAGAGAGAGAGAGAGAGAGAGAGAGAGAGAGAGAGAGAGAGAGAGAGAGAGAGAGAGAGAGAGAGAGAGAGAGAGAGAGAGAGAATTATACAACACACTATCTAATTTTTCGCGTCAAACTGCTCCTTAAATCATTTTTATTATATCAAAACTAATTATTTTGAGAGAGAGAGAGAGAGAGAGAGAGAGAGAGAGAGAGAGAGAGAGAGAGAGAGAGAGAGAGAGAGAGAGAGAGAGAGAGAGAGAGAGAGAGAGAGAGAGAGAGAGAGAGAGAGAGAGAGAGAGAGAGAGAGAGAGAGAGAGGAAACGCAATTGACGGAGCGAATAAAGAAAATGACGAACACGCTCACTTGGAAGAAAGAAAGAGAGAGAAAGAGAGAAGAAAAAGGAGACAGCGACAGGAACAGGAAGGAAATGGAGAGATTTGAAGGGAGAGAGAAGGGGAGGGAGGGAGGGAGGGACGGAGAAGAGAGGAAAGAGAGAGTATGAAAGGACTGTAGGAAACTAGTCAGGATATGGAGGAGAAAGATGAAGAGAATGGAGAGGAGAGAAACTGGAATGAAGGACGGAAGGAAGGAGAGAAGGTAAGCAGGAACGCAACGGAAAGGAAAGTCATTAAAGAAGAGAAGAATGACGAAGAGAAGGAGAGCAGAAGGGAATGGATATAATGAGAAAGGGAGAAGTGGAAGAAGGAATGAAGAAAGAGGGAAAGGAATAAAAGAAGAAGGAGAAATAAGGAGACGAGAGAAGAAGGAAGGAATAGATACAACAGAAACGGGAGGGAATAATAAAGTATGAAGAAGAGGAGGAGGAATGGAGGAAATAAAGAGGGAAATAAGAGAACCAAATAAAGAAAAAGGATGAAATAAATAAAAAAAAGATAAAAAGATAAAAACAAGGGATAAAAGAACAAGGATAAAGGGGATAAAGGATAAAGGGGGGATAAAGGGATATATATATAAAAAAGGGGTAAAGGAACAAGAAAACAGGAAACAAAGAAAAACATAAACATTTCATAAAGAAGAAGAAATTCAGAAAAGTTAAATAATTGTGAGAATAAAATAACAGAATAAATACTTCAGAGACAATAAAAAAGAAAATAAGAGAACGAAAAATAAATAACAAAAGATAGAAAGGAAATGTAAAAAGGACAGAGAAGAGTAATGAAAGTAAATAGGTCAGGAAAAAAAATAAAGAGGAGGATGTAAGTGAAGAAGAAGCAGGATGATGAGAAGGACAGGAGGAGGAGGAGGAGGAGGAGGAGGAGGAGGAGGTAAGGGAGAAGAAGAGGAGGAGGAGGAGGCGATCAAAACGTAGACACTAAAGAAAAAAATAAGAAAGAACCAAAAATATTAAACCGAAACGCGTGAGAGAAAAGTAAATAAAATAATGTTGAGGTCTTTTCGTAAATTAAAAAGTAAAGACAAAGTAAATGAAAAAACGTAAAAGAAGGTAAAATAAAAGTAAAAGAAAGTATAAGGAATGTAAAAGGAAGTAGAGGAGAAAAGAAAAGATAAAGAAAATATAAGAAAGAAGATAAAAGGAAGTAGAAGAGAAAAGAAAAGAAAAAAGAAAAAAATGTAAAAGTAGAAAGAAAAAAGAAAAAAGAAACAAAATATAAGAAAGTACGTAAAAGGAAGGAAAAGGAAAAAGAGAAAGAAAATATAAGGAAGTAGAGGAGAAAAGACAAGAAAAAGACAAAACCTGGACACGTTTTTTTTCTCTCCTCTTTCCAGCCTCTCTCCTTGACAGATTAAAGGAAGGAGAGAAAAAGGGAAGGTAAAAAGGGGATGAATCTAAGCCTTTCCTCCCCATCACCTTCTCCATTAAGGAAAGTAGAAGATGGGATGACCTGATGGCTTTCACAACCCCTTCTTTTTTTTACGACTAGGCCTACACACATTTTTCTTCTACTTTTTTTACTTTGGTTTTGCTTTTCTTTCTTACACTTTATTTTGCTTTTATTTTATTTTACTTTTTTACTTTTCTTTTTACTTTTTTACTTTTTAATCTCACTTTCTTTTCTCTTTTTACTTTTCCTTCACGCGTTTTTTTTTTCTATTGCTTTCTTCAATCGCCTCCTCCTCCTCCTCTCCTCCCTCCTCCTCCTCCTCCTCCTCCTCCTCCTCTTTCACTATCGCCACTTGTCCTTCTAATCATCCTGCTTCTTCTTCACTTTTACCTCCTCCTCCTCCTCCTCCTCCTCCTCTAAAGACTCTTGAGGTGAACAAGGTGAAAAGGTGAAGAGAGAAAGAGGGTGAAAACAAAGAAAGGTGATATTAGTGTTACAGGGAAGATGATGAGTCAGGAGGAGGAGGAGGAGGGGGTGCAGGAGGAGGGGGAAAGAGCTAAAGTTATGATTGTTTTTGAGTTGCTGAAAATTTATTATGAAGTCGAGAGAGAGAGAGAGAGAGAGAGAGAGAGAGAGAGAGAGAGAGAGAGAGAGAGAGAGAGAGAGAGAGAGAGAGAGAGAGAGAGAGAGAGAGAGAGAGAGAGAGAGATAACATGAATATGAAAACAATGGAGCTACAAAAACCAAAATAAACAGGAAATGAAAAAAATCGAAAATGAAAACTATAAAAAGCAAAAGAAGTAACACAAAGGAAGTAAAGAATAAAGGAATACTAATGACACGTCTGCTGGCGAGAGGATTAGCACTTAATTGGGTCATTAGGCGAGAGTGTGACGGGAATAGGAATTGAATGGCTGAAAAAAAGCAATCCACTGGCGCTCGTGTGATGATGATGATGATGATGATGAGGCTGATCATCATTACGCAGAAGACATAGTAGTAGAAAAGAATGACTATAACGATCAAATGACTTAGGAACTTAATGTAGAGAGAATGACTAAAAAAAAAACTTAGATTCTATGGACTGACGTAGACTGCGAGGAGATTTAATTAGGGTTTATATGTTAAGGGGGATTATTATGAGTGATTTAGATGGATTAGAACAAGAAAACAAAGGCAGGTCGGAGAAGAGCTCCCAATAACGTAGAGATTAAGAACAAAGGAACAGACAGAGAAGGAGAGAAAGACAAAGAAATTAAAACATGAACAAATAAAGAAAAACATAACATGAAAAACACCAAATAGAACAGAAAAAGAAAGACAAAAAACATGAGAACAAGAACAAACAAAAAACAACGAAATTAAAAAGACCTAATGAAAAAAAGAAAAAGAAAATAAAAGTACAAAATAAAAGAGAAAATGCCAAGAACATAAACAAGAAAATATGTGAAGGGGAAAAATGAACAAGGAAACCAATAACAGGAAAATAAAGAAAATAAAAGTAGAAAATAAAAGACAAAACACCAAGAATGTAAACAACAAAATAAATGAAGGAGAAAAATGAACATAGACCCGATTAAAAGTAAAGTAAAGAGACAGAACATTAAAGAGGAAAGTCAGGAAGCTAAAGGGAACTGAATCTTAATCTCGTTACCTGTAATTACATGAGTGACTGAAAAGACAGGTGTGTGTGTGTGTGTGTGTGTGTGTGTGTGTGTGTGTGTGTGTGTGTGTGTGTGTGTGTACCAGGTTACGAGTAAGTTAATAAGCACCTGACAGAGAGAGAGAGAGAGAGAGAGAGAGAGAGAGAGAGAGCGTAATTGGGTACATAAACGGGGTAAGACACAAAGAAACTTACGGAAATTTAATTAAGAAAGAGATTGATGTGTGTGTGTGTGTGTGTGTGTGTGTGTGTGTGTGTGTGTGTGTGTGTGTGTGTGTCGGTGCATGCTAATTATCAGAACTGGGAATCATTTTATATCTATAGACCCAAAATATATTCCCTTTCACATTTTAATTAAGCCTCTCTCTCTCTCTCTCTCTCTCTCCCCCTGTCATCATTCCGTGGGAGCTATTTTTACCGTGACTTTTTTTTCCTGTTGCGATTTTTTTCCTTCCCTTTTGGGCGTCTTCCTTTACTCCAAAAAGAAAAAAACATGAGATGGTTTAACTATTTTCCGCCTGAGAAGTCCCTGCGGTTTACAGCTTCAGTTAAACCCAAGAGAGGTACACGACCCGCTGCCTTTCCTGACCCTTCTCTATCTCTTACTTTTAGACTCTCCCTCTCTCTCTTTCTCTCTTCCTCTTTCTCTTTCTCTCTCATCTTTGCCTCAGTCATTTCGTCCCTCCATCCTGACCCTTCTCTATCTCTTACTTTTAGACTCTCCCTCTCTCTCTTTCTCTCTTCCTCTTTCTCTTTCTCTCTCATCTTTGCCTCAGTCATTTCGTCCCTCCATCTTGCTCTCTTTCTCTCCTTTTTAATTTCTTTCTAATTTTACTACCTTTTCTTTTCTTCCTGTGATTTGTTTCCTCTCCTTCATTTACTTATCTTCATCACTTTCTCTTAATTCTCTTCCGTTTTCCATCTACTCTATCTTATTTCTTCCCTTTCCTCTTTGGTTCCATTTTTCTCTTCCTAGTTTCATATCTTCTCTCTTTCTTCATTCCTTTCTCTTCTTATACTCCTTCTCGTCTCTGTCTGCCTCTCCTCCTTTTCCCTAATTCGCTCTTCTTTCATACCTGTTCATCTTTCCTTCTCACGCCTTTTTAGTCATATTTCTTATTTTCATTCTTTACCATTCCTTTCTCTCACACTCGTTCTTTTATCACTTTTATCTTTCCCAATCTTTACCTCCTACAACCAATTAATTATCTATCCTTTCACTATTGCCTCCTCCTTTATTTTCTTTCCTGCTTTCTTTTTCCCATTCCTTTCATTATTTTACTTTTAATCCAATTCTTATCTAATTATTGCCTCCTCCTTTCTCTCCCCTCCTTTCCTCCTTCCTATTCTTTTCATTCTCCAACGTCTAATCACCTCCTCCTCTCATAATTGCCTCCTTCCTTTCCCCCTTTTCCTTCTTCCCATTCCTTTCATTCTCTATCCCTTAATCACCTCTCTCACTCATGATTGGCTACTGTTTTTCGTTTCCTTGTACTGATTACCTCCTTCAAACCGATCCCCTCTTTAATCCCTATGCTTCATCTGACCCTCTGTTCCATCTTCACAGCATCTTTATCTCCACAGCATCCCCATCTTCACAACTTCTATCTCTCCTAACACCTCCTCTCTTCACAGCTCTTTTCTCTCTTCAATCATCTCTCTTCATAGAATCTCAATTTAATCCATCTGCTTCATCTCACCCTCTGCAACATCTTCACAGCATCTTCATCTCAACAGCATCCCCATCTTCACAGCTTCCCTCTCTTAACACCTCCTCTCTCTTCACAGATCTCCTCTTCAATCATCTCTCTTCACAGAATCTCAATTTAATCCATTTGCAACATATTCACAGCATCTTCATATCCACAGCATCCCAATCTTCACAGCTTCCCTCTCTTCACAGCTCTCCTCTTCAGTCATCTCTCTTCACAGAATCTCAGTCTTCGCAACATCTCTTCTCAGCATCTCTCCCCAGCATCCCTCTTCCCAGTTTCTCTCTCAGTAGCTTCCAAGGTTCACTCTTCTGCCCCAAGTATTTCCAACATTAGACTTCTCATCAGAGTCCCAGAGAATAATAACTTCCCTTTCATCGTGTTCCTCCTCCTCCTCTGATGATGATGCTGCTGCTGGTCCTTCCTTCTCTTCCAGCTGCTCCTTTATCCTCGTCAATCTTTCATCTCCTAATCCTTCTCCTTCTTGATGCTAGTCCTTCTCCTTCTCCTTTTTCTTTTTTTCTTCTGAGCTGCATATGTTATTTCCTAAAGCATATTCCTCCTCCTCTTCCTCCTCCTCTTCCTCCTTCTCCTTCTCCTTCTCCTCCTCCTCCTCCTCCCCCTCCTCGCCTTCCTTTCATCCTCTTCCTCCTTCCTCACCTTCCCTTCATTCTCTTCCTCCTTCCTCACCTCCCCTTCATCCTCTTCCAACGCCTCTCCTTCTTCTTCCTCCTCCCTCCTTTCTTCCTCTCTCGTTTCCCCTGCATCCTTTTCCTCCTCCTCCTCCTCCTCCTCCTCCTCCTCCTCCTCCAAATATTTCTCTCTTATTTCGTCCTTTTCCTCCTTCACTTTTTCCCTCTTTTGTCTCTTCGTCTTCCTCCCCACCTCCTCTTTTATCACTTATTCTTTATTCTCTTTCTTCTTCTTCTCCTCCTCCTCCTCCTTCATCATCATTTTCTTCCTCATTCTTCTCTTTTTCCACACCACCGCCACCATCAACCTCTCCCTTCTCCTTCGTTACTTCCTATTCTTCTTCTTCATTTCCCTCTTCTTCCGCGTCGTTGTTATCCTCCTCCTCCTCGTTCTCCTCTTCTTCTTCTTCTTCTTCCTCCTTTCTTTCTCCTAATCACAGTCTTTCCTTTTCTTTTTACCACAACCTTCTGCACTAAACATGACCTCTCCTCCTCCCCTCTTTCTTGCTTCCTCCTCCTCCTCCTCCTTCTCCTCCTTTCTTCTTGTGTTTCAGTCTTATTCCCTAAAGTCCTGTTCTGTAAATGGCAAGCTTTTTTTTTTTTACAGCAAAGGAGGCAGCTCAAGGGCAAAACAATAAAGATAAAAATAACAAGAAAGACACAGAAAATAAGTCTCTGGAGTGTTAAGAAGAAGTGAAGGTAATTCTGTGTCTCTTAAAATACTGAGTAGAGTGTGTGTGTGTGTGTGTGTGTGTGTGTGTGTGAGAGAGAGAGAGAGAGAGAGAGAGAGAGAGAGAGAGAGAGAGAGAGAGAGAGAGAGAGAGAGAGAGAGAGAGAGAGAGAGAGAGAGAGAGAGAGAGAGAGAGAGAGAGAGAGAGAGAGAGAGAGAGAGAGCAGATAAAACAGAAAAATGAAACAAAAATCAATGTCGCACAATCAGAGGGAAGCCAAGAACTCCCTCCTTCCGTTTTCTTTCCCCTCCCGTTACATCTCTCCTCCCATTTTTTCACATTTTCTGCAGCATGAAAGGAAGCTAAAGTAAACACTCAAATTATCGCAAGTTTGCTTCTATTATACCGCTAATCAACGAAAATGCTGATCAAAACAACAATATTCCATCTTAAAGTAGCAACCGCAAAATATTTCTATTCGTTTTTTTTATTGTTACGTATTGCTACAACAGCGCAAAGCCAAGATAACAAAACTAAAAAAATAATAATAATAACAAGACAAGCGAAACAATACTTATAACGATAACATATAATCAGCAGACATTTATAAGAACTTCCTTTCAGTTTCTCCAAGGTTCCAGTGGTAGTAGTAGTAGTAGTAGTAGTAGTAGTAGTAGTAGTAGTAGTAGTAGTAGTAATAATAATAATAATAATAATAATAATAATAATAATAATAATAATAATAATAATAATAATAATAATAATAATAATAATAATAATAATAATAATAGCAAAAAGAAGAAGAAGGAGAGGAGGAACCCGAGGAAAAACATGAATACATTTAAAAGACTTTCCTCCAATTCCTTAAAGTTCCCAGCAACACACACACGCACACAAGGAAGGCAGCCAAACACACACCACACACACACACACACACACACACACACACACACACACACACAACCCCCCCCCCCTAACACACACACATATACCCTACCTCAACCCCTCACCCCAGCACACACACACACACACACACACACACACACACACACACACACACACACACACCACCCGAACTCCCCCCCTCTCCAACCTCTTCCCCCCCCCCCCCAACCACCCACCCCCACAATCACATATTCTCCGGCCGTTCCGTGAGATAATTTGCGCCTTTTGATCCATTTACCTGCCGGCGCCGTAAACGATGTGTATTTGCCACGGCATTGTTCCCCCCTTACCTGCGCGGCCACGTTAACGACCCCGATTCTTTGCCAGGTGAGACAGGTGTGCGGGAGTAAAGGTGTGATCAGTTGTGGAGGTGGTGGTGGCTATGAGGTGGTAATGGTGATGAGGGTGTTATTGGTATGGTGTGTTGTAGTGTAGTGGTGGTGGTGATGGTGTTGGTGTGGTATGGTAATGTACTGTTGTTGATGGTATTCTTGTGATGGTGGTGATGGTGGTGGCGTGATGATGTGTAGTGATGAATGTTGTGATGTTATCGTTATGGTAATTGATAGTGATGGTGATGATGTAGATTGCTTGTGGATGTGGCAACAGTGATGGTAGATTGGTAAGAGTGATAGTGATGATTGTGGTAATTAAAAAAATAATATAAATTCATAAATATATACAAATTAGAACCACATTGACACACACACACACACACACACACACACACACACACACACACACACACACACACACCTTGACCGCCAAACTCCACAGCACTTTCTCCTTTCTAATGAAAATGCAATTCACTGAAGCCTCATTTTTTTAACATTGACCAGAGAGCCAGACAGAGGGAAAAAAGAAGAGAACCTCCACTCGTCAGAATATTAAAGAACACGCCATGGAACGTAATTACGGGACACGATTGATCAAAAAGAAGGATGAAACAGGTGACGAAACTGACTCATTAAGAAACTGTCGTCGAGAGAAACTGAAAAAGCGGGTGTTGGACTTTTTTTGGACATTCTTCTAAAAACATTAAAAAAAATAACAAATAACAGGCTTCAACAGGTGAGATTTTTGACTCGTTAAGAATCTGACGTCAAAGAGAGACTTGGAGAAGGTGTTTGATACTTTCCGCCTGATAACAAGAAAAATAGGAGTGGGAAACAGCGGAGCAAGATGGAAGGAGAGAAATGTGAATAAAAAGTTACAAAAAAGGAAAAGAAAAAAAATCATCATTATCGCCTCTCACAAGCAGATGATTGATGATTATTGGGGCGTTCTGTTCTTGGCGTCGATACTGCAGGGTCATATGGTGCCGCTTACGAGCAGAAAAATGGCAAAAGTAAGAAAGATGAAAGAAAGATGGAAGGAGTAAGAAGCAATAAAGGAAAGGAACGAGTAATTGAAAGTGGATTAAGAAAAAGGCCACACAAACAAAAGAATATCTGGGCAAATAATATCATGCTATTAAAACCTACATCAAACTAAATATATATGACAGAAGTAAGAAAGAGAGAAGAAAGATGGAAGGGGAGGGGAGTAAAACAAAAATTACGAGAAATACAATCCAGATGTCATCGATATAGTCTCTTACAACCAGAAAAATGGCAGAAATAAGAAACAGAAAAGAAATATTGAAGGACTAAGAAAAAATTAATCAGAGCAAACAAAAGGATAACGTAAGGAAAAAAAATCATAAAAAAAAGTAAAAATGGAGAATAAAAAGAAAGGAGTAAATGAAAAAATAGGAAGCCATAGATAAATAAAAGCGTAAAGGAAGGGGATGACGAAAAAAATTGTCATCCTAATTTTAAAAACGAAAAAAAGAAAACAGGATAGCAGATAGGACCAAAAAAAAAAGGAAAGGAGGATAAAACAAAAGAAGAAAGGGAAAAGATAAACAAGGTACATATAATCAACTTGCTGCCCTACATCACGCTAAATACATATACCAGAAAATTAGAGAAAACATGAAAATTGTCCAGCACCAAAATATATTAATTAATTAACCCACAGCTGAAAGGACTGGGAAAATATAATAATTAGATGACCTTGAAAGCCTGGATACCGATATCACTCACCTGAAATAAATTAGTGAGAGAGAGAGAGAGAGAGAGAGAGAGAGAGAGAGAGAGAGAGAGAGTTTAAATAGAGCAATAATGATACAACTGACAAAAATACCATTACTATTACCGCTACATTAAATACAACCATTATAACTACCACTACTACCACTACTAAAAAAATAATAATAATAATAATAATAATAATAATAATAATAATAATAATAATAATAATAATAATAATAATAATAATAATAATAATAATAATGAAGAAAAAGGAGAGACGAAGTAAAAGATGATGAAAAACAAGAGGAAAATGAAGACGAAAAAGAAGACGAAGACTAACACCACAACCACCAACAACAACAACCAAAACAACAACAACAACCATCATAAATATTCACCCAAAACATATCAAAACAACCCGAATCACAAACACACACGTAAAAAAATGACCCACACAAATAATTCCCCGGCCCTTGTCTGCCCCCGGCTCGGCATAAATAATGAGGCAGAGCCGTTTTCAAGGTTGGCAATAATTAATGACCGATGGAATTTCCGAACAAGGACATCCTTCAGTAATGTGCTTAATATTAACCTTTCTGTGACCGGCCGCGCGGCACGACGCTCTCCTCGTTGGGGCAGTGTAATTGGTTGTGGTGGCTGTAGTGGTGGTGGTAGTAGTAGTAGTAGTAGTAGTAGTAGTAGCGGTGGTGGTGGAAGATAATATAAAGTATGTAATGAAACGTGAGTATATACTTCCGTAGAC
Source organism: Eriocheir sinensis (assembly GCF_024679095.1). NCBI lineage: Eukaryota > Metazoa > Arthropoda > Malacostraca > Decapoda > Varunidae > Eriocheir > Eriocheir sinensis. Next base: position 13,121,228 of record NC_066530.1, read on the forward strand.
TTCCCGACGTGTACAGTTATTGTTATTATTATTATCATTTGTAGTAGTAGTAGTAGTAGTAGAAGAAACAGATAACGTAATGAAATGTGATACAATACTTCCGTAGACTTTCCGACCTGTGCTATTATTATTATTATTATTATTATTATTATTATTATTATTATTATTATTATTACCATCATCATTATTACTAATTTTGTAGTAGTAGTAGTAGTAGTAGTAGTAGTAGTAGTAGTAATGGTATAAACGTCAGCAGAGGAACATCAGAGGAGTTAAAGGAGAGCGAAGAAGAGGAAGAGAAAGAGGAGGAGGAAGAGGAAGAGGAGGATCGGCAGTAGTAAAAATAGTATTGGTGTAGTGTATTAGTAGTATTAGTATTAGTATTAGTAGTAGTAGTAGTAGTAGCAGCAGTAACGATAGTTTTCTTTACAAAATTAATACAAGTTTACCTGTACATCCATTTTTCTTCACAAATGTCAGCGTTCAGTTAACTATTAATGCTTCAAGGACATATATCACACTTTGACAGATACACATTTCACCGAGGTCCACAAACCTACCTGGATATGCCCGGAAGGGAATGTTGTAAGAAGCGGATGAATGTCGTGTTGCTGGTATTAGAACGTTGTGTTTGTGATATTGAAATATAAGTGATGTTGCTAGGACTGAGGAAGGCGTTAGATATAAGAAGCAATACGCAGAGAAAAGAGAAGTTAAAAATGAGGGTTATGAGAAGATAAAAATAAGTCCTGATCTTAAAAAAAAAAACGAAAAAAGAAAGTTGCCAGGATAAAAAAGATAGGAGAAAGATACATTAATATAAACATCAAAATTGCTTGTGTAAGGTGTGAGGAGAGGGAGTGTTAGAGGAAGAAAAGGAATGTCGTGTAAGTGCTATAAAAGAAAAGATATTAGAAAGTAACTGAGGAAATGAGGAATGGGTGAAATGTTAAGTCCAAAGCACAAACAAAGGATATATACAGCGAAGGAATGTTGAGTCAATATTAAAAAGTGATACTGGAGTGACTGAGGAAATAAGGAGTTGGGTGAAATATTAAGTGCAGAACATGTCAAAGTCGGTAGTGCGTGAGATCTGACGTCCAAAGCACAAACAAAGGATATATAAAGCGAAGGAATGTTGAGTCAATATTAAAAAGTGATATTGGAGGGAGTGAGGAAGGGGTTAGGAGAAATATGAGGTAAGAACATATCAAAATAAGTTGTGCATGAGGTATAAAGCTCAAAGCAGAAACAATTGATACATAAAGCGAAGGAATGTTGAGTTAGTATTAGAAAGTGATATTGGAGGGAGTGAGGAAGAAGTGTCAGATAAAGAAAGATGAAATAAGAGGTATATGACTAGAAAAACTGGTTTTATAAGTGGTATGATTTTCCAGGCAAGGAAGTATAATAGGAAGAAGGAGTATTAAGTTGGTATTGGAAAGTGATATTGGAGGGACGGAGGAAGACGTGAAGTCAAGAGAGGTGAAATAAGAGGGAAAGGACATTGAGTAGGTGGTTGTTTATGAGGTATGAAGTTCAAGGCAAATGAAGTGATATATAAAGCGAAAGAATGTTGGTTAGTATTAGAGTGGAAGTGTAAATGGACCGTGGAGGGAGTGAGGAAGAAGTGTGAAGTCACGAAAAGTTAAATAAGAGGCACAGGACATTGAATGACCGGTTGTTTAAGAGGTATGAAGTTCAAGGGAAAAGAAGTGATATATAAAGCGAAAGAATGTTGGTTAGTATCAAAGTGGTAGTGTAAATGGACCGTGGAGGAAGTATGAAGCAAATAAAGGTGAAATATGTGTTACAGACCATTACAGAATTAGCTGAAAAGAAATCTGGAATTCTGGGAAAGGAAAGTCATATATGAAGCAAAGGAATGTAGTATAAAATGGACTGAGAAGGGAGTGTGAAGCAAATAAAGGTGAAATATGTGTTACAGACCATTACAGAATTAGCTGAAAAGAAATCTGGAATTCTGGGAAAGGGAAGTCATATATGAAGCGAAGGAATGTAGTATTAAATGGACTGAGAAGGGAGTGTGAAGCAAATAAAAGCGAAATATAAGTTACAGACCAATACATAACGTTGTGCAAGATGTCTGGAGTTCAAGGCCTGGCAGCACTACATGAAAAAAAAAGAAATGTTGTATGAATATTAGAAAGTGATACTGGAGAGCCGTGCAAGAAGAGCGAAGTAAAGAAAGATGAAATACAAGTTAGAGAACGTTATAAATTTGATCATGCAAGAGGGTGGAGTTCAAGGCAAGGGAATGGTCAAAGAGGGAAATGAATGTTGGAATATTGTATTAATATTATAAATTGATACTAGAGGGATCGAAGAAGGGATTTGAAGTAAAGAAACGAAGAAAATGAGACAAATAACATATAAGAATAGGTGAAGCTGAGGAATGTAGGTCAGAGTATAGAGATAAGAAGAGTAAAACCACACTTCTCATATAAGCCTTAGTGGAATGTTCCTGGTATTAGAAAGCGATATTAGAGGGACTAAGGAAGGACTTGGAAGTAAAAGAACACTAAGAGGCAACGAATATGTTAAAAATGAGAATAAGTTGAGTCGAGGCTTGGGAGTCAGAGCAAAGGATTAGGACTTTTAAAGAAGTAGAGGATAAGTTGAAAATAAGTTAAGTCGAGGGTTGAAGGTCAGAGCAAGGGGATAGGAATTTTTAAACCACATTTGACGAAAAACTGAAAATAATGATGATGGTAATGATGATGACTCCTATTAGCCATCACTCCCCGTCTTTTGAGCACTCCACCCACCTCCACAGCTTCAATGGACGAGGTATTGGTATGTGTGGGAGGGAGTGGGGTGGTTACTACTCATGAATACAGTAGCACCGTCGCTGGCATTTGGGGAGGAAACTTGTCCCTGTGATATTGGTATGACTTGACTTGACCTCCTTTTCTTCACTGGTATTTCTTAAACTCTATCATATGAGGCGTAAAAAAAGAACGTTCACAGATTCGAGAACTTGTATACCTAGACGAAATTACTACCTTTGTTCGTGTGATTTGTGTCCCTGAAGCACTGGCAGTTTCCTTAAGAATATCATTTGTATTTAAAAGTCCAAAATCCTCGTTCACAGATTCGAGAACTTGCATACCTAGACGAAATTACTGCCTTTGAACGTGTGATTTGTGTCCCTCAAGCACTGGTAGTTTCCTTAAGAATATCACTTGTATTTAAAACTCCAAAGTACTTGTTCACAGACTCGAGAACTAGACGAAATTACTTCCTTTGAACGTGTGATTTGTGTCCCTCAAGCATTGGTAGTTTCCTTAAGAATATCACTTGTATTTAAAACTCCAAAGTACTTGTTCACAGACTCGAGAACTAGACGAAATTACTACCTTTGTACGTGTGATTTGTGTCCCTGAAGCACTGGCAGTTTCCTTAAGAATATAATTTGTATTTAAAAGTCCAACGTCCTTCGCGTGTGTATCCAGGTAAGATCGTGAGCCAGAGCAAAATTTCTTCCTGTCAACGTGTGATTTACGTTCTTGAAGCATTTCTCCTTCGCTAAACACTGACATTTATAAAGAAAAATACATGATCAAGTGACTCGCATGAACCTTTACAAAACTAAGCTCATAATCAGGTGAGGTCGCACACCAGAACTAGATTCTTGCCTGTAAACAGATAGAGTTCTTAAAGCAGCGGCAATCAACTACACATGATTATCTGAAAACCAGAAGTAATAAAGAATTCACGATTTATGTTTAGGTCAACGTGCATATCTGGATGAGACTTTTATCAGGACACATTATTCGCTGTCCCTGTGGCTTTCTTAGTTCTGTAAATGCTATAAATTGTAAAGAAAAAACGAATATATATATAAAGAAACGTACAATCAATTAAACTTGCATATCTGGGCGACTGTTTCACTGGTAACGTAATTCTATGTCCTTGAATCGTTCCTAGCTCCTTAACCCGGCAGCAGCGACGGCCCAAATTTGTGGCTTTAGTGTGTACCAGCGACGGGCCAAATTTGTGGCTTTAGTGTGTACCAGCGACGGGCCAAATTTGTGGCTTTAGTGTGTACCAGCGACGGGCCAAATTTTTGCCATGATATAAACCCCCAAAAATGGATGGTGCATAAACTGATCACAAATGCGTCTATATATATTATGAAATGGTTTGCGTGAGTGATGATTTTTTCTCAATAATTCACTTCGATGGGCCTTCATGAAACACGATCCCAACAGCTAACGGGATAAACACTACAGGTTATAAAATAGAAATAAAATGAAGGATAACTCAAGGACTGATGAATAAATCTAGGATATTCTATTGCATATTCAAGTAATTTTGGCATATTTGGTGGATATTTTTTAAACTAGTGTCGTTATTCTACACCTTGCCCCTCCCTAGTTCTCTAAACACTGCAGGCTGTATAACGAAAGGAAAATATAAAAGACCTAAGGCATATTCAGGACACGTTTTGCTTATATCGAATTATATCTATCTGTAATAGTTATTTTCTGACGCTGAAGTTTTCCTAATTCATTAAAACCAAAATGTTGTAAAAGAAAAAAACAACGAAAAAAGACTAAATAAACTACGCGAATGAGTTCTCAGGTGTAGTTTTGCTTACCTGCCCGAATTATTTTTACCTGTACTATGTCTTTTCCGACGTTGAAGCCTTCCTAATTCTCTAAAATCCAAATGTTGTAAAGAAAAAGAGAGCACAAGCACAAAGATAATAAAAAAAAAAATCCCAATGCATATGCGGGTGCAGTTTGCCTTACCAGAGCGAATTACCTTTACCTACATTGGTTCTTTTCTGACCTTCAAGTTTTCTCTAATTCTCTAAAACCCAAATGTTGTAAGAAAGAGAGCACAAGCACAAAGAGCATAAAAAATAACTTACCATAAAGCATATTCAGGTGTAGTTTGCCTTACCAGAACGAATTACTTTCGCCTATAATGGTTCTTTTCTGACCTTTAAGTTTTCTCTAATTCACTACAACCCAAATGTTGTAAAGAAAGGGAGGTGGACTAATACGGCTTCATGATTCGTCTTCTTCGCTACTGACTAACTTTTTTTGGTTATCTATCTACTTATCTATCTATGTGTCTGTCTCTTATTCATGGTTTCAGAATGTCTATTTTGAGTGAGTATAAGCACAAAGAGCATAAAAAATAACTTACCAAAATGCATATTCGGGTGAAGTTTGCCTTACTAAAACGAATTATTTTTACATGCAAATTCTTTTCTGACCTTTAAGTTTTCTCTAACTTCCTAAAACCCAAATGTTGTAAAGAAAAACAGAGCACAAGCACAAAGATAATAAAAAAAATATCCTAATGCATATTCGGGTACAGTTTGCCTTACCTGAACGAATTACTTTTACCTGTGAGTTCTTTTCTGACCTTTAAGTTTCCCCTAATTCTCTAAAACCCAGATGTTGTCAAGAAAGAGAGATCACAAGCACAAAGAGCATAAAAAACGTATCGTAATGTATATTCAGGTGTAGTTTGCTTTACCTGAATGAGTTATTTTTACATGCAATAGTTCCTTTCTGACATTTAAGTTTCCCCTAATTCTCTAAAACCCAAATGTTGTAAAGAAAGAGAGATCACAAGCACAAAGAGCATAAAAAACGTATCGTAATGTATATTCAGGTGTAGTTTGCTTTACCTGAATGAATTATTTTTACATGAAATAGTTCCTTTCTGACATTTAAGTTTCCCCTAATTCTCTAAAACCCAAATGTTGTAAAGAAAAAGAGATCACAAGCAAAAAGAGCACCAAAAACGTATCGTAATGCTTATTCAGCTAAATTTGCATACTCGGGCGAACATTCCACCTGACAACTTGTAATTTGTTCGTGATTTATTGACACTTGGCAGAGGGTGTCGACATTATCAACGGCTGTGTGAAGCGAGTGTTATATCAAGCGAATGAAAGTCGTGTTGATGATATAGGAACATAGTGTTACTGATATTGGAATGAAAGTGCTATTGCAGGGACTGAGAAAGGAGTTGGGAGTAGAGAACCGTAGAATATGAAGCACAGGACATCAAAATTAGAACATGTCATACCTGTTTAAGAGAGACTGAAATGTATGTACCTGGAATGAAGAAAAAAATAGAATGTGGAGTGAAGAAATGTTTTATAGGAATGACATAGGTCTTCGTGATAGCTTTGTTTCATATGCTAATTACTTTTCTGACACACACACACACACACACACACACACACACACACACACACACACACACACATACACACACACACACACACACACACACACACACACACACACACACACAGACAGCATGCATATTAAATAAAAACGAGCATATAAGGAGGAAAAACAAACTTAATCACATGATATTAAAGCAACTGTTACGGGATGCAACCATAAACTCACTCTCTCTCTCTCTCTCTCTCTCTCTCTCGCACACACTATAAAAACACACCATAACAAGCTTACGACGACAGGACTAAAAAAACATCCACTTCATCATAAGGAATAAAAACGTACTCGTAACAGAAGCAGGACTCACCTAACATCGAGTCACATAACATCGCATAGCATCAAGAATTAATTTACGTTATACTCAGCACGAAAAGGAGAGAACATAACTGTGTGTGAACGTAGTGCAGAGGTCAAATATGTGTGTGTGTGTGTGTGTGTGTGTGTGTGTGTGTGTGTGTGTGTGTGTGTGTGTGTGTGTGTGTGTGTGTGTGTGTTCGTGTTTCCAGGCAGTCATAGACGTTCCCTGTGCGTTAATGTGCGTATGTTTTTTTGTATATTCTTGCTGTGTGTGTGTGTGTGTGTGTGTGTGTGTGTGTGTGTGTGTGTGTAATTCACCACGGCCTGATCACGAGTTGGACTCGCCTTCGCCAGCAGGTACCCTCCCGACGAGAGCAAGTGCTCATTATCATCGATCTCTGGGTACTGCCAGGACCTGAGACACCACACACCCCATCCCCCGTGCTCAATGGGGGACAGTAACCACTCCTAGTCAACGGAAAGAATCCGGCCTGACCGGGCTCGAACCGCCGCCCTGTCAGGCCGTGAAGGCCGTGTGTGTGTGTGTGTGTGTGTGTGTGTGTGTGTGTGTGTGTGTGTGTGTGTGTGTGTGTGTGTGTGTGTGTGTGTGTGCGTGCGTTTTGTATGTATATGTATGAATTATGAATGTATGTATGCAGGTATGTATGTACGGATGGATGGATGGATGGATGGATATACACACACACACACACACACACACACACACACACACACACACACAATGCATAAATACTTGCCTGCACGTGCAATGGACTGACGAGAGAGAGAGAGAGAGAGAGAGAGAGAGAGAGAGAGAGTGTGGGGTGCATAGAGTGATTTCTTTGCTTTATATCTTTTCTCTCTCCCCATATTCTCCTCTCTTCTCCTCTCTACTCTTCTCTTCCATTCCCTTCCCTTCTCTTTCCCTCTATTAGATACGCAAGCGATAAGAGTCAAGTTGGTGGAGATGGGGGGATGGGGGAAGGAAAAGGGGGGAGAGAGAAAGAGTCAGGAGTAGTTAGGAGTCAGAGGGAGGAGGAGGGGAGGGTAAGCAAATGGAGTGAGGGAGGGTGAGAGAGTGGGTGGGAAGGGGAAGGAGAAAGAACGTTAAGTGAGAGAGTGGGGAGAGGAGAGTCTGATGTGGGTAGGGTAAGGAAGAGGAGGAGAGGGAGAGGAAGGGAAAGGTAAAAGAGTTGGGAGAGGAAGAGATGGAAAGTGAGAAACCATGAGAAGGGAGGAAGGGAAGGGGGTCAGAGCAAAGGATGAGAGGAAGGGGAAGACATGAGGGAAGGGGAGGAGGAAGAGGAGGATGGGTGGGTAAGGGAGGGCATGGGAATACAAGAATGAAAGGGAGAATATGTAGGGGAAGGGGAGGGAACATATGATGAGAGGGGGAAGAAAAGTGGTTGGGAAGGGGAGGGAAAAAGGAAGGGGAGAAGGAAGGAAGGGGAAGAATATGCAGGGGGAGGATGGACAGGAGAGGAATTGAAGTGAGGGAAGGGGACGGAAGGAATGAGGAATGGGAGAGAAGAGCAAAGAGGGGAGGAGAGTAAGAGAGAGAGAGGCAAAGAGAGATGGCGCCACTATAAACACTTGCCTGTGCCATGACGGGCTGGGGACGAACACCATCCCCCTCAAGCAAGCCTACCGGCGCTATAGGCGTAAAAAAAAAAAAGAGGGGGGGGAGACGTAGGAAGGGGAAGTGATCGGAGGAGGATGAGGAGTGAATGTAATGACCAAGAATAAGGTTATGAGGAGGAAAGGAAGAGGGGTAAGAGATGGGAGAAGAAAGGAAACGAAAGGAGGAAAAAGGGGAGGAAAGAAGAGAAGGAGGAGGGGAGGGAGTGGATAGGAAGGAAAAATTAAGGGAGATAGGGAAGAGGGAGGATGACTAAGGTATGTGAAAGGAAAACAGAAGATAACGTTATGAGGAGGGGAGAAGGGAGAAGAGGAGGGGGAGGAAGAGGAGGTAGAGAGAAATGGAAAGAGAGGAGAAGGAAGCATACATGAAGAGGGAAAGGCCATCCAGGAGGTTCTCGATGAGGTGGCCAGCAGGAGCGACAAACCCACCCAGCCGCCGGCCGAGGCCCTGGTTCGGCGAAGGCCGTGAACGCCCGCACCACCCCGATATCGATATCTGTCTCATATTTCTTCATCCTTCTTCCTCTCTATGTCCAATGTCGTTTCTTCATCCACTTATCTGTCTTTATATCCTTATTCTCTTTATCAGTTTGTCTATTCACGCCTCTGTCTGTCTGTCTTTGCAACCATCTTTTTGTTTCAGTAAGGTAGGCAGATCAAGGGCAAAAAAAGAAAAAAAAGAGGAAGACCCGCTGTTTCTCTTTCTCTATCCGTCTCTCTATGTATTTATCTATTTATATTTATGCCTTTCAATGTTTTTTTTTACAGCAAAGGAGACAGATCAAGGGCTTAAAAAAAACAATAATGGAAAAAAAAGCCCGCTACTTACTGCCCGATTTATATCTATGTCTAAGTTTGGCTGTTCGTTCAACTATCTATCGTCTATATTTTGCTTTCTCAGTTCATCTATTTTTTTTTTCTATTTTTCAACTTTAATTATAGTTTACATCTTCCTTACTAATTCCTCTCTTTTTTTTTCTTCTTTTTTTTTTTTTTGCTTCCTGGTTATTTCCTTTTCGTTCACATTTTCCTATATTTTGCTTTCTCAATTCATCTATTTTTTTTTTCTATTTTTCAACTTAAATTATTGTTCATCGTTCTTCCTTACCAATTCCTCTATGTTTTTTGCTTCTTGATTATTTCCTTTTCGTTCACATTTTTCTTAACAACTCATTCATTTTTTTTTTTTTTTTTTTTTTTTTTTTTACTTTAAGACGGAAACGCACGGGAAGGATAATACATTTGGCTGGTCTTGAGGAGGAGGGAGAAATGATTAAGATTCTATTTACATTTAACAGATGAAGATTTTCTCCTCCTACTCCTCTTCTTTCTCCTCCTCCTCCTCCTCCTCCTCCTCTTTTCTTCTCGCAAACCAACTTCATATATTCATTTTCCTCTTAATCCGAAATTCGTATCTCGAGTTGAATTTATGCAGTCATTCGCTCACTAATATTTCGCCTTCCTCTCCTCCTCCTCCTCCTCCTCCTCCTCCTACTACTACTACTACTACTACTACTCCTCCTCTTAACTCTATTTCTCCTCCTCCTCCTCCTCCTCGACCCATTCATCTTCTAATTCATTTCATTTTTCTTCTAATTCTCTTCTTTCTCCTTTTCTTGTTCGTCTTATCACTCCTCCTCCTCCTCCTCCTCCTCCTCCTGCTCCTCCTCCTCCTCCTGCTCCTCCTCCTCCTTCTCCTCCTCCTCCTCCTCGGTATGGATGGAGTTTCCCGTTCCGTGATGACATAACTTGTGAGGGCCACCTGCATCCTCCTCCTCCTCCTCCTCCTCCTCCTCCTCCTCATCCTCCTCCTCCTCCTCCTCCTCTTCCAAAAGCACAATCTTCTCCTACTATATTCCTCCACCATTATCTCTTCCTTCTCTTCCTCCCTCATTCAAACTTAGTCGGACTGTGCGTTAGGTCACCCTCCTCCTCCTCCTCCTCCTTCTCCTCCTCCTGCTCCTGCTCCTCCTCTTCCTGCTCAGCGGCGCGCACGAGGCATTCAGATTAGCAAGTCTTGGCGAGGCGCTAAACCCCCTTTGCTGATGTGGCGGTGTTGTGGGTGCGGTCTGAGAACGTTGCCTGCATGGGCTGCGTGTGTTGCGGATGTGATGTGTTTGATATGAGGTGGGTGTTGGGTGGGGGTGGGGGAAGGGGGATGGGGGGGGAGGAGAGGGGAAGATGCTGGGGGGGGGGGGGGTAGTGTAGTGTAGTGTAGGGTAGGGTAGGGTAGGGTAGGGTAAGGTAAGGTAAGGTAAGGTAAGGTAAGGTAGGGTAGGGTTGGGTTGGGTTGGGTAGGGTAGGGTAGGGTAGGAAAGGGTAGGGTAGGGTAGGATAAGGTAAGGTAAGGTAAGGTAAGGTAAGGTAAGGTAAGGTTAGGTTAAGTAATGTAAGGTAAAGTAAGGTAAGGTAAGGTAAGGTAAGGTTAGGTTAGGTAAGGTAAGGTAAGGTAAGGTTAGGTTAGGTTAGGTTAGGTAAGGTAAGGTAAGGTAAGGTAAGGTAAGGTAAGGTAAGGTAAGGTAAGGTAAGGTAAGGTAAGGTAAGGTAAGGTAAGGTTAGGTAAGGTAAGGTAAGGTAAGGTTAGGTTAGGTTAGGTTAGGTTAAGTTAGGTTAGGTTAGGTAAGGTAAGGTAAGGTAAGGTAAGGAAAGATAAGGTAAGGTAAGATTAGGTTAGGTTAGGTTAGGTTAGGTTAGGTTAGGTAAGCTAATGTAAGGTGAAGTAAGGTAAGGTAAGGTAAGGTTAGGTTAGATTAGGTTGGGTCGGGCTTCAAATGGAGAGGAGGAAAGAAAGAGAAGGTCAGGAAAGGCAGATAAACGAAAAAGAAAGGAAAGGTAAGTAACGGAAGGGAAAGGAAAGGAAAGGAAATGGAGTGTGAGGTGTGTGTGTGTGTGTGTGTGTGTGTGTGTGTGTGTGTGTGTGTGTGTGTGTGTGTGTGTGTGTGTGTGTGTGTGTGTGTGTGTGTGAAAATAAATTAACGTGCACTTACAATTCAATTAATATGTAAAGGTAATTCTGACGGCCATAGGATAAGCCATAAGCCATTTCTCCTTACGATCACTCCCGCCAGACCCCGTTCCCTAGGAGGAGGAGGAGGAGGAGGAGGAGGAGGAGAAGGAGGAGCTTTATATGAACCTCTGTAAAGGATCAGTGGCCATTCTCTTTATTCTCCCTCTTTGCGTCCTCTCCCATTTCTCTCTTATGAGGTCCATGTTTCTGACGGGTCCTGCGTACCCAGTCCAATCAAAAGCAGCATCCAGCATTTAAATTTTCTGTTGTTTGTAGCATCGTGCCAATACACGTAGTGAAAGTAATTGGACGGGATTTTAACGAAGGCATAAATCTGCTTAGATGGCGCCGTTGTTTTTAATTAGGAATGAGTGACATCTCTTGGTAAAGGGGAGCTTGGAGGACGAGAGAGAGTAGAGATACGAACAGTCGAGTTCACAACAGAAGACATTTAGGGTCGTATAAAAAGATATATCGCCGCCCAAGAACACATATTTGACAAGGCTTTCGTAGGAGTGGCGGGCATTTCCAGAGGCAGTTTTATGACCATGGTGGTAGTGTGAGTCTTCTTCTGTACCATGAACCTGAAGAAACACACATTGGAACCCAACTGACCCCCTCTTTGACCTTTAGAAATGGCTGATGTGAGAAGCGAGAGTGTCTTATAATACCAACCTTAAACTCTCAAGAAATGGATGTTAAAAAGAAATATAATGTTTACTTCCACGATAACACTTTAGTGGGACTTTCAAAATACAGATACGAGATGAAATGAAGGATTTTCTCTAAGCTTAATTCTGGTAAGGGGTCCGCAGTGGAGTATCTTGATATCCACATAAAACGTAAGCGATTGGGCTGTAAAAATTCATGAGGACAGTTTACATTTTAACTTATGGCTAACTGAAAAAAAGTATGCGAAGACACTGCTTGTGTAGAAAAATATATGACAGACGTATAATTAGACTCTACTGGACTATTTAGTTGAAAGTATGAGAGTATGAATGTTGGAGAAGTACTGAGTCCAAAATATCGGATTCAGAATGAGTAAAACAATATAAAAATACCAGATAGAGGTTCATTGTAACAAGCTCAATACGTTGCGGTGTTTTAAATGGCCAGAACGCTTGAAAAAGAAGAATAAATTGTATGCGTTCAAAATTAACATTCTAACCGAGTGTTCCTCTGCACGGCGAATCACATGAAGGAGCGGATTAAGAATGAGTAGAACAAAACAAAAATATCGAACAAGTTCACAGTAACAAACTCAATACGTAGCGATGTTCTAAATGGCTAAAACGCTTGAAAAAGAAGAATAAATTGTATGCGTTCAAAATTAACATTCTAATCGAGTGTTCCTCTGCACAACGAGTCACATGAAGGAGCGGCATGCAATCATGAGGCGGAGCGGAGCCGAGCAGCAAAGGCGTGTCTGGTAATTAGTAAATGGACGCAGGTAGAGTGACCTTAAACCATAAAACAGGTGTCATCACGCTGAGTGCACGGAACGAACGCTTGTCTGGAAATGAGCGCCGTTTGTTCAGCAATTAACGCGTGACTTTCTCCCGCCCCTGAACCTATGCACGCTCCGAGGGCTCGTGGCTTCAAGGGGGCACTTAGCTAAATATACTTAACGGGACTGACTTTCTCAATACTGTTAGTGTGGTGAATCGTAGCCTGAGGGGATACTAAATTAAACCTGATATCCCTTTTGTTTTTGTTTTTGTTTTTATATATAATAACTCGTGGTTTGAAGGGGGTACTTAGCTAAATATACCTAACGGGACTTTGACTTTCTCTATACTGTGCTTGTGGTGAATCGTGGCCTGAGGGGATACTAGACTAAAACCTGATATCCCTTTTGTTTTTTTTGTTTTTATATATAATAACTCGTGGTTTGAAGGGGGAACTTAGCTAAATATACCCAACGGGACTTTGACTTTCTCTATACTGTGCTTGTGGTGAATCGTGGCCTGAGGGGATACTAGATTAAAACCTGATATCCCTTTTGTTTTTTTGTTTTTATATATAATAACTCGTGGTTTGAAGGGGGCACTTAGCTAAATATACCTAACGGGACTTTGACTTTCTCTATACTGTGCTTGTGGTGAATCGTGGCCGGAGGGGATACTAGACTAAAACCTGATATTCCTTTTATGTTTTTTTTTTTTTATATAATGACTCGTGGTTTGAAGGATATAATACTTAACTAATCAAACCACACGTGACTGTACACTTCACTTGTATCCGTACTGTGATACTCGTGGTTTGAAGTGACATTGAAATAAGCAAACCTAACCTTACTTTATCTCTCCTATATCAGTGTTTTGTGATGATTCGAGTCTTGAAGGTAATACTGAACTAAATAAACCTAATGTGACTTTCTGCTTTTTTTAATATTTAGTGATGAGTCGTGGCTTGAAGGAGTACTGACCTATAATAAATCTAACCTAGCTTTGACTTTCTATGCACATAAAAACTAAGCGATTGGGCTGTAAAATTTCATGAGGACAGTTTACATTTTGACTTATGGCTAACTGAAAAAAAGCATGCGAAGAAACTGCTTGTGTAAAAAATATATGACAGAGGCGAGTTCAGAGGCGCTTTGTAGCCTGAAGGGAATACTGAACTAGACAAACCTAACGTAACTTCCTGCCTCCCCCTAACATGTGTTCTGGGATACTCGTAGCTTGAAGGGACTCTGATGTATGGTAAATCTAACCCAACTCTCTGACTCCCCTTTCCTCGATGAAGGGATACGAAACTATAAATACCAAACCTTACTTCCACACCTCTAAGTTCTGATACTCATAGTTGAAAAGAACACAAACAAATTCGACCTTACATCCAGCCTGTCTTGTATTATTGTGCTCTGTGATAGCTCGTGGTCTGAAGGAAATGCCATACCTAACCTAACCCAACTACCTTCGTCATGCGTATCTCTCTGTTCGTGGTCTCGTGGTCTGAAGGAAATACCTTACCTAACCTAACCTAACCTAACCTAACCTAACCTAGCCTAACCCAACTTCCTTCCTCTAGCGTATCTCTCTGCTTGGTCTCGTAGTCTGAAGGAAATACCATACCTAACCTAACCCTTTGTCTCGTGTATCTCTGTTCGATCACGACTCCAGGATAAACAAACCAGCGATATTCCTAACGTTTCCAGGTATCTCTTTAGCGAATACGCCTGCAGGAGAAAGAACAGACAGCAGGGAAGACAAATAATACAACACAATGTTCGGAATTGCTTATCTGCCTGTCTCCCAGCGCTTCCAGGTAGCAGCTTAGCGAACGCACCTGAAACAAAGAGAGAAAAGATAATTAGATAAGATGACCTGAATGCCATATAAACCTGACAATCAAATTTCATACAGGCAAAAAGAGAATACGTAAAAAAAGTAGATATATAGACGGCAATAGAAAAAAAATGAAATTAGAATAGATAAATAATAAATAAAAGAAATGGGTAGATAGAAATAACAAATACAGAATGAAATACTAGTAAAAAAAGTTATTGTAAAGAGAAGAGCGATAAAATAATATCAATAAAAGAAGAGAAACAAGATAATAAATAAAGAAATGGATTAGAAAGACTTGTTTAACCTACACACCTAAATAATATAGCAAAAAATAATAAAAATATAGAATGGAAAAGAAACAATAAAATGAAAATATAAACAAAATAATAAATAAAACAACAGAAACAAAGAAATAGAATAGAATGACTCGATTAGCTCACACCTGTAATTAGCAAAGACGAGCAGGACAGAGCAGGTAAATAAATAAAATAACAGAAATAAAGAAATAGAATAGAATAACTCGATTAACTCACACCTGTAATTAGCAAAGACGAATAGGACAGGGCAGGTAAAAACAGGTATTAATCACTACACTACCTGCAGGTGATTAAATTGCAGGTGAGATTCAGGTACGTATCAGCGCACTCCAAATGAAACTCTTGACACCTTACTCGGATCAGTGGCTATGAAAACACTCTTTGTCAAATGGAGCCTCGTGTTGCAAGCTGTGTTGAGCATTCCTCTGCAGCGTCCGTTCCGTGTAATTAGCAAAAGTGGATGTTAAGTATAATGAAGGTTTTTTTTTGTTGTTGTATCAGTGAGTTGCTGTGCAGATCGTGTTACTGAGGAGGACGCTTTTGGCTTTAGTGTTTGTGTGATAAGTGGAGTGAGTTATTGTGCTGTTGATATCCGAATTGTTTGTGATATAAATGAGATACAAGTGCCGTCAATGAATGCAATAATGAAATGAAATGGAGTAAAGATTATGTTACTGAGGAGGATGTTTTTGGCTTTAGTGTTTGTGTGATCATTGGAGTGATTTATTGTGTTGTCTGAATTGTGTGAGATACGTAGACAGGTTGACGGATATAAATGAGATGTAAATGCCGTCAATGAATGCAATAATGGAATGAAATGGCGTAAAGATTGTGTTACTGAGAAGGACGTTTTTGGCTTTCGTGTTCGTGATCATTGGAGTGATTTATTGTGTTTCTAATGTTTGAGTTGCGTGTGATATCAGTAATTACAGATACATCGACAGAATGACAAATGTAGATGACAGATACAAATGACGAATATAAATTAGGTGATTTGTGATCATAGGAGTGAGTTATCGTGCTGTTGTCTGAATTGTGTGAGATAAGTAGATAGGTTGACGGATACAAATGAAATGTAAATGCCCTCAATGAATGCAGTAATTAAGTGAAATGGCGCCAAGATTGTGTTACTGAGGAGGATACTTGACTTCTGTGTTCGTGATCAGTTGAATGAGTTAGTGCTGTGTTGCCGATGTTTGAGTTGCGTGAGAGATCAGTAATTAGAGATAGATCGACAGAATGACAAATGTAGATGACAGATACAATTGACAAATATAAATGAGGTGAGTAGATGAAATTAGTAAATGAGATATAAATAGGTAAAGATATAGATAGGTAAGAAGACATTGAAACCGATTTAATAGATGACAATAGAAATACAGTTAGAAAGACAAAGGTGGATAGATATTTAGAGGTAGATAATGGGAAGGTAGGTAGATATAGATAATGAGTTACCTACATACACTCACAAATAGACAGGCGGACAAACAGGCAAACAGACAAACACAGATACAGATAGAGAGATAAGAGAAAGACGTACAGAAAAAAAATGATAAACCAAGGAAGGAAGAAAGCAATTAAACAAAAAAAAACACTAACTCACACTGGAAGGAAGAAATGAATAAAACGATAAAAGGAAGGAAGAAAGGAAGAAAGAAGGAAAGAAAGAAAGAAAGAAAGAAAGGAAGGCAGGAAGGAAGGAAGGATGGAACAAACGAAGGAAGGAAGGAAGGAACGAACGAACGAACACACCAAGACTTCGCCGGTGAAAGAAACAAAATATGAGGCAAAGAGGAAGAGAGGAAGGAAGGAAAGGAAGAAAAGGTATAAAAAATAGAGGAGAACCGTGTCGGGGAAGAAGAAAGGTGAGCTGCATCAGAGGGAAGAAGAGGAGGAGGAGGAGGAGGAGGAAAGGAAGCCGTGGACGGAGACGCTAAAAGAAATGAAGCCGTAGCAAACTAGATAAAAGGAGAAGCGGAAGGAGAGAAAAAAAGAGGAAAGAAAAAAAACACAAAGAATAAAGGTGAGCATGTAAGAGAATAAAAAAAAAGAGAGAAAGAAAAAGAGAATATCAGAGAGAGGGTCGAGAAAAAATCTGGTAAGAGAGGAGAGACGGAGGAGAAAGGGAGAGGGAAGGAGATAAAAAGTATATAACGAGGGAGAGAAACATAGGAAGATGGAAATAGAGAAAGAAGAGAAGAAGAAGTGAGAAAGTGAGATTGAGAAAGATGAAAAATAAAACAAAAGACGAAAGAGGAGACAGGGTGGAAATAAAGGTGCCGAAGAAAGGAAAGGAATGAAAAAAAAGGAAAAAAGGAAGAGAAAGAAGATAAAGGAAAGAGAAGTAGGAAATGGAGAACAGGAAGATAAAAAACGGAAAACAAAGACGAGAGAGCGAGAGAGAGAGAGAGAGAGAGAGAGAGAGAGAGAGAGAGAGAGAGAGAGAGAGAGAGAGAGAGAGAGAGAGAGAGAGAGAGAGAGAGAGAGAGAGAGAGAGAGAGAGAGAGAGAGAGAGAGAGAGAGAGAGAGAGAGAGAGAGAGAGAGAGAGAGAGAGAGAGAGAGAGAGAGAGAGAGAGAGAGAGAGAGAGAGAGAGAGAGAGAGAGAGAGAGAGAGAGAGAGAGAGAGAGAGAGAGAGAGAGAGAGAGAGAGAGAGAGAGAGAGAGAGAGAGAGAGAGAGAGAGAGAGAGAGAGAGATGAGTTGTACAAACAATTAAGGCTATCCCCCTTCACCCCCTCCCCCCCCCCCCACACATTGCAGGACTTTTTTTTTTTTGCAGACGTTTTTTTTTGCAGGAGACATTGTTGTTTTTGCAGTACATTGGTTTGATTTGCAGGAGACGCTGTTTTTGTTTTGTTTTTCAGGAGACACTTGTTTTTTGCAGGACTTTTTTTTTTTTTGCAGGAGACTGTTTTTGCAGGAGATATTGTTGTTGTTGTATTGCAGGAGACATTGTTTTTATTTCTATTTTATTATCAGACACGGAGAAAAATATCCTTTCCTTTCCTTTCCTTTCTTTGTTTCCCTTCCCTTCCCTACCCTTCCTATCCTTTCCTTTCCTCTCTTAATCCAACTTAACTTTCTCTTCTCCTTTCCTTCTTATCTTCCATTTCTTCTTTTCCTCCCTCTCTCTTTCCCTTTTCTTTCTTCACTTTTCTACCTCAGTTCAATCTTTGCTTTTATTCCTCTCCTTCCTTCTTTTCTTTTCTCTCCTCTCTGTTCTGTCATTTTACGTTCCCTCATCCCTTTCCTTCTTTTCTCCCTTCCCATCCTTCCATTTCTTCTTTTCCTTTCTCTCTCTTTCCCTTTTCTCTCTTCACTTTTCTACCTCAGTTCAATCTTTGCTTTCATTCCTCTCCTTTCTTCTTTTCTTTTTTCTCTCTCTGTTCTGTCCTTTTACGTTCCCTATTCCCTTTCCTTCTTTTCTCCCTTTCCATCCTTCCATTTCTCTCCATCTTCCATTCCCTATTTACCTTTCCTTCCCTTTTACCTCTCACTTCATCATTCCTTTCTTTTCCATTCCTTTCTTTTCCTTACGTTGCCTACCTTTATTTTCTCTCCCCGTCTATTTCATCCCTCCTTCCATTATAACAAGTTTCAGTATAATTACACACTATTATGATGTAAATTCAGGTGAGCGAAGGTAAGCTCAGGTAACAATCACGGCCATTTGTCAGGTATTGCTGGGGGTCGTGATTTCCCACCTGGCTCTCACGTCTCCGTAATTAATCAATCAGTTGTCACCTGCCTGCCGATACACCTCATGCACCTCAATGGAGTGAAATGCGACCCCTGTTAATGAGTGTGTGTGTGTGTGTGTGTGTGTGTGTGTGTGTGTGTGTGTGTGTGTGTGTGTGTACGGATGAATTACGTGTGAATGTATCTCTCTTTTGGCCGCTCATTATTTTTATCTTTGTGGGAACAGCGACTAGCGAGCTTTTTTTTTTTTACACTTTTTTTTTTTGCCATTAAGCTGCTTCTTTAACTGTAAAAAAAAAAATGTAGGTAGGCATGTAAGTAGGTAGTAGCTTGATAAAAAGGTACGTAAAGTATGCAAAGAGATAAAACAAATAAATGGATAGACAGAGATTAAGATAAATAAATATACAACAAGACGGGAGACAAATATATACCGATGGATTTATAAGTACATAGATAAAATATATAAATTGATACCAAGATATATAGGGATAGATTAGAAACTAGATATAAGGAAGTGAAGAATGAAAGGAAAAGAAAAAAAAAGGAGGGAAGAAAAGGAAGAAAGGAAGGAAGAGGGAACTTAAAGAAGACTAAAAGGCATCCTGGATATTGCATTTTTCACTGAGGGGAGAGAGAGAGAGAGAGAGAGAGAGAGAGAGAGAGAGAGAGAGAGAGAGAGAGAGAGAGAGAGAGAGAGAGAGAGAGACAGGTAGGCAGGCAGCAAGGGTAGGTAGGTCCGTAGGTAAACAGTGGTCAGGTTAATAGGTAGGAAGTAAGAAGGATGGTAGATGGTGAGTGATTGGTTGAAATGAAGGTAAAAAAAAGTGTATGTGTCATCTCTTTCGGTCACTCCTCTCCAATCTTTTTAGGGGCAGTAAGTAGCGGGCTTTTTTTTTCCATTATTGTTTTCTTTTTTTTAAGCCCTTGATCTGTCTCCTTTGCTGTAAAAAAAATGTAGGTAGGTAGTTCGACAGGTGAGTAGGTAGTTGAGTAGGTAGACAGGTGAACAAACAGGTACGCATATTACAAAACACATCAGCCTACGGCGCTAATTTAAAGCCACTCGCGCCGTCATTACTGCCACGCTTATTCTCATCGCTTTATAATCATCGCTTGAAAAAGACTTGGGAAATAAGCCGCCACGGAAATTACCGGCGGGCGATATTAGTGGGCGGAATATAAACCGAACGAAAATAAATAAGAAATAACTTCGACCTCCATTTCAAATTTTCGATGCGTTGATCATTTTCAAACACAAGCCACGATAAGTTCTTTTGTTTAAATATACTCATCGATATGCTTCTCTGCCGAATATTTTGACGTTTGATAAAAGTTCAAAACACACACACAAAAAAAAGGATATTGCATACAAGTTCCTTTCAATAATAATAATAATAATAATAATAATAATAATAATAATAATAATAATAATAATAATAATAATAATATACGACAATTTACATTAAGAAATATAAAGAGCATTAACTTTCCTGCAGGTCAAGGACTAATAAGAGACAGACAGACAGACAGACAGACAGACGGGCGGACATGGAGGGTGGCTGTATAAATAGGAGGAATTTTAATGATTCTTCTGATTAACCGTGAAGCATGAAAAAGGGAACAGGGAGGGAGGGAGGAAAAAGGAAGGGGAGGAATGGGAAGGAAAGGAGAGAAAGGGAAGGGAAAGGAAAGGAAAAGAATGGTGTGGAAGGCAGGGATGGAGTGAATACTACCAGAGTTGTGGATTCGAATAAGAATACTTCAAATTACAACGAATACAAATACGAATTCGAATACATTGAAATGGTTATAATTTGAATACACTGAAATGGTTTTAATTTGAATACACTGAAATGGTTTTAATTTGAATACACTGAAATGGTTTTAATTCGAATACACTGAAATGGTTATAATTTGAATACACTGAAATGGTTTTAATTCAAATACACTGAAATGGTTTTAATTCGAATACACTGAAATGGTTTTAATTCGAATACACTGAAATGGTTTTAATTTGAATACACTGAAATGGTTATAATTCAAATACACTGAAATGGTTTTAATTTGAATACACTGAAATGGTTTTAATTTGAATACACTGAAATGGTTTTAATTTGAATACACTGAAATGGTTTTAATTTGAATACACTGAAATGGTTTTAATTTGAATACACTGAAATGGTTTTAATTTGAATACACTGAAATGGTTTTAATTTGAATACACTGAAATGGTTTTAATTCGAATACACTGAAATGGTTTTAATTCGAATACACTGAAATGGTTTTAATTCGAATACACTGAAATGGTTTTAATTCGAATACACTGAAATGGTTATAATTCAAATACACTGAAATGGTTTTAATTCGAATACACTGAAATGGTTTTAATTCGAATACACTGAAATGGTTTTAATTCGAATACACTGAAATGGTTTTAATTCAAATACACTGAAATGGTTATAATTCAAATACACTGAAATGGTTATAATTCAAATACACTGAAATGGTTTTAATTTGAATACACTGAAATGGTTTTAATTTGAATACACTGAAATGGTTTTAATTTGAATACACTGAAATGGTTATAATTCGAATACACTGAAATGGTTTTAATTTGAATACACTGAAATGGTTTTAATTTGAATACACTGAAATGGTTTTAATTTGAATACACTGAAATGGTTTTAATTCGAATACACTGAAATGGTTTTAATTTGAATACACTGAAATGGTTTTAATTCGAATACACTGAAATGGTTTTAATTCGAATACACTGAAATGGTTTTAATTTGAATACACTGAAATGGTTTTAATTTGAATACACTGAAATGGTTTTAATTTGAATACACTGAAATGGTTTTAATTTGAATACACTGAAATGGTTTTAATTTGAATACACTGAAATGGTTTTAATTTGAATACACTGAAATGGTTATAATTCAAATACACTGAAATGGTTATAATTCAAATACACTGAAATGGTTTTAATTCGAATACACTGAAATGGTTTTAATTTGAATACACTGAAATGGTTTTAATTTGAATACACTGAAATGGTTTTAATTTGAATACACTGAAATGGTTTTAATTTGAATACACTGAAATGGTTTTAATTCGAATACACTGAAATGGTTTTAATTCGAATACACTGAAATGGTTTTAATTCGAATACACTGAAATCGTTTTAATTCGAATACACTGAAATTATGTTAATTCGAATACACTGAAATAATTTAATTCGAATACAAATATGAATATTTCTGGAAAGTATTCATGAATGCTTTTCATTAAATAATACCTTTGTGACATAACTGGGTACAGCACTGTTCTAAAATTTTGCAACAGTAAAATGAGCTCATGAACCTTTACTATACAGTTCTATACAGGCTATATTAAGTTTAGGGTATATATCTTCAAACACAAGATAGCCATAAACTTATAGCATAAATTAGGCAAGAAAGACCTCCCTATGTTAGATAATAAGTCTCAATACTGAGGAAGCATATATGATTTTTCTGAGTAAAGACGTAAAGCAACTGTTCGGGGATTTGTTAGGTTAGGTTAAGTTTAGAGAATATTCAAAGACATGATAGGCGGCAAATTATGACATAAATTAACAAAGGAGGAACTCATTATGTTATAAAGAAAGTCTCACTTAGTAAGGAAGAACAGATGATTTTTCTGAGTCAAGACGTTTGGTAACTGTTCGAGGTTTTGTTAGGTTAAGTTAGGGTTTAGGGAATTCTCAAACACTTGATAGCCAGAAACCAATAGCATAAAAAGACAAAGAAAGCCTTCACTTTGTTTTATGGAAAGTCTCATAAGTAAGGAAGCATACATGAATTTTCTGAGTCAAGACATATGGTAACTTTTTGTGGTTTTGTTAGGTTAGGTTAAGTTTAGAGATTTTTCAAACACATGATAAGTGGCAAATTATGGCATAAATCAGTGGTTCTTAACCGGGGGGGCGCACCCCCTAGGGGGGCGTCAGTAATTTGCAAGGGGGGCGCGAGCCCTAGGGAAAACTTGGAATTTCTCTTATCATATTTGATATTCTCTTAACAAGAGCGTGGGCTAATATTGAGAAGTTTATGAAAAAAAAATGCAAAACTATCACCTTAACTTTAGTTTCCTATAGTCAAATTAGGGCTTACCATTTTATTTATAATCTGGGAGGAAACTTTATTCAAAGATGCAAGGGGGGTGGGGGGTGGGGGGCTGGAGTTAAGGACCAACTCCTAGAGGGGGTGTGGTAGTAAAAAGGTTTAAGAACCAGTGCCATAACTTAACAAAGGAAGAACTAATTATGTTATAAAGTTTCATTAAGTAAGGAGGAATAGATGATCACTATTATATAGAAAGTCGCATGAGTGAGGAAGCAATAGAAGACTTTTTCTAAGTCAAGACGTATGGTAACTTTTTTGTGGTTTTATTAGGTTAGGTTAGTTTAGGGCATCTTCAAACATATGAGAGCCAACAACTTATAGCATAAATCAACAAAGGCCGAACTCATCTTTGTTATATTGAAAGTGTCGTGAGTAAAGAAGCAAATGTTATTTCTCTGAGGACTGCCGTGTGGTAACAGCTCCGAGTTTTGTTAGGTTAGGTTAAGTTTAGGGCATCTTTAAACACATGATAGACGACAAAAAATGACCTCACTCAGTCAGATAATAAGGGGAAGGAGGGAGAGGAGGGAAGGACCAAAAAGAGAGGAAATGAAAGAAACAAGTGTAAAGGGGGAAGGGAAGGGAGGCGAGAGGGAAGAAAAGTGAGAGGGGAGGAAAACAGATAAAAGGAATTAAATGAGAGGGAAGGGAACAGCAGGGAAGGGAAGGGACGAACAAAAAGGAGGGAGAGGAAAGAAAGAAAAAGGAAAACGTTGAACTGAGGTAGAAAAACAAATCAAGATAAAGGAAAGAGGTGGAAAGGAAGATACACGGCAATGGAGAGAACAAGACAGCAAGGTTGTATTGACGGAGTTAAGTAAAAGAAAGGAAAATAGTGAATAGAAATAATAGAAAAGAAAAGAAGGGTAGGGAAGGGAAGTAAGAATAAGAGGAGTGGAGAGGAAGCAAGGAAAAAGAGAGGAAAGAAGGGAAAGAGGGAGAAGAAGAGATTAAAAGAGGGAAAAAAGAGAGAAAGGGAAAGAAGGGTAGGGAAGGGAAGTAGGAATCAGAGCAGTGGAGAAGAAGCAAGGAGAAAGAGGAAAAAAGGGAAGGGGGGAGATGATCTTAAAAGATGGAAAATAGAAAAGAAAAGAAGGGTAGAGAAGGGAAGTAGGAATGAAAGCAGTGGAGAGGAAGAAGGGAGAAGGCGAGGAAGAAAGAGAAGGAGGGAAAAGAGAAGATTAAAGGAGGGGAAATAGAAAGAAAGGAAAATAAGGGTAAGGAAGGGAAGTAGGAATGAAAGCAGTGGAGAGGAGAAAGCGAGGAAGAAAGAGAAGGAGGGGGAGGAGAGAAAATTAAAAAAGAGAAAATGGGAAGAGGGAAAAGTAAAGGGAAGGTAAACTAAAAGCAGTCCTCCTTCGTCTCCTAGGGACCATGTTTGCGTTGCAGGAAAAGCAATAACGTCAGGCTAAATCACTTGATACGGTGCCTGGCTAACTCAGCGGAATCATGAGCTATAATGAAACCCGGGGGAGCGTAAAGCAAACCTACAGCAGGGCGGAAATCAGCCACACCACTTTAAAAAAATTAAAAAAAAGAATAAATAAGGTGAAATATACTGCATGGCGGAGATCAGCTACACCACTTGAAAAATAAAATAATGATGAAAAAATAAGGTCAAATATAATATACAATTGAAATCTAGCTCTTGTAAAACTTTAACTAATAAGAATATAAATGCTAGTAAGAATAGGGGAATACAAACCCAAAAACAATTAGTCTAACACCTCTTCATTAATAGACCCGCAGAATTACAGAAAGATATAGCAGAAATAAAACTATATATAAGAAAAAATTAAGAATAGCAAAATAGATGTTTAGAATGCACAAAAAAATTAAATACTACAAAATCGTGTAATCTTGTACCCTTATAAAAATGTAAATAAAAAAATAATGGTAATAAAAAAAAATCACAAAATCTTGCACTAATGGAAAAAAAAAAACTATAAAACCAACGAAAAGTAATCTAGCACTTCACCGGTTCTTTAAAACCAAAAAAAAACATGCAACACTACAATCTACAACCATCATCATGTAGGAGCCAAGAGTCGTACATTACGGCAGCAACTATAAAAAAAACTCGCCTGCGCCACAACCGGACTGGGGTCGTTCACGGAGTCCCCTCAAGAGAGCCTCCACGCGCTTATACGCAGCACATACAAAATCCTCTCCTCTTTCGAATAGCCGTGGTTGTATTTACTTACAGTTTATCTACTTATGTGACACTACAAGGAAACGTACAGTATGACAACCACTTTTAGTATGGGTGAGCTTTTTCTTTTTGCATAACTGAAGTCTTTCTAGGCATAAACACGGCGGGGAAGTGTTTATCTCCCGGCCGGTGACCTCACACACAACACAAGCCGGAAAAATAAGCGCTGGTAATAGCTCCATAACAATACCTTAGCTCCCCCTCACTCCCGCTCTCTTCCTCTTTTTCTTTCTCCTCCTCCTCCTATCCTTGTTATTCTTCTCTTCCCTCCTCCTACGCTGTCCTCTCTTCCACCCTTCCTTACTCCCACTCCTCCCTCCTTTCTTGTCCTTCTTCCCTTTCCTCCAACTCTTCCTTCCTCTCTCCCTTTCCTCTTTCGCATCCTTTCCTCCTTGTCTTTCTTTCCTTCCCTCCTCCTACTCTGTTCTCTCTTCCACTCTTCCTTACTCCCAGCCCTCCTTCCCTTTTTTCCTTCCTTGTCCTCTCTTTCTCCGTCCTTTCTTGTCCTTCTTCTTCCCTTTCCTCCAACTCTTCCTTCCTCTCTCCCTTTCCTTTTTCGCATCACTTTCTCTCTCCACTTCTCTTTACTTCCTCCATTCCATCCGCCGAGTCCTTCCCTTCCGTCCTCCTTTCTCATCTCTTTCTCCTTCTTCCCCCAGTGCTTCTCTTCCCTCCTCCTCCTCCTCCTCCTCCTCCTCCTCCTCCTCCTCGTCTTCTCTTTCGACCTTCCTTCCCTCTCCCTGTCCTTCCTTTTCCTTCTCCTCTCCTTGATCATCTTTCACCTTTCCTTCCTTTCATTCTTCAGTTCCTTTCCCTTAAATTCCTTCCCATTCTCTCCCTCTACCTGGAATGAAACTAATCCTCTTTACCTTCCTTCCTCCTCTCCTTCCCTTCATTCCTTACTCTCCTTTTACTCACTGTTCTTTAGCCTTTTATCCTTCCTTCTTCCCTCACATCTCTTCTTTCTCCTACCTCTCCTTCTTCTCTCACTTTCCATCCTTCCATCAAATTTGTTTATCCTCCCTCTCCCCTTCTTTCCAAGTACTTACCTCTTTTCCTTGATTCACTCTTCTTTAATACCTCCATCTTCCCTCTTTCTTTCCCTTCTCTACCCT
Organism: Eriocheir sinensis; assembly: GCF_024679095.1. Lineage (NCBI taxonomy): Eukaryota > Metazoa > Arthropoda > Malacostraca > Decapoda > Varunidae > Eriocheir > Eriocheir sinensis. The sequence goes on from NC_066530.1 coordinate 13,147,217, forward strand.
CACATCCTTCTCCTTCTCTCCCTGCCTCCACTTTTATTTCCTCTCTCAAACCTCTTTTTCTTTCCCCTTTTTTCTCAGCCTTACTCTCTTTCACTCACTCCTTCCATCTCTCTCTTACCCTTTCCTTTCCTTCCCTTCACTCTCCGTTAATTCCTCTACCTTATCGTTTTCCTTTCCTCCCTCTTTCACGCCTCCCTTCCCTCTCATTTTTTTCTGCCTTTCCTCTTTCTACTCTCTCTCTCTCTCTCTCTCTTCTTCCTACCCTTTACTCCTTTCCTCCCCCTCCTTCTCCGGCTTCATTCTTCCCTCCCTCCCTCTCCCTGTCTTTCCCTTCTTCCCTCCCTCCCTCTCCCAGTCTTTTCCTCCCTCACTCACTCACTCACTCGTTCCTTCTTTCCTTCCTCTCCCTCCCCCTCTTCAAGCACGCTCACAGAACAAGAGTCAATGCGCTGGGCCAACCCTCGCCTAGCCTAACATGCAGGGAAGGGCTGGGGTTGAAAGAGAGTAAATATCGGATTTCGCAACTTCGATATATGCAAGCGATTGATTGTGCGACTCGTGTACGTGTATTGCAATGTAACACTTGTACGTTATATCTACTACGGAACCAGATACGGTAGCAATGAAAACGATGTCCAACAGAACCTCCTACATTGAATATTTGTTCACTTTAGACTTACGAACAAGGATATATTTAAATAACCTTAAAATGTCAAAGGAATCTACAGTCTTTGGCACACAAGAGGATTCAGAACTGCATTATGAAGGAGTGGTGTCTATACTTTAAGGATTTCATGCCTACAGAACCTTCTAAGATTTGTCTTAAAAGAAATAATATGGAATTCCTTTAAAAGTCGAAAGAACCAACACTTCCCTTTACACATGCACCCGAAATTGACCTCTCCTTTGCCTAGTGTTTACTTTTTACTTTTGTGGGAGCGGCGAGTAGCGAGCTTTTTTTTTTTTTTTTTTTTTTTTTTTTCCTTGAGCCGTGTCCTTTGATGTAAAAAAAAAAAAAATTAACTGCAGCAGAATAAAAGAGAGTAGTGTTCAGACCTATTCATGAATCTACAAAACCTCTAAAAAAAACAGTAATTAACGCTGCAGAAGACACAAAATCCCTTGAAAACAGAAAGGATCGAATTAACTGCAGCAGAATAGAAGAGAGTAGTGTTCAAACCTATTTATGAACCTACAAAACCTCTAAAAAAAAAACCATTAACGCTGCAGAAGAAAGACACAAAATCCCTTGAAAACAGAAAGGATCGAATTAACTGCAGCAGAATAAAAGAGAGTAGTGTTCAAACCTATTTATGAACCTACAAAACCTCTAAAAAAAAACCATTACGCTGCAGAAGAAAGACACAAAATCCCTTGAAAACAGAAAGGATCGAATTAACTGCAGCAGAATAAAAGAGAGAAGTGTTGACACCTATTTATGAACCTACAAAACCTCTAAAAAAAATAAAAATAAAAAAGCTATTAACGCTGCACACAAAATCCCTTGAAAACAGAAAGGATCTAACACACTCTCACATACCTAAGGGAATTCACAGCTGCAGAATCAAGGATAATCGTGTTAAACCTATTACTAGACCTATAAAACCTAATAAACCGGCCACTAAATGCTGTAGAGGGAGAAATGCACAAATTCCCTTGAAAACAGAAAGGATCGAACACCCTCTCACATACCTAAGGGAATTCACAGCTGCAGAATCAAGGATAATCGTGTTAAACCTATTACTAAATCTACAAAGCCTAATAAACCGGAAAAAGACACAAATTCCCATGAAAACAGAAAGGATCGAACACCCTCTCACATACCTAAGGGAATTCACAGCTGCAGAATCAAGGATAATCGTGTTAAACCTATAACAAAACCTACGAAACCTAATAAGCCGGCCACTAAATGCTGTAGGAGTGACACGAATTCCCTTGAAAACAGAAAGCCTCCACACTTTCCCCAACACACAATCCAATTCACTGGTGCAGAATCAAGGAAAGTCGTGTTGAAACCTGTTTTTAGACTTACAAAAACCTACTAAATCGTTCAACTCTTCGCCAGTGAAAAATATACAGAAGAAAAGGGCAAACACATCCCTTCTCCAAATACACCCAAACGAATTTACTGCAAGAAAATCAAGGAAGAATAGTATTGAATCATTTTCCTCTTGTTCTTTAACCACACAAAACTTATTAAACCGACCAGTGACGTTGAATCAAATGGGGAAGAGAAATCCATGAACAGAGGAGGAGGAGGAGGAGAGAAAAGGAGACTAGAGATGCCAGATGAATGTGTGCAGAAAGAGGTGGGGAAGCAAAATACAAGAACAAAAGAGAACTAGAAGAAAAGACAAGCCAGATAAATGTACGTAGGAGGAGGGGGAGAAATGAAACGCATAAACATAAGACAAGAAAGAAACTAGAAAGACCAGATGAGTGTGTATAGAAATTCCCTTAAAAATCGAAAGAATGAACACACAAGCGACTCCACTGCTATTGAGAACCAAGGAGAATAGCGTTGAATCCTTTTTGTGTTTCTTCAACCCTACAAAACCTTAACCAGACATTTCTCCGCCAGTGTCTGTTGCTGATAATTATTTTGCCCACGGTCCCTCCTTCACTCCCAGACTCTTGAGGCTGCAAATACAACTCTTGTCTGTTAATTGAGGCTTAGAAACGTAATTGAGAGAGAGAGAGAGAGAGAGAGAGAGAGAGAGAGAGAGAGAGAGAGAGAGAGAGATAATCGGATAATTAACTAGGCTATCAGATATCTAACTAGGCTATCATATATCTCACTAAGCTATCAGATACCTGACTAGGCTATTTCAGTAGGCTATGATATCTAATAGGCTTTTTTAAGTACCCATTGTATATTAAATTTCATTTCTTATAGTTTGCTGGTTGAGAGAGAGAGAGAGAGAGAGAGAGAGAGAGAGAGAGAGAGAGAGAGAGAGAGAGAGAGAGAGAGAGAGAATTAGATTTGAAAGAGGAATTGCGAACCAGAGGGAATGTGATTTTGAGAGAATGATATTGATTGGCAGACGCAGAGAAGGAGAGAGAGAAAAGGAGGAAAAAGAAGTGAGATAAGAATGGAAAAATGTTGAGAAGGTAAAGAGTGAAAGTGAGTGAGAGAAAAAAAGAAGATAGAGATAAGAAGAGAAAAACGCTGAAAACGGAAAAAGGAGAGAGAGAGAGAGAGAGAGAGAGAGAGAGAGAGAGAGAGAGAGAGAGAGAGAGAGAGAGAGAGAGAGAGAATACGTGAATGAAAGAACAAGGAGGAAAGAAAAGAAGAGAAACAAAATAAGAAAAGAAAGAAAAGGGAATAAAGAAACAAAGAAATAAAAATAAACGAGAAAATGAAGGAAGGAAGGAGAGAAAGAAAATAAAGAAAGAAGAGAAATTGAAAAAGAATGGAAGAGCAAGATGTAATGAAAGAAAAGGGAAGAATAAAAGAGAGAGAGAGAGAGAGAGAGAGAGAGAGAGAGAGAGAGAGAGAGAGAGAGAGTAGCAGAGGATAGCAAAGTCAAACCCAAGATAGCCCGAGGTTGCGGAGGGGAAGTCACCGTCCGTCCTAAGGTATTGCAGAAGCCCCTGAAAGACCCTCTTAGGCAGGGCTCACAGATTTCAAAGCGTCTACTCAACCATGCGAGGGAGGAAGTACTCAACATCGCCATCTCTGCGTAGACTTACAAAAAGAAAAAACGGACCCCAGGCAGTAAGATTTGGAGTTGGAAGATGCTAATAGTTGCCAAAGAGACATTAAAAAAACGGAATCTTTCAACTAAAAAAGGAAGTTGAACCCAAACAGTTTGATCTAAAGTTGGAATACGTTGAAAGTTATTGACGAAGTATTTTTCATCGCCCTTTCTCGACTAAAAAAAAAAAAAAAAAGTATATTTGACCATAAGAGGAAGATCTACAGTTCAAATACGTTAAAAGTTATTGAAGAAGTATTTAAAATCGCCATCTTTCAACTCAAAATAAAGGAATCCAACCCAAACAGCAAGATCTGAGAGTTGGAAAATGTTGAAAGTTATTAGATACATTTAAAATCTCCATCTTTCAACTCAAAAATAAAGGATTCCAACCCAAACAGCAAGATCTGTGAGTTGAAAAATGTTGAAAGTTATTAGATACACTTAAAACCGCCATCTTTCAACTAAAAAAAAAAGGGAATTCAACTCAATCAGAAAAAGATATAGAGTTGAAATACGTGAAAAGTTATTGAAGGGTTTTTTAACATCGCCATTTATAGACTACAATTAAAAAAAAAAAATTCAACCTAGACAATACAACCTAAGTTATTTTTCAACGCGATCTTCCGACTATAAAAAATACATCCGATTTAGCAACATTTAGAATTGGAGTACGTTAAAAGTTACTGAAGAGCTAAATATACTATCTATTGCAACTTTTCGACTAATAAAAACGAATTCAACCCAGACAGCAAGATCTCGAGTTGGAAAACGTTATAAAGTATTGACATGTTACTACATCGCCATTTCTCGACTCAAATAAATGGGTCCCCCCTGACTGCAGACCTAGTTGTAACATGTTATGAGTAGCCAAGATTATGAGGACCTGTACAAATAACACTGGTACGAATACACACACTTCCTTAAATGCAGTAAAACAAATTAGGCAAAAGAAGTTACAGCATTGTCAAATAATACAAATAAAACAGGAAAGAGTTTTTAGTGAATTTGCTGAACTAAAATGTATCATCAAACTCTCCTTGAGGCAGTGAAAGAATGAAAGCAACAAGTAATATATATATAAGTGAATTTGAGAAAGTAATCAAAACGTAATACCCCATTGGAAAGAAAATAAGAAAAAAAAAGAAAAAAATAACACTCCTCTAAAACAAATAACTCCTTCAGCAATAAAAAAAAATGCAAGAAAAGTATAACAGCATAGTTTTTCTTCTACAGTATAAAAAGCAATAAATTAAAAGGTCCGTTGAAAGAAATACATACATAAAAAATCAACATGAAATAAACAACTTACTTTTCTGCACCAAAAATATAGGAACTCATAGCAACTCTTCCTCAGGACAGACAACAGATCCCTTTCGCCTGTCCACCATAGCGTTAATTAAAAGCACCTGTCCTGGGGCGGGGAGGGGCGGAGCGAATCAAGGTAACAGCCAGGTAACAGCCCCACTTAAGCCCTGACACCTGTGCTCTTTAACGCCGCCCTGCCACGTGTCAGGGTTACGGGGATTAGAGAGAGAGAGAGAGAGAGAGAGAGAGAGAGAGAGAGAGAGAGAGAGAGAGAGAGAGAGACAGACTTAACCGATGTAATGCTAAAGGTAAAGGAACTACTTGGAGAACGCATACGAGTTTCCTTATAAATATTTACATGTACAATATCAAGTAACAATAATGATGATGATAAGAAAGAAGAAGAAGAAGAAGAAGAAGAAGAAGAAAAGAAAGAAAAAAAAAGAAAAAGAAAAAGAAAGAAAAAAGTAAGAAAGAAAAAGAAGAAGAAGAAGAAGAAGAAGGAAGAGGAGTAGAAATAACAAACCAAAATATGACTATGAAAAGGAACAAGAAAATGAAAAGATACAGGAGATGAAGGAAAAAAACATCACCAGCAACACACACACACACACACACACACACACACACATCACACAACTTCTGAAGCTAAGACGATTGCGGGCCTTAAGCTGTTCTTGTCTGGAGGGCCATTTTAAACCAGCAGCTGCACGAGAGGGGAACTTAACCTCTTTACCAAGGAACTACAGATTAACACTCCCAGATATGACCCAACAGAGAACAAGTAGAACGAAGAACAACAAGAACATTAGCTTTTGTAACTCGTAAAGCCATTATTCTAAGATATTTCGAGGATTCCACACCGATATGGGTCTCAAATCATCAAACTCATTCTGCAGAGGCCCCTTATAAATCACTCCCAGCCCCAGACCGAGACCAAGCATTTCGCATCACGTTGTACACATTCTAGCAGTGACCTCTCTCTATCAAGCGTCCTCGCACGTGCCTTTCACTCTCTCTCTCTCTCTCTTCACCTCGACGACTTTCAAATTCACTCACGCATGAAAAGTTTTGCCCAAGAAGAGGCGACTGAAGAGCTTTATGCAAGAGACGTCCCCTTTTGATGGCATTACGAGAGAGAGAGAGAGAGAGAGAGAGAGAGAGAGAGAGTTTGTGTTGGAGGGAGAGGAGTGAAGAGAATGGAGTGAGAGAACGGAGAAGTCAAGGGAAGCGAAGGGGAGACTAAGATAACAGATGATAAAGAGGACATGGAGAGTGAAGATTAGAGATAAAACATGAATAAGAGAGAGAGAGAGAGAGAGAGAGAGAGAGAGAGAGAGAGAGAGAGGGGGGTAGTTAACTAGGCTATCAGATAATCACCGAGTTGCATATAAGTATTTTTTTTTTCTAGTTTCCAGTGTGTGCGTGGCTGAGAGAGAGAGAGAGAGAGAGAGAGAGAGAGAGAGAGAGAGAGAGACCCATACTCATCCAACTAGGCTATTCCTCAAATCTCATCTCTACTCATTTACATTTTCATTAGATTAGGCTGCATCCTTACTTAGATGAGAGAGAGAGAGAGAGAGAGAGAGGGTACATCTGGCTTTACATATTCTCGGTCCCTGGTGAAAGATAAAAGCATAGCACGCGTTTAGTTTCCCGTTCTCGAGAGCAGACGATTCCAGTGTCATCTTGCGGGGAAATGAGGCGCGGCTCAAGATGCAACTCACTCCGATACGATGATAAAAATGCGGGAGTCTCGGCGCTTGCTGTAAATTATGCGTAAAAAATGAAAGAAAAATACATGGAGATTCGTTCCCCGTTTTGACTTCCCTAATCGTTGTTTCATTATACTCTTTGTTCTTTTTTACTCCGATGAAAATATATATCTTGTTGAATATCTTGTTTAATGGTAAAGTTAGCGTAATAAAAAGGTTCAGAATTATTTTCCTGATTAGCTCTTTTTTTTATTTTAAGTTTTGTATAAGAATCAGTTTATGGACGCATATACTTCATTAAAGAATAAAAAAAATAGTAGAATGAGACAGATATAATAACCGTGGCCGTTCGTGGTGACCAAATCATCTAATATACAAGTGGATAACTATCGAATAGCCTAATCATAGTTCCACTGTTCTCTCTCTCTCTCTCATCCAAAAAAACTTACAAATAAAACCTAATATGTAACGGGGTAGTTATCCAATAGCCTAGTTAACATCCGTTTGCTCTCTCTCTCTCTCTCTCTAAACCTTCTAAAACCTCCAAAAACTTGCAAAAACTAAATAAAATAACAACAGCAACAACATAATGGCATGAAATACTATGAAGTGACATAATTATTATAAACATTAAAAACAAGAAAAGAAGAACCATTAAAATACATACCTTTGGAGATGAAACAGCAAAACGAGGACGAACACACACACACGCACGCACGCAAAAACGCAAAAACACACGCAGTCCCACACGCAAAAACACACTAAAGAGTAACACACGCTAACTCAACCCACTGCCCTCCACGACGTCTCCTTGGGCTATGAATTTGTGTCAGTCTGTCAAATTGTCAATCCCTGTCTGTGACCCAAAGTTGCCACATCGTCGTATCCAGCATCTTCTATTTACCAATTTTCACCCATTAACTGTCTCCTGCACCCTAATAAGGAGATTCATTATTAGTTATCGTTGAAATGGTTAATTATTGATGTTTTTTTTGCAATAGTTAAGTGTCAAAAACCGGATAATACAATGTGGTGAATATGATCATCTGGCATCGTTGTGTCAGTCCCTGTCTACCTTTGAGTCCTGCGCTGTGATTGGTTCAGAGCGATAAGGTAGCACGTGATTGGTGGACGAGTCACGTGGTGGAGAGGGGGTGTCCACTGTCCACTGGTCTCTTGTTCTACCGTCTCTCTCTCTCTCTCTCTCTCATATTTACTACCTATATCATTAGACACAAAATTGCACTCTTATTTTTTCTTATTTCCTTCCTTCCTTCCTTCCTTTACTTCCCATTCTCCTTCGTTCCTCTATTCCCTTCCATACCTCTTTCCTTGGTTCCTTTATTTCCCTTCCATCCCTCTTCTACTTCCCCCTTTCCTTCATTCCTCTATCACCCTTCCATCCCTCTTCGCGTTTCTATCTCTCCTTGTTCCTTCCCATTTATTCCCTTCCCTCCCATTTACTTCTCTAACCTTTTCTTCCTAACTATATAACATACAAAAAAAGTGAATAAAGAATAACATAGGTATCCAAAGCACACCAAATTATACTCTCCTATAATTTTCATATATTTATTTCTTTGTAAAATTGTTAATAAGCCAACTACTACACAGCCACCATCACGATAGCTATGTTAAAATTCAATTCGATCGTTTTAATTACAGTGAATATTAACATCATACGCTTTAAATATATCGTAAGGTGAAGATTATAATGAAGAAAGGTAAGGTGACGATTATAATGAAAGAACAGCAAGAAATAACAGGAAGAAACAAGAAAACAAAGAAGAGAATGACGAAGAACGGAGAGAAGGACGCTATGGTGACCAGCTCGTTGTGTTTCGGTCTTCCGTCACCATGGGAACGTACAAGCAACTCAGGGTATAATAGCGAAAGACTAGTTACGTGTTTTATCTTGTTTCTTTGTCGTTCTAATCTGCTTGTCCAACGCTGGGGAGAGAAAAAAGGGACACACACACACACACACACACACACGTTATTATATCGTGTTTGTTTCAAGTTTCTTTTACGTTATTTTTCTTTGTTTTGATATTCGTTTCGTTTTGTGATGGTGTTTTATTTTCTTTTATTTCCTGTTTTTTCTTTGTTGTCTGGGTGTCTGTATATTTATTCCCAGTCTTTTTCTTGTTGTTCTTTTCTTTTGTCTTTCTTAGTTCATATTCCTTCTTTATTTTCTTGTTCCTCTATCTTGTTCTCCTTTGTTTCTTCCTCTTCTTGTTTTCCATCTTCTTTGTTCTTTCGTGTTTGTTTTTTTCCATCTTCCTATTTTCTTCCTTTGGTTTCTCGTTTCTTCTTCCTATTTTCACCTCTACAACACACACACACACACACACACACACACACACACACACACACAAAGCACTCCACACCTCTTAACAACCATTCAAAGTCACTGGAAACGCAGCATCAGGGAAGGTTAAAGAGGTCGCTTGTGATAGACTTAAATCCCTTTCCAAAGACTGAGCTTGTGTGGGCGTTTATCTATATTTCCAAAGCTAAAACTCTTCACACTCTTGAGAGATATTACAGCACCAAAATAGAACCATCTTTAAATATATATAATTGGTGTTAGGATATGTTTATTAGAATGGATTGTTAAATAGTTGCCTTCATTAACATATCTATGGTGTCTATCTATACTTTTTTTCAGTAAGAGAAGAGTATTCCAGAATATTTTATTATTTTCTCTTTTATTGTTACTGTTCTATCCCTTGGTCTGTCTCGTTCCCATAAAGAAAAGAATACAATTAAGTGCTAGGCTACCAGTTTGTCTTAATATAAATTTGACATATAAACATTTATAAATAGGAGAAGCTTGTTAGTTACTTTTCCCCTCTTGGTCTGTCTCCGTTGTCATAGAAACAAAACAATGGCGGGCTAGGCTACAAGTTTAAATCATACAAATATATCCGGCATTTATATATTAATTTCTTTAAGAGGAGACGGTTTTAAGTTTTTTTATATTTTTCTTCCTTGATTTCCCGTCATTGCAATACATAAAATAAACAACAATTGCGTGCTAGGCTGTCCGCTTCCCATCATCCGTCGTGCTGGCAACCCTAAATATTTTAACAGGAGTAGCGAGTTCCAGCTTCGTCCCCTTCCCGTAAAACAGCAAAACAATGTAAACAGATAAGAATGGAGAGCAGACGAGAGAGAGGGAAGAAGACTGGAAAATAAAAGACAGTGTAACAACATAGGGTTTGAAGGGCAGACTTAGGTAGGCAGGTTCAGGGATCTCACGCTAGGCTACACACCGTCCAGTGCACCCGTCCCTCCCGTTAACTCTTACTCCTCGTAGACAAGAACAATAACAGCTGAGTGAATATTTCTTGCGTTTGAGGAAAATATAGGTTTATGCTTCTCTCTCTCTCTCTCTCTCTCTCTCTCTCTCTCTCTCTCTCTCTCGAAATAGCCACTCAAATCTAATTTTTAACATGAAATACACACAGTAAAACATATATCCATGGACATAAACTTATATAAACACTACCTCTCTCTCGAAATAGCTCACTCAAATCTACTTTTTAACATGAAATATAAACAATAAAACGTATATCCATGGACATAAACTCTCTCTCTCTCTCGAAATAGCCACTCAAATCTACTTTTTAACATGAAATACAAACAATAAAACGTATATCCATGGACATAAACTTATATAAACACTACCCCGCTCTCTCTCACTCTCTCTCTCGAAATAGCCACTCAAATCTAATTTTTAACATGAAATAAAAAAAATAAAACGTATATCCATGGACATAAACATATAAATACTGGCTCTCTCTCTCAAAATAGCCACTCAAATCTACTTTTCAACATGAAATACAAACAATAAAACGTATATCCATGGACATAAACTTATATAAACACTAACTCTCTCTCTCTCTCTCTCTCTCTCATCTTCCGTCATTTCAGCTCTTCCTAAACACTTGCACGACCTCACAACCTCCAGCGTCCTTGAAATATGCCATGGACCCACAAGACTTTGACCTTTTATGATAATGCTAGTGTCTAAATCCTCTCTAAATGGTGTAGTGTAACCCTGATTGAATAAAAATAGTGTGGCTTCATTTTGTTTTGTGGTATGTGACTCAAGGTGTGAGGTATGGCTTCTGAAGTGATGTGGTTTGTGATCGAGTGTAATGTGGTGTGGTATGACAGAGGGAAATTAAACTAGTGTGGCTTTATATCCTGATGGCTTCTGAAGTGTGATGTGGTTTGTGATGTGGTCTGAGATGATGTGATGTGAGTTACGTCATTTGGGTAATTAAAAAAAGGATCATGTAGTTTATTTGGAGTTTACTAATGTGATGATGTAAGGTGGTGGTGGTGGTGGTGGTGGTATAGCGGTAGTGTGGTGGTTTTGGTGGTGACAGTGATGATGGTGATGATGTAGTGGTTGTGGTGTGATGGTGATGATAATGATGGCTGTGAAGTGGTGATAGAGGTGGTGATGTTGTCTTCCCTAACTCTAGAATGTGGGAAAACGGGAAGATGTGGTGATGGTGGTATATAGGTGATGTGATGGTGAGGTGGTGATGATAGTGATGATTGTTGTGGTGATGTAGCGGTGGTAGTGAGGTGATGGTGAGGTGATTATGAGTTCGTGGTGGTGATGGTGGTGAAGGAATGTGGTGGAGGTGTGGTTGTGATGTGGTTGTGAAGTGACGATGGTGTGGGGTTCTTGAACTTACTGGGATGTGGTCAAGGAGGAGGATGTGTCCCGGGAAATGTTGTTTATGCTGTAATTTTCCAAGCGGTTACACGCACATACGAACATACGACGCCATGGCACACACACATACACACACACACACACACACACATACACACGTTGGCAGGCATTTCAAACACGTCATATTTTATTTTTTTCCTCAAAGCATTACATTAAAACGACAAAAGTATAAAGAAAAATAATAAAATACTGACATTTTTATACACAACAAAAATTTCCAGACCCATTACATTAACACACACACACACACACACACACACACACACACACACACACACACACACACATGAATTCAATGTTTTATAGCAGAAAATTAAAAACAAAAAGAAAAAAATAATATAAAAACTTAACTATTGATATCACCACCACCACCACCACAACCATCATCATCATCATCATCATTTTTTTTTTCTTAAGCACCGAACTCATTTTTTTCTCTCTTTTTTCCTTCTCGCTTCTCATTTTTTAACTTTCTTTTTTTCCTTTTCACTTTCCCTTTTCCTTTTTTTCCTTTTCTTTTTTTTCACACTGTATAGACATAGAAAAAAACACGTATATATATATGGATTTACATCAAGTTGAAAAATAGCCTAGTTTTTTTAATCTCTCTCTCTCTCTCTCTCTCTCTCTCTCTCTCTCTCTCTCTCTCTCTCTCTCTCATTCCACAGGTCAACACGTATGATACTCGTATTGCCATTTTTGACTTGTGGTTCTCGTTAATCAATCCTCCTCCTCCTCCTCCCATGTAAATGAGTGTTTGGAAAATGAGATCGGTTTTATGATGACTATTACCCTCATTAATAGCATCATCACTCTCTCTCTCTCTCTCTCTCTCTCTCTCTCTCCATTCCACAGCATCATGTGACCATTTACAGGTGCGTTTCCTTTCTTTTTACCTGGAATAAACCGACTCTCTCTCTCTCTCTCTCTCTCTCTCTCTCTCTCTCTCTCTCTCTCTCTCTCTCTCTCTCTCTCTCTCTCCTATTCTTGAGGTAGAAGGCTTTTTGATTTCCCTAGTGAAGGTGTGTGTGTGTGTGTGTGTGTGTGTGTGTGTGTGTGTGTGTGTGTTACAATTTTCTCTCACATTCTCTTTTTCATTCATTTTTTCCTTGGTGTATCAGGAAGTGAGTGAGTGAGTGAGTAAGTGAGTGAGTGAGTGACTGACTGACTGACTGAATGAATGAGTGAATGAATGAATGAATGAATGAATGAATAAATATATAACTGGAGACTGACTGACTGAGAGTGAATTAATGTGAGTGAATGAGTGAGTGAGTGAGTGAGTAAGTGAATGGGTGCATAACTTAACATATTTTTCTGCTGTAAACCTTTCAGTATTTGACCAACGATAAGGATTTTAATAATATAGTGTGGCTAAAATATTCATGACACACACACACACACACACACACACACACACACACACACACACACACACACACACACACACACACACACACACACACACACACACACACACACACAGATAAATAGAGAATAGGGTTAAAGTTGAGATGTATGTGGGAGAGAGAGAGAGGAGAGGGAGAGAGGGAAAGGGAAGAACGAGAATAAGGAAGGGTGAAAGGAGGAATGGGAAGAAGAGGGAGGCAGGGAATGGTTTAGAGGAGGAAAATGAAGCTAAACAGGAACATAACTACTACTACTACTACTACTACTACTACTACTATCACTCTTTTGCCAGAATAGTGAGGTAGGTGGAAGAGGCTGCAACACACATATGATGCAATTCAACATCGACAAATGCAACGCCGTAATACCTCTAAGCACCTCTCTAAGTAATTACACATTAATTCACACAGTTCTCAGACACTCCAGCTGTGAGAGGGATTTGGCGTGAGTGTGAGCTCAGACCTCGGACCCAGAAACCATTGTACTCCAACCAGAAACCGCGCAAATAGTGTTGGTTATTATCTCTGGAAGCGTAGGCCTAAGCAGCCGGAGCTCAGAAGTTATCCTTAAATGACCTCTCTACCTCTCTCTCTCCATCATGTTTTTCTCTATTTCGTTTTCCCTTATTTTCTTTTTTTATTTCTCTTTTCCTTCTTGGCACTCTGATTTTGCCCTTTAGTTTATTTATCTCTATCTATCTATCTATCTATCTACGAATTAGGCGTGATGGAACATACCTAAGACGAAGTGATTGTATTATGGCACTGGTTAGGCCTCACCTGGATTATGCAGTGCAGTTTTGGTGCTTTATTACGGAAAGGACATAGATTTCGTCGAGGCAATGCAGAGAAGAACGACCAAAGTTACTCAAAGATTTGGGAACTTGCCGCAGAGAAAGACTAAAAAATCTCAACTTAAATTCTTTAGGACGACGTAGACTGAAGGTTTTCATACAGGTTTTCAAATGGATTAAGGAAATTGACTAGAGCGATTTAATTGAAGTATATATATTGAACACCGACGTAAGAACAAGCAACAATGGGTATAATGAGAGAGAGAGAGAGAGAGAGAGAGAGAGAGAGAGAGAGAGAGAGAGAGAGAGAGAGAGAGAGAGAGAGAGAGAGAGAGAGTAGATTTAATAACTAACAACGTAATGCCTGATTGATGTTGAGACCCTTGGCGGCCACTTTGAATAAGAGATAAGGAGGTTGGAGGACGGTGGAGGAAAAAAAAGAAAAACATGTTGGTCTTTTATTAGATTTTGTTGCCGATATTTTGCTTTTCATTTTCTTTTTTTTCTTTTTTTCTCTCCTATCTCACGTTTCTTTCCTTCGCTCTTCTTTCCTATCCTTCTTTTCTTTTCGTTTCTCTTATTTTTCGTCCACTTTCCTTTCCATTTATAACCATATAGTATATTTCTTTTCTTCCATCTCCTTTTATTTCAGTTTATATTATCTTCACTTCCATTCCCTTGTGATCTTTTACTTCCTTTCCTTTCCCTTCGCTTCCTCTTGACTTCCCTTTCCTGCTCTCTCCTGTATTTCCTTTTCCTTTCTATCTCTTTCCTTTCTTTGCATTCACACATCAATCCCATCATATTCATTTCCTTCTTCTTCTCCTTTCCTCCTTTCCTTCCCTTTCCTACCCTTCTCATCTCTTCCACTTCTCTCATCTTTCTCTTCTCTTCCCTTCCATTCTCTTCCCTGCATTCCCTTTCTTTTCCTTTCCTTCACTTTCCTTTCCTAACCTTCCAATCCCCCAACTTCTCCTCTCAACTCGCTCCCCTCCCTTCCCTTCCCTTCCCCTTCTCTTCACTTCCCCTCCCTTCACTTCCCCTCCCTTCCTTTCCCTTCCCTTCCCTTCATTCCCCTTCCCTTCCCTTCTCCTCCTGTCCATCCCGTTCCGTTCCGTTCCCTTCCCTTCCCTTCCCTTCCCCTCCCTCTCCTTCCCTTCCCTCCCCTTCCCATTCCCTTCTCTTCCTCCGCACACAAACAATGGCCAACAGGGAAATTACCCAACAAACACACACACACACACACACACACACACACACACACACACACACACACACACACACACACGCGCGCGCACCTGGGAATACCTAGGAGAGGAAAAAATGATGAATATATATGAGAGGGAGAAAAATCTTGACCCGTATTCTTCGAGGAGCCCAAAAGCTTTCCCTGCGATAAGCTTGGGAGAGTTTGAAGGTTTGAGAGCCAAGTTCTCGAATGCCTCACCTTCCCCACCTTATCTACCTGTGCTCTCTCTCTCTCTCTCTCTCTCTCTCTCTCTCTCTCTCTCCATGGCTTATTTTTTTCTCTTTCTATCTCGTTTTCCTTGATTTTCTTTCTTGTGTTTTCTCTTTTTCTTTTTTGCACGTTGATTCTACCCTCTACTTTTTTTGTTCCTGTCTATCTATCTATTTATCTATCTATCTATCTAGTGCCTTTTTTTTCGTTTTCTCTTTTACTTCTTCATCTTCTTTCTTAGCTGTTCGTTTTTCGTTGTTTTCTTTTACTATTCCTCCTCCTCCTCCTCCTCCTCCTCCTCCTCCTCGTAATGGTACAGAGGTTGGCTCTCTCAGGTCCCTTTCCGCAAATCTGTCTTCATAAGGTTCGAATCTTACCTGTATACTCTCTCTCTCTCTCTCTCGCTCACTCGCGCGCACACACACACGCACACACACACCGCAAAACCAAATCGAGGAATTCCTGTTTTTTCTTTAACTTTTCATTTATTTCAAACATTTCAGACATAGCTCAATGGAAGGGGGAGGAGGAAAATTCTCTCTCTCTCTCTCTCTCTCTCTCTCTCTCTCTCATACATAAATGCACCTTCCACTTCAACTCTCTCCCACAACTCGGCGGAAAATACTTGTTGATATATAAGCCGGAGATAAGAGCAGATGAGGTTGAGGATGCTGAGAGAAGAGATGCTGGGAACAGAACCCTCATCTATGCCCCTTTCTTTTTCTTCCTCTCTCTTCTCCGCTTCCCTCCCTCCTTTTCTCTGTCTATAAATAACTTTTCCTCTTTCGTTCGCTTTAGCTTTTTTTTTCTCTATAGTTTCTTCCTTTCTACCTTTCTTTCCCTTTCTTCTCCTGTTTTCTTCTCGCTTTCTCATTGTTCGTTGTCTGCATCTCTTTTCTTTCCACTTTCGTCCTTTTCTTTATTTCTTCTTTTCCTTTCTCTTTTTTTTATTTCTCGTGTTAGTTTACTTTCCCCCATTTCATCGTTTTGTTTAATTTCCTTCCTGTTCCGTTTCTTCCAATCCTTGTCTCTTCCCTTTTTCTTCCTTTTCTTTATTTCTACTCCTCCGTTTTCCCTTTTTCTTTCTCTTATTCACTGATCCCCTTTTCTCCTCTCCCTGTCACCCTTCTCAAATTACCATTCCTTCACTTTTTTTCTTTCTTTTTCCTTTCTTTCTCTTCCATTTATTTTTATATTCTTTCCCTTTCTCTTCCTATCCTTCTTCCCTTTCTTTCCTCCTTTCCTTTTTATTCTCCTTCTCCGTTTCATCTCCTCCTTTTTATCATTTTCTTACTTCGTTTTAACCGTTTTCTCTTATTCCTCTCTTTTACTCTCCTTTCTCATTCTCCTCTTTCGTTTTAGTTTCCCCCTCTTCCCTCTTTCACATTTCTCGTTCATCTCTCCCTCCCTTTTTTATATTTACATTTTTTTTCTATATTTACTTATCAATCCCACATTCAGTTCCATGTTTCAACTTCCTCCCACACTTCTTTCACTTTCCCCTTCTCCTCCTCCTCTTTCCTCTCTTCCTGGTTCCCTTCCTCTTTGCTCCCCCTTCTTCCTCTCTCTCTCTCCCTCTCTCATTTATTTCTCCCCTCTCCCTTCCCTCCTCTTTGATTCGCGTTGCATGGAATGTTTCACCCGGAAAGAGATGAAAAATTTCCAACACAATCCCACTATTACGAACACTGCGAGAGAGAGAGAGAGAGAGAGAGAGAGAGAGAGAAACTGCATACATGAAATACAGAAAAGAACAGACGAAAGGGACGAACATGATAACAGTAATAATAATAATAATAATAATAATAATAATAATAATAATAATAATAATAATAATAATAATAATAATAATAATAATAATAATAATAATAATAATGAATGAGATATGCAAATCGACAGAATGACAGAAGAGGAGGAGATAAGAGAAAGGAGATAAGAGAGAGAGAGAGAGAGAGAGAGAGAGAGAGAGAGAGAGAGAGAGAGAGAGAGAGAGAGAGAGAGAGAAACACACACACACACACACACACACACACACACACACTAAGCTGTTTACACACTATCTTGCTGCAAACTTAATCTCCGTTCATCCAGACAAAAGAGAGGCAAAAAAACACTCATACCTTTACCTCCAATTTAGACCCGGCAACTTTTAGCACGTGAACCAGAAGCTGATGAATTCACGGCAGACTGAATTTAAACAGGTATGATAAGGTGTGCAAATTAAAGCAGGCAGGTAGAACAGGTAAAATTTAAACAGCTGAATTTATTGAGGTAAATTTGAGAAGGTAAATTTGGAGGGAGAGATTGTGAGAGGGAAAAAAGAGGAAAGCTAACGAACAAGAGGAATAAGAAAAGGAAAGGAGAAAGGAAAAAAAGAAAAGGACGAAGAGGAACGTTATGCAGAAAAAAGGAAAATATACCAAACAGCAGAAAAAAAATATAGAGACAGGAAAAGGAAAGAAGGAAAGGAAAGAAAGAAATGGAAGAGGAAAGTGATTATAAGTTGGTCATGTAAGTTGATGTTTAAGTAGGTAAGTTGTATCAGATAAATTATACAAGTTCTTTTCTTCATTTATTTCCCCTATTCAATTGTCTTTTCTTCACCTTTTCAACTCTTTCTCTCTTCTCCTTTTCCTTTCCTTCTCGCCTCAGTCTTCCTTTCCCATTCCTTCACTTCTCATTCTTCTTCCCCTTCTCCCTCCTCTCCCTCAGATTATATAAGTTATTTTCTTCATTTATTTTCCCTCTTCAATTATCTTTTCTTTGCCTTTTGAACTCTTTCTCTCTTCTCCTTTTCCTTTCCTTCTCGCCTCAATATTCCTTTCCCTTTCCTTCACTTTTCATTCTTCTTCCCCTTTCTCCCTCCTCTCCCTCAGATTATACAAGTTATTTTCTTCATTTATTTTCCTCTTCAATTATCTTTTCTTTGCTCTTTGAACTCTTTCTCTCTTCTCCTTTTCCTTTCCTTCTCGCCTCAATATTCCTTTCCCTTTCCTTCACCTCTCATTCTTCTTCCCCTTTTTCCCTCCCTCCTCTCCCTCGCCTTCTATCCTCTTTTCCCTATTTCCCCCATTCTTTCTTTTCTTTTCCTTTTCCTTCTCTCTTGCCTACTACTTCCTCATCATATAAGAGGTAGATTTAAGGAGGCAAAATTGAGATGGTACTATTATGAACTAAATTTGAAAAGGTAAATTAGAGAGGTAAAACTAAGAAAGTAGAACTGAGTAGGTAGGTAGATGGATAGGTATAAGGTAAAGTTGAGCAGGTTAATCAAAGAGGTATATTTAAACAGGTAGACTTAAGCAGGTAATCATTAGCTAAAATTTGGACAGGTACATCAAAGGTAAAATCAAGCAGGTACTTATATGAACTAATTTTGAGGAGATAAATTGGAGTAGAAAATTATATCCAGAAAATCTCATCAATATCTTAACCTAATCATTATCAATCTTAACATCATCGTATCATTATCATTATCAAATTAGTAGACACGTTAACTCAACCAGGTATTTCAGGAAGGTGAATAAGAACAGGTTAAGTTGAGCAGGTGAATCAAAGAGGTATATTTAAACAGGTAGACTTAAGCAGGTAATTATAAGCTAAAATTTGGACACGTATATCAAAGCTAAAATCAAGCAAGTATTTATATGAGCTAATTTTGAGGAGATAAATTAGAGAAGAAAATTATATCCAGAAAATCTTATCAATATCTTAACCTAATCATTATCAATATTAACATCATCGAATCATAATCATTATCAAATTAATAGACACGTTAACTCAACCAGGTGTTTTAGGCAGGTGAATAAGAGCAGGTAAATTAAGGCAGGTACGATGACACCACGTAATTCCAGGTGAGTGATCCCACGGAGGTGGTGATATAAAGGAGTTGAGAATAAAGAAAACGTAAGCCGGGATGAAGGAAAGCCCGCTCACCACAATGGCCCCGGAGAGAAAGGGGAGACTCGTGAAAAGATTAATTTGGGTCGCGAAGTCTGGGAGGAAAAGATTTGAAGAGGCAGACTACGAAAAAAGAAAATAATTGCTGGGAGAAAAAGATTTGAAAAGGCAGACAATGAAAAAAAAAGTAATTAATGGGAGGAAAAGATTTGAAAAGGCAGACTATGAAAATAGAAAATAATTGCTGGGAGGAAAAGATTTGAAAAGGCAGACTATGAAAAAAGGAAAGTGATTGCTGAGAGGAAAAGATTTGAAGAGGCAGACTATGAAAAAAGAAAATAATTGAAGACATGTTTGGCACAATAAAAAAATAATAAAGGAAAACACTAACATTGAAAATAATAATAATAATAATAAAACTGAAAGGATGATAATGAGGAAAAAAATAAAACGATTACTTAGAATAAAAAAAATAAAAGATGAGGATGAGGAAAGGAAAGAATTGAATAGCGATATATGGTCAACACACAAAAACATAAAAAAAATAAAACTATAACATTCAAAAGACGAAATAAAAGATAAAAAAAAAAGAATGACAATAATGAAAAATATGCAATGGATACCTATGAGGAAAAATGAATGACGAAAGAGAGACTGAAAAAAAATTAATTGCGACACATGTTAGTCGGAAAAAAATATATAAAAGAGAAAACTATAACATTTAGAGGACGAGATAAAAAAAGGAAATTAAAAAGGAAATGAGAAAAAGGAAAAAAAGAGAATGAGGAAAAAAACGAAGAGGATGAATGGCTATGATAAAAGAAAATAATTGAATAGCGAGATATGCTAGACAGAAAAAAAATAAGAAAAAGAACACTTAACATTCATAAGAGGAAATATAAAGAAGGAACTGATGATAGATGTAAATACAATAGTTAAAAAGTGAAGCAACGAAGAAATTAAACTTGAAAATAAAAAAAAATGTAGCATAAACTTGAGATAATTGAACAAAATATGAAAATCAGATGTACATAAAACAGGAGTGAGTTACGAAGCAGAGGAAGAATGAACACGATAAAGGAATACAAAGATGAAACTGAAGTGACATAAACTTGACATAACTGACAAAAAGCATTACCTCCAAAATATTAAAAAAAAAAAAATCTAAAACATAAAACAAATTAATATGCAGAAAACTCTTGGAAAAAAATATAGAAACAAAGGAAGATCAATGAAGTAATAGATGAATGAGAAGCTACATTGACCTCGGCATAAGAAAGGAAGGAAAGGATGAAGGTGAATTTAATTATAGGAAAAAATTAATGTGGAGTTACTTATGTATATTAAGCTAACACACACACACACACACACACACACACACACACACACACACACTATTTCAACACCGATAAGAACCCAATTATTAAAAGTGCAAAGAATTTAATACATCAGCAAACAAACTCCTTTATATTAATTATACAACGAAAATAATTTAAATATAACGAACGAGCTGGAAGGAATGATTTATGTAACAGAGACAAAGAAACATAGATACATACATACATACATACATACATACATCACCTGTCACCTTTCCCTCCACACACACACACACACACACACACACACACACACACACACACACACACACAAACACCGTTACGTCACTCCCACAGAGCTCCCAAAGCCTTGTCGAATTCAATACCAAAAAAATAAACATCTTTCAGTGACCCGAATGCTTTCAGAACAATAAGGAGGAAAAACAACCCACAAAGGACGCGACTACAAACACCAGGCCTCGCGGGGACAGACATTGAGGTTACTGTAAAGGAAGAGGATTAAAAAGTGTGTGTGTGTGTGTGGGGGGGGGGGGGACAAGATGGTAGGAAAAGGGGAAAAGAAGAAAAGGACAAAGGGAATGGAAGGGAAGGGTAAGAAAAGCACAGAAACAAAGAAACAGACAGAAAAGGGAGAAAAAAGAAGAGATGGGAAAGAAAGGGAAAAAGTAAGTAGAGGGAAAGGATAGGAAATGTGTGTGTGTGTGTGTGTGTGTGTGTGTGTGTGTGTGTGTGTGTGTGTGTGTGTGTGTGTGTGTTTCGGGGAACGGAGAGTCAAAGGTTTAATGGACGTTGAGTAATTAGGGTAAAATATGAACTTGTTGAGTGTAATTAAAATATATCAATTATTTTTTTACTCATCAGAAAGGAAGAGGACGTATATCAATAGATCTCTCTCTCTCTCTCTCTCTCTCTCTCTCTCTCTCTTCTTCCCATCGCTTCTTATTCTCCCTTCATTTTCTACCTTTCTTTCCTTCCTTACACACACACACACACACACACACACACACACACACACACATACAAACACACACACACAAACACACACACACACACACACACACACACACACACACACACACACACACACACACACACACACACACACACACACACACACACAAATACTTAAACTCTGATATCAGCATAACACACCATCCCTCTGCCCTCCCTCCTCTTTCACCTCTCCCAGCCAACCAGGTGAGCTTAGCATCCTACCTGAAGCTTACCTGGGCGGGATCGGGATCGTTCTGCTTAAGTCGTTCCCTCCTCAGCATCTCTTCAGCAGGCAGCAGGAAGGAGGAAGGAAGAAGGGGAAGGAATAAGTAAAAGGAACGGTTGGAAGGATGGAGGAGGAGGAGGAGAAGGGAGGAGATTAAAGGAGAGGAAAGGAAATCAAAGTAAAGAAGAGGAAAGGAAAGGAAAAAAAGGGATAGGAAAGGAGAGGAGAGAAAGAGGAGGGGAATGGTAGGAGAGGAGAGGGGAGAAGAGGAGAGGAGAGGAGGAGGTGAGGAGGAGAAAAGAGGAGGAGTAGGAAAAGGAGAAGATTAAAGGAGAAGAAAGGAAATCAAAGTAAAGGAAAGAATAGGAAAGGAAAAAAAAGGGATAGGAAAGGAGAGGAGAGGAGAGGAAGAGGAGGGGAAGGGTAGGAGAGGAGAGGAGAGAAGAGGAGGAGAGGAGGAGGGGAGAGGAGGAGGAGGAAGAGGATTAGCACTTTACCCACTCACGCACAATTTCCTATCCTTCCCATCCTCTTAACCTTTTTTTCCCTTTCTTTCCCATTACCTTTTTTCCCGTTCCTTTCCATCTTTTAATTTATTTTCTCGTTTAACTTCTGCGGCTACTTCTGTGTTTTCTTAGTTGTCCCTTCCATTCGTTCTTTTCCTCTCCCTTCATTCCCTTCTCTCTAATCTTCGTCTTCTAGCCCTCCTCTTTTCCCTCTTCCTCTCATTTTTGCTTACATGTTCTCCCGTTCTTCCTTCCTTCATTCCTCCTTTCTCTTTTTCTATTCCATTCGTTCCTTCTATATTTACACATCTTCCTTCTCATCCCTCCTTTCCTCCTCCCTCACTTCCCTTTCTCCACCTTTCACCGTTCCTCGTCCACTCCTTTCTCTCCTCACTCCACTCCCTTTCTTCCTTCCGTGTCTTCCTCCTCCTTCTTTTCCCCCTTTCTATCCCTATCCTCTCAATTTCTTCCCTTCCTGCCATCCTCCTTCCTTCCTTCCTTCCTTCGGTCTCTCCCTCTCCCTCTCTCCTTCCTCCCTTTCTAAGCATCAATAATCACTGGATGAGAAAAAGCATCAGATCCTAATGTGTCGTTTCCGCTCCCTTTCATTAGCCTAACCTCGATATCTTAAGGTCACAGGCGGAGTAGGAGGAGGAGGAGGAGGAGGAGGAGGGAAGAACGGTTTTTACATTTAGCTCCGCCTACACGGCAACTACCAATCAGATTTAACCTTTCCCAGCCTCCACCAATCACGTTCAGCCGGGGTTGAAGAAGGGGGCGTGGCTTGTGTGTCTTAGCCAATGATATACGCTTATTGGGGAAGGGGGAGGGGCTTATGTGCCTACTTAGATTGAACGGAAGTTACTACTACTACTACTACTACTACTACTACTACTACTACTACTGCTACTACTACTACTACTACAACTACGATACTATTGCTACTTTCTCTCTCAATTTTTCCTTACCTCCCTCTCCTCCTTCCATCACTTCCCTCTCCCTCTTTTCTATCTTCCTTTCTTTATCTCCTCCATCCCTTCCCTTCCTACATTTTTCTTTCTCCACCCTTTTTTCTTCCTTTTCATTTACCCTTCCTTCTCTCCCATTCTTCTTCTTCTTTTTCTTCTTCTTCTTTTTTCCTTATCTCCTCCATCCCTTTCCTTCCTACAATTCCTTCTCAATCCTTTCTCTTTTTTTCCCATTCACTCTTTCTTCTCTTTCATTCTTCCTTCTCTCTTTTGTCTCCATTCCTCGTTTCCTCGTTTGTGAGTTAGCCAATGATACACACGCAAAAAGAAAAGTGGGAGGGGCCTATTTGTCAAGTTAATGTGAACAGAGTGTATAGTAGCTTTGTTTTACTGCAATGGCAAAAGTTTCTTATCCTTAATCTCCTGATACAGACGAACACAGTGTCACACGATGCTAAGTAACTGACTGGCTATAAAAGAAAGGATTAACTCCATCAATTATTTAGATTACACTGGCGTCCTCTTCTTTGTGATAAATAGGAAAGAAGGGAAAACTACAGAGGATACAATATAAGACAAAGAAAACTTACGATCACAATAAAATGATTAAGTAATTGATTAAATACCGTATTATCTGTTTAATCTCTTTTGTTTGGCTCATCAAAAGGGACAACTAAGATAAAGAGAATTGTGAGAAAGAGAGAAAGTAGACTGGAAGATAACAAAGGCTTTCGACTCATTAAAAGGAAAAACTAAGAAAAAGAGAATTGAGAGAAATAGAGAGAGAGTAGATTGGAGGATAACAAAGGGAGATAAAGGTAAGGGTGAAGGGAACCTATGAAAAACTGGAAGAAGAGGAAGGATGAAGGACGAGGAAGAATAGGAGGATAAGGGAGACACGAAGGGAAGAAAGGAGATAAAAATAGTGAAGGGAATGATGGAGGAAGAAAAGGAATAGGGAAGGGATGGAGGAATGAAAGATACAGAAGAGAGAAATGGAAGAAAGGGTAGGAGGGAGGAGAAGTAAAGAAATGAATATCAGAAAGAAATAAGAAAGAGAAGAAGAAAATGGAGGAAAGAAATTAAAAAGGAAGAAACTGAAGAAAAAAAAACAGGGGGATAATTTGGAAGTAAGGAAGATTAGAGAGAGGTGAATAAAAATAAAGAAAGGATGAAGAGAATGGAGAAAAGACAAAAAAAAGAATGACGATGGAGGAGGAGGAGGAGGAGGAGGGAGGAGGAAGAGAGAGAGAGAGAGAGAGAGAGAGAGAAGAGAGAGAGAGAGAGAGAGAGAGGAGAGAGAGAGAGAGAGAGAGAGAGAGAGAGAGAGAGAGAGAGAGAGAGAGAGAGAGAGAGAGAGAGAGAGAGAGAGAGAGAGAGAGAGAGAGAGAGAGAGAGAGAGAGAGAGAGAGAGAGAGAGAGAGAGAGAGAGAGAGAGAGAGAGAGAGAGAGAGAGAGAGATTATATTGATAGTAAGAAGGGAGGTAAATCGAATGAATGAGAAGGGAAGGGAAGGGAAGGGAAATAAAAGGAAAAAAAAGAAAAGAAAAAGAAAGAAGAGAGAGAGAGAGAGAGAGAGAGAGAGAGAGAGAGAGAGAGAGAGAGAGAGAGAGAGAGAGAGAGAGAGAGAGTGTGCATAGTGTTTTGTGCAGCGGAAACTGAAGGGAACTGATGACCGGAAGTAAAGAAAGGTTTGTGTGAGTTTAAATAAAGCGAGCAAAAAATTTTATGAACTTTTGGGACTGAGTGAGACTGTTTATTTTCATTTTCTCTCTCTCTCTCTCATCTCTTTTCTTTATTTCTCTTTCTTTCGCTTCCATTCCCTTTCCCCTTTTTCTTACTTTTCTATTAATAATATCAAACTTTTTTTCCGTTCATTTACTTTCCTTTTTTCTTTCCCTTCTCTTTCTATCTTCATAATCTCTATCTTTTCCTTTTTTATCCATCAGTTCTATCCCCAGTTTCTTTTCTTTATTTCCTTTTCTTTCCTTTCCATTCCCTTTTTTCTTACTTTTCTATCAATCAGATCAATCTTTTTTTTTTCCGTTCAGTTCTTTTCCTTTTTCTTTCCCTTTTCTTTCTGTCTTCATAATCTCTTTCTTTTTCTTCTTTTTCCATCAGTACTATCCCCAGTTTCTTTCCTTCTGTTTCCTTTCTCCTTCCTATCCCTTCCTTTCTCGTCCTATCTTTCCTTCTTTCTTT
This sequence comes from Eriocheir sinensis, assembly GCF_024679095.1. NCBI lineage: Eukaryota > Metazoa > Arthropoda > Malacostraca > Decapoda > Varunidae > Eriocheir > Eriocheir sinensis. The sequence goes on from NC_066530.1 coordinate 13,172,494, forward strand.
GTGTTTCCTCTCTTTCTCTATTTCTTTTTCGTTTCCCTTCGCTTCTGGCTCTATTTTTAACATTCTTTTCCTTTCCTTTATTTTATCTCAGTAATACCCTTAACTAATTTCCCTTTCTTTCATTTCCCTTCATATTTCTCTTTTCTTTCCACCAGTAAAAAAACACTTCCCTTTCCTGGATCTTTTCATTTTCTTTTCAGTCTTTACACTCTTTTTCTTTTATCTTAGTTCTTTCTACTCACTGTTTCTCTTTCTCCTTCTCTTTCTCTCACTACTACCACATCACTCTTCTAACCTGCACTCCATTCCTTTCTCCTTCATCATTCTACTTTCTCAAATTTTCCTTTCTCTTTTTTTTCTTCTTTCCTTCTTTCTCTTCTATTTCTCTCCTTCCTCACTTCCACATTATCCAGGTGTCCAGCCCGCCTATTTTTCTCT
>NC_066530.1:13177931-13202931 GCF_024679095.1 Eriocheir sinensis
GCTGAATAAGACATAACCATCACTGTGCCTCTGCCGAGAGAGATGAGGCCGCAAGCTAAGGAGACTCTCCCTGCTTGAGGAAATGAATATATAAACTAATGATCCGGGGAGAGAAAGAGGAGCAGAAGGAGGAGGAGCAGAAGGAGGAGGAGGAGAAAGAGGAGGAGGAAGAGGAGGAGGAGGAGGAGGAATATTAGAAGTCGCAGGAGAGAAGGAAAGGGAGGGAAGGTAGGAGTGAGAGAAAGGTCAATGTTGCTAATGGTGCTCCTCCTCCTCCTCCTCCTCCTCCTCCTCCTACTACTACTACTACTACTACTACTACTACTACTTGATAACTGCCTGCCTCTACTATCTCCCGGTTATCTCGCTGCGCACGGCTTTCTACTCTAGCTCATCCTTATGCTGTCCAACTTCCTTATGCAAAAGTTATCCAGTATCTCCATTCTTTCACTGGTTATTCTGGGGTACCACTTTTTTTGTCTGTATTTCCTCCTTCTTATGACTTGAGTGCTTTTAAGAGGGGAGGATTTACACAACTTTCCAATCTGAACTGACTTTGATATTTTGTTCCCTTTTTGTTTGTTTGTTTGTCTGTTTCTTCCTTCTTCCCACTCTGATACTGACCTTTTTTTCTCTCTTTTTCTTTTTCTTTTTTTTTCTCCTATTCTTCATTTTTCTTTGCCGTCAATTTATTATATTCTTCTTGTTTTGCATTTTCCTCATATCTTTTATATTCTTCTTCCTCTTCCTTTTCCTCTTCCTCTTCCTCCTCCTCCTCCTCGTTCCCCTTTCTCCTCCTTATATATTCCTGTCATCTTTTTGTGAGACCTTTCATTTGCGGTCTTGTCTCATTTTCCTCTTTTCCTCCTCTACTCCCTTCTTCACTGTACAAAAAAAAATCGTATCATCATTCTTCACACTCTTATTCCTCCATTTCATTTCTCCTTCTTATTTACTCCTATCATCTTGTTCGAGGAGTTTTGATTTACGGTCTTCACGCATCTTATTTTTCTTCTTCTTCTCTATTCCCTTCTCTACTATGAAAAAAAATGATCTTCTTTCCTTTTGTTATTATTTATCTCATTTCTCCTCCTCCTTATTCATTTCATGTCATTTTTTTTGCTGCTCCTAGATATGCGATTTTCTCTTAACTTTTTTGTTTTGTTTTCTACTTCCTTGTCTCTCCTTCCATTTTCTTCTTTTTCTCATTCTTCCTCCTTCACCTTTCTCCTTCTCTCTTATCTCTTGTCATCTTGTCGTTTTTTCTCACTATTTGCTCAGTCTTATATTTCCTCCTTATTTTCTTCATGTTCTCATTCTTCCTCCTTCACTTTCCTCCTTCTCTTATCTCTCTTGTCATCGTGTCATCTTCTCTTACTTCTTTTTTTGTCTTATACTTCCTACTTTACAGTAAAAAAAAAAAAAGGACCTACAGAACCGAGCCGAACGTACACCTTCTTTCTTCCCGCTCTGCTCCTCCTCCCATCCCTATCCACGAAGCCATTTCACCGCCGCCGCTGCCTCCGTCTCTTAGCGGCGGCGGGAGGTAACACTAATACACGTCTTAGCGTTAATAGGAATGTCACACTGGCTTTAATAATCTCCGCCTGCAACCTGCCGCGGCGCCGAGGTACTCCGTGAGGCTTAGAAAATGTTGTAATGGGCGGAGAGTTGTGGAGAATTGGTTCCGCCTTGTAATAGAACTGGTAAATTGTGTAAGGTTTTGTTGGAGGATATAGAAAGCGAGGTTGATTGTCCGGGAGACTTAGAAAATGCTGAAATGTTTGGAGAGTTGTTGAGAATTAATTCCGTCTTGTACTAGAACTGTAAAATTGAGTAAGGTTTTGTTGCAGGATATAGAAAGTGAGTGTTGATGTTTGTTAGGTTACTTAGAAAATGCTGAAATGTTTGGAGAGTTGTAGAGAATTGGCTCCGTCTTGTAATAGAACTGGTAAATTGTGTAAAGTTTTGTTGGAGGCTAGAGAAAATGAGTGTTGAAGTTCGTTTGGTTGATTGTAGGCGATTCACAATGCTAAGATACGTTGAGGTGAAGAGCGATGTCGAAATGTAAGGTCAGTTGAGTTTGTACAGTGAATGAGTATCAGAGAAAACGTGTATTAAAGGATATTTGCTAGACTCGAATATTCAAAATGTAAGATATGTCGAATTATAGAGAAATCCAGCATCAAAGCTTGTTTCCTAGACTTTGCAATTCATAATGACATGTTTAGAGGTGAGTAAAACAGTCAAAATGTAAGATATAATTAATTTGAATGAAAAATCAATATTGCAATTTGTTTAAAAGGCTGCTGGCAATTCAAAATGTAGGTTATATGTTGATTTTAAACAGGAAACGAACATACAAAATTTAGTAAACTGTTGGTGATTAAAAATGACATGTGTAGAGGCGGGGTGAGTCGTCAAAATGTTAAATATGTTTAAATGAATAGAAAACGAGTTAAAAGCTTGTTGGGACTATTGGCAATGGGAGTTCATAAGGTTAAAGGTGAGTAAATGAGAGATCGTTCCGTTTCACTGTAATGTTTAATAATAGCCTGTTAACTGTACATACGAAGCAATTATAAAAGGATACATGTTTCTCTTACCATTGCAAACGTTAAGTAAAATTTTCGGTGATACTGTTATACGTAGAACAGTATTGATTTGCCAGACTTGTTACACAGACAAAATACTGCAAAATACAAAGTCTCCTGAACGTACCCAGAAAAGTATTATCAAAGATTATTTCCAAGACTCGAGTTTAAAAAATGTGAAGAAATCTTGGAGGCGTTGCAACACATTATCATAACACCTAGACACGGCAATTTCCAGGAATATTTAGTTTTGTTCTTAAATTTTTGTAAGTGCTGCGTTGCCTAAGGGAATGTCACCAACACAAAGGAACACAACACAACACATTAGAACACAACACAATACATTAGAACACAACACAACACACTATAACACAACACAACACAACACATTATAACACAACACAACACAACACATTAGAACACATCACATCACAACACAACACATTAGAACACAACACAACACAACACAACACATTAGAACACAACAAAACAATAGAACACAATACAACACAATACATTAGAACACAACAAAACACAATAGAACACAACACAACACATTAGAACACAACACAACACAACACAACACATTAGAACACAGCACAACACAACACAACACAACACATTAGAACACAACAAAACAATAGAACACAGCACAACACAATACATTAGAACACAACACAACACAACACAACACAACACACACAAAATACACACGTAAAAAAAATATAAGCGAATGGAGTTTCGTGGCTAACTTCTTTAGAATTTTGAGGCAGATGTTGTTTCCGCATTATTTTCTGAAAGCGATTCGTTGTCTTAAGAACATTGCAAAGACAACACAACACAAACACATTCACGCCAAAAATACGAAGAAATAACGTCTTGCTGGTTAAATATTCAATGGTACTTAAGGTCAGGTCTTGCAATGTTGCCAAAACATATACCCTGTGAAATGTATACTGAACGCTAGTATAAAAAAGTTCTCACCCACCACAGGCTCAAGGGGCAATGGAACGGAGATGAGCACCGAGGCCACGCGTAGCTAGAGCAAATACCCCCTTTACCTTACCTATTTAATAAACTTTGTATCGTGAAATATAAATAAATCTCTCGGTGAAGATCTAACACACGCCTGAATAGAAAGGAAGAAAAAATACTAGGATTCGCTCAAAAGATTTAGTCCCCCCTCATAAACCTCTGAGAGCGCTGCGTTTTCTCACGAATATCTGAGGAACGAGGAGGATAGGAGCAAGAACCCCGACACACACACACACACACTCAGATACACACACACACACACGCAAGAATACAAGGGAATTGCATTTTGTGGGAGAGCTTCCATTTTTTTTCAGCCAGCGAGGAGGCAAGCTGCGGTAGGGAAGAGAGAGGATAGTGAAGAGGCCTCGACTGCCGGCAGGAGGCTCGCGCAGGAGGAGAAAAACCAAAACAAGAAACCTCAGGAGACGATGAGCAGCGAGATGAAACCTAAAGCGGGAGGGATGAAGAAGCACCGGCTAAGGGATCCTGCGGCGGGCGGGAAGAAAACACGGACAGGAAGGGAAGGGAACGCAGTGGAGGAATGAAAAATAGGGCGAGATAGCAGCAGGAAGGTAATGGAATGGAAAAAAAATAGAGGAAGAGAAGAGGAAGAGGAGGAAAAGGAAAAACATGCGAGGGATGAGAAGGAAAGCAGGAATAGTGACAAGAGGGGAAAAGAAGGAGCGGGAAAGTAATGGAATGAAAAAAAAAGGAGAAAGAAGAGGTAAAGCAAAGAATGGAAGGAAGGAAAGCGGGACGGGAAGGGAAGGGAACGCTGTGGAGGAATGAAAAATAGGGCAAGATAGCAGTAGGAAGGTAATGGAATGGAAAAAAAATTGAGGAAGAGAAGAGGAGGAGGAGGAAAAGGAAAAACAAGCCAGGAAGGGAAAGAAAGCAGGAGTGAAAAGGGGGAAAGTAGAAGCGGGAAAGTAATGGAATGGAACAATAAATAGAGGAAGAGAAGAAGAGGAGGATGAAAAGGAAAAACAAGCCAGGAAGGAGAGGAAAGCAGGAGTGAAAAGAGGGAAAGTAGAAGCGGGAAAGTAATGGAATGAAAAAAAGGAGAAGGAGAAGAAAGAAGGTAAAGCAAAGTAGGGAAGGAAGGAAAGCAGAGGAAGGAATAAAAAAGGGGAAAACAAGGAAGTGAGTGGAAGAAATACAAAGGAAGGAAGAAAGAAAAGATGAAGAAAAGAGCAGCAAGGTAATGGAGATAAGAGGAAAGAAGAGGAGGAGAAGCAGAAACATGGAAGAGAGCGGAAGGGAAGCAGAGGAAAAAAAAAGGGGAAAGACAAGATCAGGCAGGCAATGGACTGGGGAAAATAAAGGAGGAAGAGGAAGAGAAGAGGAAGGGAAGGAAAAGAAAGAAGAGGGAAGAAAATAAGTGGAAGGAAAGGAAAAAAAAGGAGTAGGGAAGCAATGGAATGGAGGAGGAGGAAAAGAAGGAAAGACAAAAAAAATGAACGATACAAGCAGGAAGGGAAGGAAAGAAGCAGGGAGGCAAGGAGTGGAAATACAGAGGACGAAGAGGGAGAAGGGAAGAGAAGGGACAGGGCGGTAATGGAGTGGATAAACAAGGGAAGAGACGGACGAGGAAGGGAAGAAGATGGGAGGCAATGAAGTGAAAACCCGAGGGAAGGGAGGCAAAGGAGGAAGGGTACCACAGAAGCAGGGAGGAAAAGGACTGGATAAACAGGGGAGGTGGAGGAGACGAAAGGATAAGAGACGAGCAGATGGGCGTAGGATGTCTCCATCACGAGGGAAGGGAAGCAAAGGAGGAAGGATAGCACAGAAGCAGGGAGGGAAAGGACTGGATAAACAGGGGAAGTGAAGGAGACGAGAGGATAAGAAATCGACCTCTCTTTCGGACACCTCTTTTGATTCTTTTCTGTAGGAGCAGCGAGTAGCGGGCTTTTTTTTATTATTGTTTCCTTTCTTGTGTGCCCTTGAGCTGTCTCCTTTGTAGTAAAAAAAATAATAATAATAAGAGAGGAACGGATGGGCGCGGAATTTCTCCATCACGATCATAATAAACCTCATATTGAGCCTCGTTTAATGTCTTAGTAACGTCTGAATCAATATTACTAACTCATTCTCCTCTCAGTCTCTTCATCAATTTTTTTTTTTTTTACAACAAAGGAGGCAGCTCAAGGGCAACAAAAAAAGAAAACAATGATAAAAAAAAAAAAGCCCGCTACTCGCTGCTCCTAAAGTAAAGCAAAAGAGGTGTACCAGTATACCAGTAACTTAGGCGATGGGGCGGCGATTTCTAACACCATAAAGAAAAAAATAACTCATGCTGATCCTAGTCCAGCCAACATTCGTAAATTTCCTATACTATCTTTATAAATTCATACTTTCTTCCGTCGTTCTTTTACCACCGTTTCCAGCAACTCAATAAGCTGGGAGACGGTGACTTCTTACTTCACAAGGAGCATATATATAATACCCTTCGATGCTCCTATAGTCAAACATCAGGATACCTCTCCTCCCGAAATTGACCTCTCTTTCGGCCACCACTTTTGATTCTTTTTTAGGAGCAGCGAGTAGCGGGTTTTTTTTTATTATTGTTTCTTTTTTTTGTGCCCTTGAGCTGTCTCCTTTGTTGTAAAAAAAAAAAAAAAAATTAGCAACTTTTTTCATATCAACTTTTTCCATATCAACTTTTTCTATATCAACTCATTCTTCCCTCTACCAATCATTCATCCGTTACCAATCCCAGGAGGTGGCAATTTCTTCCTCCATAACAAACCAAGTGATCATCCCATACTCAAACCAGCCTTACTAACCATGTCTCTCTCGCTCTCCGCAGTGACCAAGCTCGTGGGCAGCGACCCGGTAGAGTTCGAGCAGCCGGAATACGAGGTGACGGTGCCTGAGAACACCCTCGCCGACCACCTGCTGCGCTTGTCCGCCAGAGTGCGCCCCTCAGGTGAGTGTTCAGGACGGGTGTATGTGTGTGTAGTTTCAGACGCTTCCGCCTCTCACATCAAATATTCGCAAAGGCCACAAAAGAGATTAGTCGGATTTTAATGAGTGTTTTTTAGGTTCATGGTACAGAAGAAGGGTCAGACACACCGTTACCAGATTATCGTACTCAGAGTATCGTATTTACCGGTTTTTGACCCATAACTATTGCCACAAAACACTAATATTTAACCATTTAAACGATAACCATATATGAAGGCAGTTATTTGGGTGATGGAAGCAGTTTTGTGGTTGGAAATGGCAAACATAAGAGGCAGAGTACGACAATCTGGCAACGTTGGTCAGACTGCCACCAGGGCCATGAAACTACTCCTGGATATGCTTAAAACTCCTAGGAAATCCTTGTCAAATATGTGTGTTCGGGAGCAGGAAGGTTTAAGAATATGACCCAATGTGTGCGTGCGTGTGTGTGTGTGTGTGTGTGTGTGTGTATCTAATTACTGTCATTCATCGGGTACACCATGTATCTTAGGTATTGTCCAAACTTGCAATGATTGGATAGACAAACAGTGAATGCAGAAATTGATATCAGTGAAGTGCGTGCGTACCTGCAAAAAGTAGATCCTAATAAATCTCCGGGTCCAGACAATTTATTTCCTCGGGTATTAAGAGAATGTAGGCACCAGCTAGAGTTACCCATACAGAGGCCAGACGAGTAAGTAAGCGAGGAAGATATACTCTATGATGAACAAGAAACACGGAAGGATGGGAAAGGAAAGCAGGGATAAAAAAGTCCTAAGGGATCATAAAACAGAATCAACGTTGCCTATAACCACACACCAACACTTCCCACAGTACATACTCATTTCGTTGTTGTTGTTGTTTTTCTCGTTTATTCCTGATGCGATATTTTATTCGAATGTATTTGCATATATTCTAATTGCACTCAGTGCCTTGTTTGTTTATTTTTAAAAAGTAGTGTTTGCAAGTCGAATGCCAACCGTATGTTATAGTCTTTCTATCTATCTATATATCTATTTTTCTATGTGTGTGTGTGTCTGTGTGTGTGTGTGTGTTTACAAGTATGAAGAATAGGTCAGACCCAAGACATCATCATCTTCACCCTCACGCCACCACAAACAACAACAACAACAACAACTACAACAAAAACAAAAACAACAACAACGACACTAACAACAACACACCAAAACAATTATAAGTGATTCTACCTATTACCTTTAGTCATTACGTGGATGGGAGATAAGGAAGGAAGGAAGGAAGGAAGAAAAGAAAGTAGGAAAAAAGGAAAGAAGGAAGGAAGGAAGGAAGGAAGGAAAGAAGGAAGGAGTAGAAGAAATCACTAAACCACCAACACACCACCACACAACCAACACCAGCACCACAACTACCACCACCACCACCACCACCACCATCACCAATAACATCAACAACAACAACACGGCCACACCAATGCCACGACACTTCCTTCCAGCTGTCATTTTTTTCGTCCCCAACTCACGGTTCGTCTTTTGTCGGAGCAGCTGTTTTTTCCGCTCCCGGGACAATGTGGGGCGAGGTGAAGCATTATCCTGTGCCTGAATAAGTCCGTTGGTCTGTCTGTTTGTTTGTCTGTCTGTCTTCATTATGCCGCCGCTCCCATGAATTGGTTATGCTCGCAATGTTTCGCGTCGTCCAATGTTTTGCTTCTGAATTAGTTTCGACTCTGGAGCACAGTTTTTGAAGGGGCGACTGCTTCATTTGGGTTCACGGTTGAAATATTTTTAGAGTTGTTTTCAAAGAGTTTTGTGGCGAATGATGAAGCCATGTGGTTCATTTTACATTAGAAATTTTAGAGTTATTTTCGAGGAGTTTTATGAAGGATCATGAGGTTGATTTTACTTAAGAGATAAATATGTGTAGTTAACATAAGAACATAAGAACGCAGGAGTCTGCAAGAGGCCGGTAGGCCTGTACGAGGCAGCTCCTTTGACCCTAAGCTCCCGTGTATCTAATCCCACCTATTATCGCTGTCCATGAATTTATCTAGTCTATTTTTGAATGTGACAATTGTATTGGCACTCACCACATGACTGCTAAGCCTATTCCACTCATCCACCACCCTGTTAGTAAACCAATTTTTGCCTATGTCCCTGTTGAATCTGAATTTATCCAGTTTAAACCCATTACTTCGTGTCCTACCCGGTTCTCTTACCAACAAAACCTTATGAATGTCTCCCTTATTAAAGCCCTTCATCCATTTATAAACCTCGATCATGTCTCCACGCACCCTTCGCCTTTCTAGAGAATGCAAGTTTAACTGTTTGAGTCTTTCCTCGTATGGCAAGTTTCTCAACCCCTGAATCATCTTAGTCATCCTCCTCTGCACCGATTCTAACATTTTGATATCCATTCTATAGTAGGGTGACCAGAACTGAACCGCATAGTCAAGATGAGGTCTAACTAATGCTAAATATAGTTTGAGGAAGACTTCGGGGCTTCTGTTGCTTACGCTCCTTGAAATAAATCCCAGTACCCTATTAGCTCGATTTCTAGCTTGAATGCATTGTGCCCTTGGACGGAGATCAGAGCTCACTAAGACCCCAAATCCTCGCACCCAGACCTACTTATGAGAGTGTCATTTAAGCAATAGCTATGTGAGGGGTTGTTCCTACCTACACTCAGAATACTGCACTTCCCTACATTGAACTCCATCTGCCATTTATCCGCCCAGTCATATAAGTTATTAAAATGCATAGTGTTGCGTGGATACATAAATACGACTCCTTTAATATTATTCACAAATCAAGCAAGAGCGTTATTATCACGTCACTGTCACAGATATTTTATGGCTTCATTATATTAATCATATATAGCTCGTGGGCAATCACTCGCCATCAATTAAGTTGCATGTAAAGGCGACGGCTTTGCATTATAAAAAAAAAACTAACCTGACCTCTAATTTACTGGCCTTCGCTGTAAACAAGACAAAATTAACATAATATAACCATAATATAATAAATCATAACATAATGATATCATTTTCATTTAGAGTGACTCATATCTTTTAAACTGACTTATAGGATCATTTAGCGCAGCGCCTGATTCTATTTTTTTTTCTCTTCTTATCATTACGTTCCCGTTTCTCTTCTTATCGGTATGTTAAGTGATTATCTTATTATTATTACAATACGCGATTCTCTTTATAATATTACGTAATTTTCTTTTTATTGTTAAGCGCTTCATATACCACACAACTCTTAAGTTATGTGACTTTTCAATTACGCGACTCTTAAATTACGACTCTTAAATTACACGACTCTAAAATTAACCGATTCTTAAATTACGCGACTCCTAAATTATACAACTCTTAAATTACGCGACTCTTAAATTACGACTCTTAAATTACACGACTCTTAAATTACCCGATTCTTAAATTAAACAACTCTTAAATTACGCGACTCTCTTCTTCTCTTCTCCTATAATTACTCTCTCGGTTAATTAGTCGTGAGGGGAAGCAATCATTTCGTGCCCCTTGAGGCGTCACCTGCACTGGAGTGACGGACGCGGACCCCCCCACCCCCTTACCTCCTCGTCCCCCCCAAAAGTGAAAGAAATAATACATAAAAAAGACAAGTAAAAACAAAGAGACGCGGAAGGTAAAACAACAGGAGTCCGACGGTTTTGGGTTCTCATTTTAAAGCAGAAAATTGAGACAGAATATAAAGTCGGATTTTTTTTCCTCGGCGCTGCGTGGGAGTGGAATCAGAACATAACACACGCACACACACACACACACACACACACACACACACACACACACACACACTCACACACACACACACACACAGCCATACAAATTCACCGCCCGCATACACAAACACACACGCACACAAATAAATCATGGGTGGGTGAATGTACGTGCGAATATGTGTGAATGAATGAATGTATGTGTGTATGTATGTATGTATGTATGTATGTATGAATGAATGTATATATATTTTCATGCATGTATATTTTTCCCAACCTATTTATCTGCCTATCAATTTATCTCCATGTCTACGTACCAATCTATCCATCTATCTACCTAACAAACAATCTATTTACCTAAGTATTTATCTACCAATCCATATATGTATTTTATCTAACTAATCAACTACCTAATCACCTCTCTACATACCCACGAATTTATCTATTTATCTATCTATCTATTTATATATCTACTAATCCTTATATGTATCCTCTCTAACTAATCAACTACCTAATTACCTCTCTACGTACCCACCTATCAATCTATCTATCTATCTATCTACACCTTCACACACTGCCCAACGTCACCTTTAAGAAAACCATCAAAAGAAGTACCAAGGTTATTTTCTTAAGATGAAGCGACTATCTTATCTCACTAATCAACTATCTAATTCCCTCACTACATACCCACCTATCTATCTATCTATCTATCTATCTATCTATCTACACCTTCACACACTACCCAACGTCACCTTTAAGAAAACCATCAAAAAAAGTACCGATGTTATTTTCTTAAGACGAAGCGACACAACCATAGCTCAACCTCCTTCTCCTACCTTTACCTCCTCCTCCCCCTCCTCCTCTCACCTGCCTATCTTTCTACCTGGGACTCAAGCACCTTCCCGATAGCCTCCACCTACGACCCTTTTACATTTTTTAGCCTCGCCTGGACGGGGTATACTCAAGGGAGGAAGGATGGAAGGAGGGAAGAAAGGAAGGAAGGAAAGGAGAAAAGGTAAAGAAATGAAAGAAGGAAGGAAGGAAGGAAGGAAAGGAGAAAAGGAAAAGAGAGGAAGCAAGGAAGAAAAGCAAGTGAAAATAAAGGAGAGGAAGTGAAACGAAAGGAAAGGAAAGGAAAAGAAGAGAGGAAAGAAGGTGTGCGTTAAGAAGAGATAGAAAGAAAGAAAAAAAGAAAGAAAGACAAAGAAACAAAGGAAGGAAGAAAGGAAGGAAAGAAGGATAGAAGCAAGGAAGGAAGAAAGGAAGGAAGGAGGGAAGGAAGAAAGGAAGGAAGGAGAAAAGAAAGAAAGGAGAGGAAGAAAGGAAGGAAGGAAAGAAGGAAGCAAGAAAAGAAAAAGAAATTAAACAAAGAAAAATGAAAAGGGAGGAAGGATGGAAGGAAGAAAGGAGGGAAGGAAAGAAGAAAGGAAAGGAAGAAAGGAAAGAAGGAAGGAAGGAAGGAGGAAAGAAAAGAAAGAAGGAAAGAAGGAAGGAAGGAAGGAAGGACGGAAGGAAAAGGTACTAGAAGACTCTCCGTTAATAGACTACCGTTTTAATACTGAATTTCACATAAAAAAGGGAAAAAAAATCTAATCGACTCTACCATCACCTTTTCCCATTACGTGGATTAAAGATAAGGATAATAAGAATACATGATTGAATGAGGAAAGGATCAAGACCGTCCTCTCCTTTATACGTCGTTGGAAATAAAGATTAGAGGAAAAAAATATAGCGACTTTACCTTTCACGTTTCGCAATTACTGAGATGAAAGAACAGGTAAAAAAAAAAGGTAGGAAAAGTGTAATCAACCTTTTTCATTTCACATTTTGACTTTTATACACTGAGTTCTGGATTAGTAAGAGCTTTTCCACCTCCTACCTTTTATTATTAACCGGATCGAGTGCAAAGGAAGAAGGACAATCTACCTATATATATAAAAAAAGAAAGAGAAAGGAAGGAGGGAAGGAGGGAAGCAAGGAAGGAAGGAAGGAAGGAAGGGAGGAAGAAAAGGAGGAAAGAAGGAAGAAAGAAAGAAAGAAACTAGCTAACAAGAAGGTAAGAAGGACAATCTATCAATAAAAAAACAAAAACAAAAGAAAGAGAAAGGAAAGAGGGAACCAAGCAAGCAAGCAAGCAAGCAAGCAAGAAAGAAAGAAAGAACAAAGGAAAGAGAAAGGAAGGAGGGAAGCAAGGAAGGGAAGAAATAAGAAAGGAAAGAAGAAAGCAAGAAAGGAAAAAATGAGGAAAGAAGGAAGAAAGAAAGAAAGAAACTAGCTAACGAAGGTAAGAAGGACAAGGTGCAGGATATGGTAAGTCCTTTTACCTTACATAATGACTAAGTTTTAATATGAACGTGGCTAAAAACAGAGATGCGAGCCCTTCCTTTGTATCCTCTACTTCTGATACGGAAAGATTTTGAATGTAAAGAAAAGTAAACATAATAGGATTGAAACATACGAACTCTTTAGACTCCAACGCTTTGACTGAACGGAAATCTTAAAATCTTGAAAGAAAATAAGTGTATGTTCGTTCCCCTTCTGTACCTACCTCTGATAACGGAGTAACCTTGATAGTGAAGAAAGGTAAACATTCATAACACAGCGACCCACTATTAATATGCCTACGTCTTTTTATTAAACTGAAATCTTGGTGGAAAAGAAACGTATGACTATTCTTCCATTTGTATTTCCGATATCATAAAGGTTTTGACACTGAAGAAACGTTAACACTACAATTCCAACTCTTGACAAAACAGAAAATAATGATATAAAATAAAACGTGTATATATTCTTTCATCGACTCCGTGATTCTAGGAGCTGTGATTTGCGGGCTTTTTTTCATTATTTTCTTTTTTTTCTTTTTGCCCTTGAGCTGTTTCCTTTATCATAAAAAAAAATCCCCAACTACGAATATGCGGGCCATGGTTCGAATCCCGGTCTGGGCAGTCGGCGAGCAGTCCCACCAAACTGTTTATCCTTCCTTTCGGGTGGTCGGTAAATTTACACATGTGAAAACCTGTAAGCGTTGACCTCTCTTTTGGCTACTCTTTACTTTTGTCTGTTATGGGATCAGCGAGCAGCGGGATCTTTTTTGTTTTTGTTTTTTTGCACTCTTTGTTGTCCTTGAGCCGTTTTCTTTGATATTAAAAAAAAACGGATGTCACACTGGCTCTTTGTTGGGTTAAGGGTTTCCTATCTATGCACCTTTTAATTTTTACAGGAAAGGAAGCAGCTCAAGGGCATAAAAACAAGAGTAGAAAAAAGTCCACCAAATGCTGCTCCTAGAACTTCCAAACCTTTCAAACTATCTATATATCACACTGGCCCTATGTCGGATCAAGGGTTTCCTATCTAAGCACTTTTTTTTTTACAAGAAAGGAAGCAGCTCAAGGGCATAAAAAAAGAGTAGAAAAAAGTCCGCTAAATGCTGCTCCTAAAATTTTCAAACCTTTCAAACTCTCTATATATCACACTGGCCCTATGTCGGGTTAAGGGTTTCCTCTCTATGCACCTTTTATTTTTTACAGGAAAGGAACAGCTCAAGGGCATACAAAAAAGTAGAAAAAAAATCCGCTAAATGATGTTCCTAAACTTTTAAACCTTTCAAACTATCTACATGTCACACTGGCCCTATGTCGGATCAAGGGTTTCCTATCTATGCACTTTTTTTTTCTTTTATTACAGGAAAGGAAGCAGCTCAAGGGCATAAAAAAAAAGTTTTAAAAAAGTCCGCTAAATGTTGCTCCTAAAACTTCCAAAACTTTCAAACTATCTATACATCGATCCATCAACCTGTCAGTCTTTTTATATAAGTATGTATCTACCTATCCATATATGCATCAAAGGGTCAATGAGACGGAGATGAGCACCGAGGCCACGCGCTGCTATATGGCATGCTCCCAACCTTACCTTTTACCTCTACTCTTTTAACGCTCTTTACTTTTATCTTTTTTAGGAGCAGCGTTTAGCGTGATTTTTTCCCACATTTTTTTATGCCCTTCAGCCGCTTCCTTTCCTATACATAAAAAAAAATGATACGAAAAAAGTCTTCGGTGGAGAAACCTAAACATTGAAGGTCTTTATAGCAACCTCCCCTTCAGCGCTCTCGATAAACGGAAATCTTAGGAAAGAATATATTTATTCCATCTTAGGCACAGCGCCCCGCCTTAGTGGTTCTCAATGCTGATAATGGATAGAAATAGAGGTAGAAAAAGTTATCCGCCTCTCAAGGTACTTCAATATATATTTTTTACTTATGTTGGGTCACGGGTAAACAACTTAATCGGCTCTTATCAGGGAAAAACTAAATTATGCATGACGGGCCTTCCTTTCGAAATTACTGGGGTATGGAGAAATACGAAAAACTGAAAGGTATATAGAAAGAGAGCTAGACGGAAAGAGACAGGTACAAAGACAGACACATACAAAATGAAACTTAGGCACAGACAGGAAAAAAAAAATAATAAGAAGACAACGTAACATACTGAGAAACAAAGAACAAAAATAGATAGATAAACAGAAAATGCTCCAGAAAGAGACAGAGACAGACGGACAGAACGCTACAAAGAGACAGTAATAGACACACAGAGAACGCTACAGACACACTTGCATATAGACAGACAGACAGAACGTTATAGTGACAGAGAACCCTTCACAGAGAAAACCTTACAGATAAACAGACAGAGAAAGCTGCAGAAACAGAACTTAACAGATAGAGAACCTTACAGACACAGAAAAAAACAGTAGAGACAGGAGACAGAAATAGAGAAAGACAGACAGACCGCTGGAGGCATAGAACACTAGACAGAAAATACGAGAGAGAGAGAGAGAGAGAGAGAGAGAGAGAGAGAGAGAGAGAGAGAGAGAGAGAGAGAGAGAGAGAGAGAGAGAGAGAGAGAGAGAGAGAGAGAGAGAGAGAGAGAGAGAGAGAGAGAGAGAGAGATAACACTAGAGACAGATAACACTAGAGAGAGACAGATAACACTACAGAGAGAGACAGAGAACACTAGACAGAGACAGAACACTAAAGACAGATAGAGAACACTAGACAGAAAATACTAGACAGAGACACAGAACACTAGAGAGAGAGACAGAGAACACTAGAGAGAGACAGAGAACACTAGAAAGACAGAGAACACCAGAGAGACAGAGAACACCAGAGAGAGACAGAGAACACTAGAGAGACAGAGAACACTAGAGAGAGACAGAGAACACTAGAGAGACAGAGAACACTAGAGAGACAGAGAACACTAGAGAGACAGAGAACACTAGAGAGACAGAGAACACTAGAGAGACAGAGAACACTAGAGAGACAGAGAACACTAGAGAGACAGAGAACACTAGAGAGAGACAGAGAACACGAGAGAGAGACAGAGAACACTAGACAGAGAACACTAGAGACAGAGAACACTAGAGAGACAGAGAACACTAGAGAGACAGAGAACACTAGAGAGAGACAGAGAACACTAGAGAGACAGAGAACACTAGAGACACAGAGAACACTAGAGAGAGACAGAGAACAATAGAGAGAGACAGAGAACACTAGAGAGACAGAGAACACTAGAGAGAGACAGAGAACACTAGAGAGACAGAGAACACTAGAGAGAGACAGAGAACACTAGAGAGACAGAGAACACTAGAGAGACAGAGAACACTAGAGAGAGACAGAGAACACTAGAGAGACAGAGAACACTAGAGAGAGACAGAGAACACTAGAGAGAGACAGAGAACACTAGAGAGACAGAGAACACCAGAGAGAGACAGAGAACACTAGAGAGACAGAGAACACTAGAGAGACAGAGAACACCAGAGAGAGACAGAGAACACTAGAGAGAGAGACAGAGAACACTAGAGAGACAGAGAACACCAGAGAGAGACAGAGAACACTAGAGAGACAGAGAACACTAGAGAGAGACAGAGAACACTAGAGACAGAGAACACTAGAGAGAGACAGAGAACACTAGAGACAGAGAACACTAGAGAGAGACAGAGAACACTAGAGAGAGACAGAGAACACTAGAGAGACAGAGAACACTAGAGAGAGACAGAGAACACTAGAGAGAGACAGAGAACACTAGAGAGAGACAGAGAACACTAGACAGAGAACACTAGAGACAGAGAACACTAGAGAGAGACAGAGAACACTAGATAGAGAAAGAGAACACTAGAGAGAGACAGAGAACACTAGAGAGACAGAGAACACTAGAGAGAGACAGAGAACACTAGAGAGACAGAGAACACTAGAGAGAGACAGAGAACACTAGAGAGAGACAGAGAACACTAGAGAGAGACAGAGAACACTAGAGAGAGACAGAGAACACTAGAGAGAGACAGAGAACACTAGAGAGACAGAGAACACTAGAGAGAGACAGAGAACACTAGAGAGAGAGACAGAGAACACTAGAGAGAGACAGAGAACACTAGAGAGACAGAGAACACTAGAGAGAGACAGAGAACACTAGAGAGAGAGACAGAGAACACTAGAGAGACAGAGAACACTAGAGAGAGACAGAGAACACTAGAGAGAGACAGAGAACACTAGAGAGAGACATAGAACACTAGAGAGAGACAGAGAACACTAGAGAGACAGAGAACACTAGATAGAGAAAGAGAACACTAGAGAGAGACAGAGAACACTAGATAGAGAAAGAGAACACTAAAGAGACAAAGAACACTGGAGAGAGACAGAAAGAGCTTATAATAACGGCTTCCTCATCTCGCATAATGACAGTCAGTGAGTTATTGTGCGGATTAAATCGATCTTAATTTAGCTTAGACGCTCTCTCTTCTCTCCTCTCTTCTCTCTTCTCTTTTCTCTTCTTCTCTTCTTCTTCTTCTTCTCTTCTTTCTTCTCTTTTATTCTCTTCTCTTCTCTTCTCTTTTCTTATCTTCTCTCTTCTCCATTTCTCTTTTCTCTCTTCTCTATCTATTTATCTATTTCGCTCGTACCGTAATCCTCCTTCTCCTCCTCCTCCTCCTCCTCCTCCTTATCCTCCTCTGGCAGCAACAAGTTGACATAAGGGAATAAAGGGAAGGGGATCCTAATATAAACCCTAAAATGCGATACAGCTTTGAGTCCCACACGAGATTCGATTCGGCTTAGGGGAAATTAGATGTGTGTGTGTGTGTGTGTGTGTGTGTGTGTGTGTGTGTGTGTGTGTGTGTGTGTGTGTGTGTGTGTGTGAAAATGCATTCGAAAACCATGCAAATAAGAAGCAGATAGGAAGATAGAGATGCAAGCGGGAAAGCAGGCAGTCAAGGCAAGCTGTTTGAGCCTGATAAAAGCATAGGCGAGATGCGATGGACTAAGGATCAGGCAGCAAGGGTTTGTAAAAAGCTTGAGGATGACAGAGAAGCAAAGAGAAAGCAAAAGGAGAAAGTCTATATCATATATGTTTGAACGAGGCAGCAGTGAAAGATTTTAATGGAGCGACGCGATTCTGTGATTTTTTATACAGAGAAAGACTGTTCCGCTTTATTTTTCTTCTTTTTTTACAATCTTTCTTCTGCGTTTTCCTTATTTCAGCTCTGTCAATGAACGAGGTAACAGTGAAAGATTTTAATGGAGCTACGCGATTCTGTGATTTTTTTTATAAAGAGAAAGACTGTTCGATTTTATTTTCATCCTTTTTACAATCTTTCTTCTGCGTTTTCCTTATTTCAGCTCTGTCAATGAACGAGGTAACGGTGAAAGATTTTAATGGAGCTACGCGATTCTGTGATTTTTTTTATAAAGAGAAAGACTGTTCGATTTTATTTTCATCCTTTTTACAATCTTTCTTCTGCGTTTTCCTAGTTTCATCTCTGTCAATTTGGCTTCACTCCGCAGTTTTATTCCTTAACTCCGACCCAATTTTTATTCATTCTTTTTCTCTCTCGCATTCTTATCTTCCTTCCTTCCTTCTTCAACCATTTCCTTTCATTCGTGCATCATTCATTTATTATTCATTTGTTATATCTTAATCGTGACTGTTATTCTTGTTTTCCTTCCTTCCTTTCTTCGTTCCTTCTTTACTTCCATTTTTCTTTCCTTCATTCTTTTCAATATTTTCCTTGTCTCCATTTTTAGTAACTATTTTTCTTCCTTCCTTCCTTCGTTCCTACCATTTTTCTTTCCTTCATTCTCTCTTCAATATTTTCCTTCTCTCTTTTTTAGTACCTATTATCCTTCCTTCCTTCCTTCCTTCCTACCTCTCCACTTCCTTCTTTTATACACTCTCTCTCTCTCTCTCTCTCTCTCCCTCTCCCTCCCCACTAAAATCTTAATACGTACACTTTTAGCAAACTCTTTTCATGGCTGGTTTCACACGAGCACGGTTTAATATAAGTGCGGTTTGTAATCTTATGGTAATACATGCTAAAAGAACCTTGCAGGACTTCATTAAGCCTTCCCTGAATATCTTTTTTTTCTCTCCCATTTTCTGTCTTGCGTTCACATTCCCATTCTCTTCATCGCCTCCGTTTTCTTTCTCTCCACCCGTTTTCTTTTCAGCATCTTTATTTTTCTCATCTCCTCTCGTTCATCTTTCCTCCTCAGCATCCACCTGTATCTTAACTCTCCCTTCTCTTTATCTATCTTCTTCATAATTCATCTTCTTTCTCCTTATTTATCTTCTTCATAACTCATCTTCTCCCTTCTCTTGATCTATCTTCTTCATGCGTCATCTTCTTCCAGGTTATCTCCTTTCTCTCTCTTTCTTCCCCTCTTTCCCTTATCTTTCTTAGAGTTATCCCCTTGTCATCTCTCATTTCCTTATTCCCATCTTTCCTCGTTTTTTGTCCAGTTCATCCAATTTCCTTTTCTGATATTGAGTTTGTTTCTTTTTTTTACAGCAAAAGAGACAGTTCAAGGGCTTAAAAAAAAATAATGAAAAAAAAGCCCGCTACTTACCGCCCCACTCTCTCTTTTTCTTTTCTTTCCTTCTCTCTTTCTCCCTTTCCCCCTCGTCTCTCCTATTCCTGCTCTATTCCTTTTCCCCTTTATCCATTTCCATGTATCCTGTTTCTCTTTCCTTCTCTCTTTCTCCCTTCCCCCTCGTCTCTCCTATTCCAACATTATTTTTTTCCCCTTCATCCATCTCCATTCCTCCTTTCTGTTCTATCCCTTCCGTTTTATCCCCTTCCATTTCTTTCCCTTTCTCCCCCTTCTATGTAATTATTTTCTAAACCCCATTCCTTACTTCCGTTTCACCCCCTCCAATTTCTATATTCCCCCTCTTCTCTTATTTTCTCCCTTAGCCCTTTCCCTCTCTTTCCTCCTTCAATTCACCCCCTTTACTTCCCTTGCTCCATTTCCTTCTTTCTTATCACTCTTCCTATCCCTCCTTCTCCTCCTCCCTTCCCTTTCTTTTCATCCCCCTCTCTCTTATCCTCTCCCTTAACACTCTTCTTCCTCCCTAACCTTACCTTCTCTCTCCCCTCCCTTCCTTTACCCCCTCTTATATTTCCATCCCTATTCCTCTCTTAAAATCCTTCCTAAACCTCTTCTCCCTCCTTCCCTCCCTCCTCTTTCTCTATCTCCACTCTCTTCTTTCCCTCTACCTCCCTCCCTTCCTACCCATGTTCTATCTCTCTCTTACATCCTCCCTACCTTCCTTTTCCTCCCTCCTCCTCCTCTGCCCCTTCCCTCGCATCCCTCTTCACCCAGCGGCCATTCAATCACTCCTACGCTCTCCACTGACGTTCAGGCAGCAGGGAAAGAGGAAATATCTGTCCCTCGCCGCAAGTTTTTTTTTTCTGGATCAACTGTCGCGAATAACCTCCTTTTCATCTTTTTTTTTTCAAACTTAATATTCTTCTTCCTCTTCTCCTCCTCCTCCTCCTAATCCACCTTCTTTTTATCTTTTTTTATTGTCTTTCCTCTCAATTTTCTTTTTTCTCTTCTTCCTCCGTTTCACCATGTATTTTTTTTTCTTTTTACTCTTTTTTCCTCTTAATATTTTTTTTCTTTTCCTCTTTCTTTTCATCTTGTTTTCATGTTTGTTTCTTTTATTTCTTCTTCTTCTTCTTCTTCTTCTTCTTCTTATTATTATTATTATTATTATTATTATTATTATTATTATTATTATTATTATTATTATTATTATTATTATTTTCCTCTACCTCCTCCGCCTCCTTTTGAGATCTTCCGAATTATTTTCACGGGCGACCCAGCGATGACAGGAGGGGGAGGGAGAGAGAGAGAGAGAGAGAGAGAGAGAGAGAGAGAGAGAGAGAGAGAGAGAGAGAGAGAGAGAGAGAGAGAGAGAGAGAGAGAGAGAGAGAGAGAGAGAGAGAGAGAGAGAGAGAGAGAGAGAGAGAGAGAGAGAGAGAGAGAGAGAGAGAGAGAGAGAGAGAGAGAGAGAGAGAGAGAGAGAGAGAGAGAGAGAGAGAGGTTTTTTTCCTCTTTTGTGAGACGCTAAGTGAATGGTGATTGAAAAGTCAGAAAAAGTTTAAGGAATGGACTTGTTTTTAAGCCTTTCCTTCTTTTTTTTTGGACTCAGGAGAAGGATGAATTGGCTAAAGTCTCTCTCTCTCTCTCTCTCTCTAACCGTTTCCTCAATGGCAAAAACACACGGAACTCTCTCGTCCTCTTTTTTAATTATTTTTTTCTTTCTCTTAGTTTTCTTCTTTTTTTCACTATGGTTTTCTCTTTTTCGTCCTGCTCGTCTTGTCAACTCTTTTTTTTTCTTATTCGTTTTCCTCAAAGTTCCCTCCTCCTCCTCCTCCTCCTCCTTTCCTACCTTTTTTATAACCATCACGACGTCACCAATAATCTTTACATAGCCACAGATAGAGAGTTGATGGGTAGCGTTGGGTTTAGAGGAGCTGCCCAGTGTAGGCTGACCGACTGACCGACATCTTGCAAACTCCCTGACTCCCTATACAATGTTTTGCCTGAGTGACTGACTGGCTAACTAGAGAGTATAGTATTTTGGCTGACTGACTGGGTATCTTCTTGAAAACTACGTGTTATACTCCTATGTACTCTATTCAGGAGCAGCGAGTAGCGGGCTTTTTTTTTTATTATTGTTTTTTTTTACGCCCTTGAACTGTCTCCTCTGCTGTAAAAAAAATGGCTGATTATCTTACTGAGACCTCTTGCAGGCTTTCTATTAAATGCTCCGGCTAACTGACTGACTGGCTGACTGGCTGACTGACTGGCTAAGTTCTTGAAAACTACCTATTATATGATTTGACTGACAACCTTACTGAGACCTCTTACAAACTTTCTATTTTATGTTCCGGTTAATTAGTTGACTGACTGGCTGACTGACTGGCTGACTTCTTGAAAACTACCTATTATTTGATATGGCTGACTATCTTACTGAGACCTCTTACAGACTTTCTATCTAATGTTCCGGCTAACTGACTGACTGGTTGACTGGCTGACTGACAGGCTAACTTCTTGAAAACTACCTATTATATGATTTGACTGACTACCTTACTGAGACCTCTTACAGACTTTCTATTTTATGTTCCGGTTAACTGACTGACTGGCTGACTGACTGGCTGACTGACTGGCTAACTTCTTGAAAACTACCTATTATTTGATATGGCTGTCTATCTTACTGAGACCTCTTACAGACTTTCTATTTTATGTTCCGGTTAACTGACTGACTGGCTGACTGACAGGCTAACTTCTTGAAAACTACCTATTATATGATTTGACTGACAACCTTACTGAGACCTCTTGCAGACTTTCTATTTAATGTTCCGGCTAACTGACTGACTGGCTGACTGACTGAATGACCACTTGCTGACTCCCTTGGAACGTTTCTATGGTCATTCAAAGCTAAAACAGAACAAATATTGGTCTCCAACGATATTTGTACCCTAATCATAATCCTCCTTTATAATAGCATTAGACCATTGATACTAAATTACACACTCTCGAATTTGTACCCAAAACATAATCATCATCCTTTTTCTCTCGTCAGTGATCGGATACCAAACCACCTACGCTTATAACTCATACTAGAACCATAATCCTCCCTTAGAATCGTATTTGACCACTGATACCAAATTACAGACACTCTAACTTGTAGCCAAAACATAATCCTTTTTTTTATATAATAATAATAATAATAATAATAATAACAATAATAATAATAATAATAATAATAATAATAATAATAATAATAATAATAATAATAATAATTCTTTATTCGTACTAGGTACAGTTTTTTGTGACAGACTATAAAACATTGCTTAAAACACTAAAAAATTAAAAACTAATAGCTAGATAAAAATATAAGAGTAAACTAAAATAAGATATAGTATAAGACTCACTCACTAAAATGTACATATGTCATCAAGTAGCTCATCATAAGTTAATCATGTACCAACGCATAAAACTCGTACAAGAACCATAATCCAACTTTTTAATCATATTTCAGCACATATAACAAGCATATACACTAACTTGTACCCCAAACATAATAATCGTCCTTTTATATAATCTATCAACGCTTAAAACTCGTACAAGAACCATAATCCAAATTTTTAATCATATTTCAGCACATATAACAAGCATATACACTAACTTGTACCCCAAACATAATAATCGTCCTTTTTATATAATCTATCAACGCTTAAAACTCGTACAAGAACCATAATCCAACTTTTTAATCATATTTCAGCACATATAACAAGCATATACACTAACTTGTACCCCAAACATAATAATCGTCCTTTTTTCTGTCGTCCGTGAACACCAAGAAGCAATAGAACCTCCGGCCTGCAGCAGTTAATTAAGCCTCGGCAGCTGAGTCACGGAGAGGTCGCGCCTAACTTGTGACGGGGCGGCGCGAAGCTCAGCGAAGCGCCCGCGGGTATGCTAATAACGAACGTGAGGCGGAGCGGTGACAACAGTAGCAGGTGAAGCAGGTAAAGCAGGTAAAGCAGGATTTTATTATCAGACCTGCTGCCTTGACTCCTGATGATCTGATGTTAGTTTAAATTGACCTCTCTTTCGGCCACCTCTTTGGATTATTTTGGGGAGCAGCGAGTAGCGGGCTATTTTTATTACTGTTTACTTTTTTTGTGCCCTTGAGCTGTCTCCTTTGTTGTAAAAAAAAGAAAAAAAATTGGCGTTACAAAGATGATGTTGAAAGTACTTAAATGAATAACTGATTAGGATAATTTGACGCGTGTTGAAAATGGCGATTTTATGAAAGACTGATTTAGCTGATTTGATGTGTGCTTCATATGACGTATTAAATTTAGGGATGGAATTGAAGGTACTTGAAAGAAACATTAAGTTGATGTGTTTGAAATAACGCCACAAAGGATGGATTTCACAGTACTTGAATTAAACACTGATTCGACTGATTCGACAAAATAAATAACAATAATAATTCTCCTAAATGAAGATAGTGAAATTATCATCATTGCACGTCGATTCAATCACAAGAACAACAAAAACAGCAAAAAAAGCAGATTTGTAGAGCAGTGAAGAAGAAGGAAGGAGAAAACGAGAGGAGAAGAGAGAAGAGGAAGGAGGAGGGGGAGGGAGGAATAAGGTGGCAGGAAGAAAGATGAAGAGGTAAGAGAAAGATGAGTGACGGGACAGAGGAGGGAAGGAAGGAAGGAAGGAAAGGAAGGAAGGAAGGGAGGAAGATGAACTGTAGATATATATAAAGAGTGAAGGAAAAAGAAAAAAAAAGGCCGAATTAATTGAGAAGGAATAAAAAAATAAACTGAAGAAAGTATGAATGAAATGAAGGAAGGAAAGAAATGAAGGAAGGAAGGGAGGGAGATGAACTGTGGATATATATAAAGAGTGAAGAAAAAGAAAAAAAAAGGCCGGATTAATTGCGAAGGAATAAAAAAAATAAACTACTGAAGAAATTATGAACCAACGGAAGGAAGGAAAGGAAGGAAGGAAGGGAGGGAGATGAACTGTAGATATATATAAAGGGTGAAGGAAAAAGAAAAAAAGCAGAATTAAGAGAGAAGGAATAAAAAAATAAACTACTGAAGAAAGTATGAATGAAATGAACGAAGGAAAGAAATGGAGGAAGGGAGGTGGATGAACTGTACATATATATAAAGGGTGAAGGAAAAGGGGAAAAAAAGGCCGAATTAATTGAGGAATAAAAAAAATAAACTACTGAAGAAAGTATGAATGAAAGGAAGGAAGGAAGGAAGGAAAAGAAAACAAGATCACCAAAAAAATGAAACTATGGAAGGAAGGAAAGAAAAATAGCAAAAGATAAAGAGAAAAAGAATTAACAGAAGGAAGGCAGAGTGGAGGAGTAAGGTTGATGTCTAGAATAACAGTTAGCGAATACATGAGAGATTACATGCTTTCCTGGAACTAATCTGTGCTAAAAACCCTTCGTGACGCTGCCGTGTGGAGTATGTATCTCCACTCACGCGACCCTTTGGACAGAGTGGAGTTAAAAGCTTCTTGGATGTGGTAAGGGAAGACATACTGGGAGTTAGCGTGACAGAGGAAGATTCAGAGACGAAAAAGATAAAGAAACACATTTCATTCATTCATTCATTCAAGAGAGAGAGAGAGAGAGAGAGAGAGAGAGAGAGAGAGAGAGAGAGAGAGAGAGAGAGAGAGAGAGAGAAGGAAGAAGTCAAGCTCTCAACTGACGTGGTGGAGATAAAGAAAACGGCAAATACACACTTTAAAGAAAACGGGACTGAGGGGACCCATGTGCAGACCTTTTCACCTCTTCACAGAATCCGATCTTACGTTCCATCCG
>NC_066530.1:13210431-13225431 GCF_024679095.1 Eriocheir sinensis
GGAAAAGCGATATAGAAGAAACTGAAGAATGGAATGTATAGAAAAGAGGATATACAACTATTTAATGGCGTGGAAGACAATGGAGCATGAATTTAGGCACAGAAGAGGATAGGGAAAAGCGATATAGAAGAAACTGTAGTATGGGAAGTATAGAAAAGAGGATATACAACTATTAAATGGCGTGTAAGATTTTCCGAACATGAAATACAAGGAAAAAAAACTATGAAAGTATACTAACTAACTGACGGGGAGCACACACCAAAAAGCAAGCCTCTTCACTCACCGACTCCACCCCAGACGGTCACGCCGGGCAAGCCTCGATGCAGCTGCCCTTCACATTCTAAGCCCCTCTATAAGGATCGATCGACTTGCCCAACCCATGAGTTACGTACGCAGGATAGACGTGCGGGAGGTGCGCCACGTGCCCATATAGCCGGAGTTGGCGTTCACGGACTAAAGGGGCTGTTACACTTGGCAAATTTTCCATGGATCTTCAGTCAAACCACGATTTTCCCTAGCGTGGTTCTCATCTGTTTCTTATTATTACTGCTGCTGATGATGAGTTATACCGTCGTCCTTCGGTGAAATTTACCGTAGCTTTGGAAGATCGTGGACACAGTCTGAAAACCATGGAAATAGGAGAACCACGCCAGCGGAAATCGTGGTTTGACTGAAGATCCACGGAAATTTTGCCCAGTGTAATAGCCCCTTAAGTTGGCAACAAGTTTCGACTCAGTTTCACGGAGTAGTCGCTGGTTCGACACGGTCACTCCAGCGATTGCCCGTGATCCTGCGAAGGCTCTTGGTACCGAGGGCTTCGACACGCCTCTCCAAGTCACTATTCAATGTCCATGTCTCACGGCCATTCAGTAAGACAGGGAGCACAAGCGACTTAAGGATTCGAATATTTGACCGCTTTCACAAATATCGACAGCGCCGTAGAAACTATAGAAGTATGAAATAGAAGAAGTATAATTACGAAAGTATAAAAATATAGATGTAAAGAAGTAAAAGTATGAAATAAAAGAGGATTGGTTTAGTTTAAATGACACGGAAATTGAAGACACAAACGTAATGGAGGACTCTGACAGTACATAAAAATATACGACATGATATTTGAACGCATTTCAGAGAGTTTAATTATTCTCCATTCGCTACGACTCTTTGTGTTTATGTCGTTACTTTTGCGTCCGGGTACCCTGGTGATGAAATGGCGAAGGTCTTTCATTGTTGTTTTACTTTGTTTAATTGCCGGGAGCTACGCATCGACGTTGTTGTCAGTGAATAATGAAGATACGTGAAAACTGAAGTGCATTGCTGGATAACCTGACAATTGAAGAGACTGTTAGAAATGGAATGCCAGTAAAACAATAAATGATAAGGCATATATATACATTAAGAGAGTCCAATTCCTTTCCATTTGCAATAAAAAAAGACGGAAGTGCATTGCTGGATAACCTGACAATTGAAGAGACTGTTAGAAATGGAATGCCAGTAAAACAATAAATGATAAGGCATTCATATACATAAAGACGGTCCAATTCCTTTCCATTTGGTATAAAAAATAAGACGGAAGTGGATTGTTGGATAACCTGGCAATTGAAGACTCTTAGAAATGTGCCGTTTGAAACAATAGACGATGAGGCATTTATATAGATTAAGACTTCAACTCCTTTCCATTTGCAATAAAAAAAAAAAAGACGGATTGCTGGATAAAATGGCAACTGAAAAGGCTCGGTTAGAAATGTGTCATCAAAAAAATATAGACGATGAGGCATTTATATGGATTAAGACTTCAACTCCTTTCCATTTGCAATAAAAAAAGACGAATTGCTGGATAACACGGCAATTGAAAAGACTCGGATTGACCTTTCTTTTAGCCACTCCTCTCAACTCTTTTTTATAGGGGCAGTGATTTGTGGTCTTTTTTTTTCATTATTGTTTCCTTCTTTTTCGCCCTTGAGTTGTTTCCTTTGCTGTAAAAAAGAAAAGCATGTCAACAAAAATATATAGACGCTAAGGTATTTGGATGCATTAAGATAGTCCAATTCCTTTCCATTTGGTATAAAAAAAGACGGAAAGGTAAAAACAGACTTCCATTCCGTTCAATTTGTTTAAAAAAAATAGACGGTAAGATATTTTGATGCATTAGGAGTTTATATCAATTAGGTATTTTGAGGCATTTGAGTTGCATTCCTTTCCCATACCCTGAAAAAAAAAGGATGAGGTATTTAGGTCTATTTAAAGAGTTCAATTCCTTTCCATTAGCTGAAAAAAAAAGACGATATAGTATTTAGATACATTTAGAGTTGAGTACTTTGCCATTTACTAAAACAAAAGTCTAAGGTATTGAAACCCATTAACTGATAGTGTCCATTAACTGATAGTGTTTAACTCCTTCCCATTTGAAAAAGAAAACGATAAGGTATTAAAACGCATTCATAGGTTCAACTCCTTTTCATTATATTAAATGCTAAACTATTTCATTTTCTGTATCTTGTGTGTGGATGAAGCCAAATACTAAAAGAGAGAGAGAGAGAGAGAGAGAGAGAGAGAGAGAGAGAGAGAGAGAGAGAGAGAGAGAGAGAGAGAGAGAGAGAGAGAGAGAGAGAGAGAGAGAGAGAGAGAGAGAGAGATGTTAAGTAGGCAATCAAATATAAAGAAAAAGTTAGTAAAAAGAGTTCAAGCATTTATTTTTCATTCCCTGAGAGCTTCTATGTAACAGGAGTGTGCTATGATTTGGATCCTTCCGATGAAATATGAAAAAGAAAAAAATGATTGAAAGCCGGCAAGAAAATTCTCGGTAGACGCACTCACGCTGCAGACTTTTACGTTACAAAGAGGAAAAGAAAAAAAAAAAAGGAACATGTAGTCTTGAAAAAAAAATAGGAGTAGAGTTTTGTTGACCTCATCGTGAAACTAAAGCCAATGAAATGAGAAAGAGAGAGAGAGAGAGAGAGAGAGAGAGAGAGAGAGAGAGAGAGAGAGAGAGAGAGAGAGAGAGAGAGAGAGAGAGAGAGAGAGAGAGAAGACGAAAAAAACAATATTAAAGAAAACAAGATAAGAGAAAAGAGAGAAGCCAAGAGAAGAAAAGAGAAGACAAAAGAAGAGAAGACAAGAGAAGAGAAGAAAAAAAAGAGAAAAGAGAAACAAGAGGAAAGAAGAAAAAAAAGAGAAGACAAGACAATAAAAGAGAAGAAGAGAAGTAAGAAAAGACCGACAAAATTTAAGAAGGAAGAGAAGAAAAGAGAAAAAAGAAGAAAGACAAAAGAAAGAGAAGAGAGAAAGACAGAGAGAAGAGGGCGTGGGAGATGATTGTCGAAGAGGAGCTTTTTTTTTTTTCCTGACGCTAACATCAAAACACCCCCTCGTAATTAGTACACCTGTGACAAGGAGGGAAGAGGCAGGTGCATACGGCCAGGTAAACAGCACCCATATAGACTCCTGTATGGACCAAAGGGATAAAAAATAAAGATTGAAAGAGAGGGAAGTGATCAGGTAAATAGCGATCTTGCCTTTCCCTCGTCTCCTTCCTCTTTTTCCTTCCTCCTTCTTTTCCCTTTCCTATAACCTCCCTTTGTTTCCTTCTCTTCTCCCCATCCTTCTTTCCTATGATTTGTCTCAACTCTTCTCTCTTCTTTCTCCCTTCCTTCACCAGTCTTCCTATGTTTCCTTCCCTTCTCCCCATCCTTCTTTCATATATGTTTTGTCTCTTTTCTCTTCCACCTTCTCTTGCTCCCTTCCTTCAACAGTCTTCCTTCGTTTCCTTCTCTTCTCCTCATCCTTCTTTCATATATGTTTTGTCTCTCTTCTCTTCCACCTTCTCTTGCTCCCTTCCTTCACCAGTCTTCCTTCGTTTCCTTCTCTTCTCCCCATCCTTCTTTTCTATGCTTTATCTCCCTCCTTTTCCTCCCTCTTCCCTTTCATAATAACTCTCCTTTCGTGTTCTTCTCTCCTCTTCCAGCTTTCTTACATAAACTAAAGGGAGAGAGAAGAAAGAAAGCATAAAAGAGAAAAAGAAACAAAAGGAAAAAGAAGGTCAGGTCATTAGAGACTTAGACTACAGATACTGGGGCAGACTGCAAATACTACGGTAGATCGCACGCTGAAATAGAACCAAGATACATAAAGAGTGGTATTGGCATTTCTGTGAAGTTAGGGGAGAAAAGGTTAAAGGAAGGTATTGGCAAATCTATGAACGGAAGCAAGTGAAGTAATTTTTTTTATATATGAGCTTGGTGTTCATTTGGTGGTTTTCTTTCCAATATAAAATTTTACAATAATTATCTTACAGGGTTTTTATTTCTCTTCACTTTGATTTTATATTTATTTCCTAAACTCTCTCTCTCTCTCTCTCTCTCTCATTAAGCACTTCCTCTTTGTGTCTTGTTTCCTCCTTTTTTTTCCTCTCTTTTCTTTTCCTTTTTCCTCATCTCCCACTTTCGTGATTCACCTCTCAAGATTTTTCCTCCTTCCTTCCTTCCTTTCCTTTGCCTTTCTTCTTTTTCCTTCTTCTTTTTTTTTGGGGGGGGATGATTTTTTGCTTCTCTTGCTTTCTTTCTTCCTTCATTTGGCGCCTTTCTCTCCTATATAAAATTTGAAAGTGATTATCCTACATTTGTCTTTTTAACTTTGTTTTTTTTTTTATAAACTCTCTCTCTCTCTCTCTCATTCTGTGTCTTTCCAGGAAGAGGCGTCCGTACGGAGTCAAAAGATTCATAAAAACTCACTTTGTTTAACCACGTGGGTAGCTTATCCTCTCCCTCCCCTCTCCCTCCCCTTCCTTCCCCTCCATACCCTCCCTTTCGCACCCCTCTCTTCTCCTCCCTTTCTCTCCTCTCCCCTCTCTCTCCTCTACCATCCTCTCCCCTTCTCTCCTTTCCCCTCACCTTCCTTTTCCCCTTCCCTCTCTTTCCATTCCCTCCTCTCCTCTCCTCTCCCCTCCCCTTCCCACCCCTCTCTTCTCCTCCCTTTCTCTCCTCTCCTCTCCTCTCCTCTCCCCTTCCCTTTCTTTCCGTCCCCTCCCCTCCTCTCCCTCATTTCCTCCCTTCCCTCCCCCTTTCCCTCCTCCTTCCCTTTTTGTCCCTTCACTTTGTTTCCATGTAGCATTCCCTCCGCTTCCATCCTCCTCCTCCCCCTCCACCTCCTCCTCCTCCTCCTCCTTACACCCCTTTCTTCCTCTCCTACCTCCCCTTCCCTTCTCTCTTATCCTCCTTCTCCATTTACCTTCTACCTGCCTCATTTCTTGTCTAGACTTAAAGATACCCTCCCTTCCCTTCTCCTCCTCTCGCCCCTTCCTTTATCTCCCTTTCCCTCTACTTCCCTTCTTTTCTTCTCCTTTATGTCTCGTCTCCTTTCTCCTCCTCCTCCTCCTTCTCCATTCCCTCTTTATAGTCTCCCTTCGTTTTCTTTTCTTCTCTCTTCTCCCTTTCCTCTTTATTGTATTTTTCTCTTCCTACTTCCCTACTTCTTCCTCTCCCTACCTCTCCCTACCTCTCCCTTCCTTCATTCTTGTCTAGGCATGTAGATAACCTTCCTTCCCTTCCCTTCCTCTCCTCCCTTCCTTTATCAAACTCTCCCTCTACTTCCCTTCCCTACTTCCCTTTCCTATGCCTCGTCACCTTCGTCTTTCCCCTCCTCTCCCTTCCCTTCTCCTCGTCTCCTCCCTTCCTTTATCTCTCCCTCTCCCTCTACTTCCCTTCCCTCCCTCCCTTCCCTATGCCTCGTTTTCTTCCTCTTTCCTTTCTTTCTCTTTCTTTCTCTTAATTGTGTTTCCTTTTGTGCTTTTCTTTTCTCCCCTTCCTCTCCCTTTCCTCTCTATCATTATCTTAGTTTCCTCCCGTTCCCCTCCCTTCCTCCCTTACGTTCAAACTTTCTCCACTTCCATTCCCTTCTCCCTCCTTCTCCTCTCTCAAATATTTCCATTAGTTCCCTCCCTTTCCTCTCCCTTACGTTCAAACTTTTCCTACTTCCCTCCCCTCCTCTCTCCTCCCTTATCTCCCTTCCCTCATCTTCCCCTCCCTTCCTTCCTTACGTTCAAACTTTCCCTACCTCCCTCCCCTCCTCTCTCCTCCCTTATCTCCTTCCCTCTTCTTCCCCTCCCTTCCTTCCTTACGTTCAAAGTTTCTCCACATCATTTCTCTCCTCCCTTTGTCTCCCTTCCCTTCTCCCTCCTTCCTCCTCCTCCTCCCTCCTTCCCCTCCTTTCCGTACTCTCTTCCCTTGTTTCCGGCATTTCCTTCCCCTCTTCCTGCCTCCCTTCCTCTTCACCCTTTCCTCCTCCTCCTCCTCCTCCTCCTCTTAAGTCTTTGTCTTGGAACACTTCTTTATGGCTTCCTCGAAATTTCCTCCTCCTCCTCCTCCTCCTCTCATCATTACTACAACAACTACAACAAAAACGGTAACAAATTCAACTACTACTACTACTACTACTACTACTACTGTCACTTTCACCCGAGTTCACCTGCGTGGTCATTTATTCTCAACTAGATTCCCAGTACCTTCAACTTCAGAATGAATGGAGGTATTTTGATTGTGTTTCCATCTCTCTCTCTCTCTCTCTCTCTCACTTACAGAATCTTTACTTTATTTACATCACTTTAAAATGCATACACTAAACCTTTCCTCTCAACTAATATGAAGGGCTAATTTTTTTTCATTTACCTGATAAAAAAAAATATATGAACTCATCTGTCTGGATTTTTATATAGGAATAGTTTTGGGAATTAAACACATCATAACTTTAATCAACATAATCAAAATTTATCCTTTCAAACAATATGCAGTGTCATCATACACCATTTTTTTTCACTAATCAAACAATGGAAAAATATATATCAATTCATTCGTCTGTAATTTAATATACGAATGCTTGTCGATATTAAACAGAACATTACATTTATTCAACACAAACTAAACTTCTTTCCCCGAACTATATGCAGTGTCGCCATCTACCATTTTTTACACTCATCTAACAAAGAAAACTAAATATCGTCTGACTTTTTTTTATGAATACTTCTGAAATTTGAAAGAACAGTACTTTAATTAACACAAACTAACTCATTCATCCGTAACAGTATGCAGCGCTACACTATATCTCTTTTTTTCGTTTACCTTAAAAAAAATAGTATATATCCATGGGAGGCGGTGGCTGAGTCGTCAAAGTAACGGCCTCGTGTTCAGGAGGACGCGAGTTCAATCCCCGCCCGGTGCGGTGCTGGCTTTTTTCAGTCGCCGCCGAGTGGCTTAAAACTACCCACATGCTGTCCAGAAGACCACCTATCAACCCGGACTCTAGATTCTAGGATCAAAGATGAGCTCTGGCAGGCTGGGCCGACCATCAGGACTCACTGAAAGAAGCTTGACCGACCATCAGGATCCACCTGGAAGAAAAAAAAAAAATCTATAATTTCCTAAATACCAAAAAAATAAATAAACTTCTAAGTTACAAAAAATAAATCCTTCTGTTTTGAAAGGATTCAGCGACAACATAATTTTCTTAACACCTAATTAAAAGAAAAGCAATACCAAATAATGTCCTCAAATTTGTATTAAAAACCTTACGACAGGAGGAAACAACTGAAAATAGCTCCCATCAACACAAAACAAATGTGAAACCTAAAAATATGGACCATCATTCAACTCTTTTTACCTAACAACGAGAAATGTATATATCCCAAACCACCCGTTTTTAAATTCATGTAAAATATATATACCACTCGCAAAACGCTTTAATCAACAAAAACACAAACACTGAACCTAAAAAGAATATAAAAGCAGTACTACCACGAAACAATTTATCTTTCATTTACTTTATCCTCAAAAAAAAAAAAAATCAGAACCATTCCCAAGTATCCTAATAATAGCTTAAAATAACAATAACAAAAATAATAAACGATAAAATAATGACATAAACAATAAAACTACCCTAATATAAAGCTCAAAATAACAACAAATAATGACAAAAAACAATAAACGATGAAATAATAACAAAAACTAAACAAAAAGTATCATAATAAAAAGCTCAAAATAACAAAAAACAATAATCGATAAAATAATGATATAAACAATAAATGTATCCTAATATAAAGCTCAAAATAACAACAAATAACGATAAAAAAAACAATAAACGATGAAATAACGAAAAAAAGTTTCATAATAAAAAGTTCAAAATAACAAAACAATAAACGTACAGAATATAAAAAGCATTACTCTCCCGTAACAATTTATTTTTCATTTACCGAACCCTCAAAAAACTCGCACATATTCAGCGCCATCACCGCGCGTCTCATTACCTATTCAAATCTATTCACCGCTTCGCGTGTCCACCGCTCAGAGCTCAACAGATACATTTGGCGCGCGCCGGTACAACATATGCACTAGATCACCGGGTCCGGAGCTGAATAAACGGTAATTGATTAGTTCCCGGTCAAAACCACAAAAGAAAATGGGATACCATTGCGGAAAAAAAATCACTGGTACGGTTTTAGGTGAGACCCCCATTGAACCCAACAAAGAAAACGGGATTCGATTGCATGAAATGGTTAAATAGTAAATACATATGTGATTTTAGGAATTAATAAATGGTGAATGTTTCCAAGTTCATATGCGACAGATAAAGCGCTGGGTACACGGTAATTAATTAGTCCCACATCAAAACCAACAAAGAAAATGGGATACGGTTGCGGTAAAAGCCAATATATGTATGCGCGTTTAGGAATTAGGGGTGAGTGTTTCCGGGGCTCGTATTCGCTTGTTGTACGGTATTTGGTGAGTCCACGATCAAAACCAGCAAAGAAAATGGAATGCGGGTACGGGAAATACTTTTATTCGAATGTGAGAGTACCAATTATTAAAAAAAGTCGGGTTCATATGCGGCTGAACACCGAATGATCCCGACCTTCATAAGCGCTGAATGTGTGGAAATTGGAGAGTCCCCGATCAAAAGCAACAAAAAAAATGGGTTATAGTTGAGGATTAGGTGACAGTTTTCGGATTCATTTCAGACAGATCATAGTGTCCGGATCCTAATAAGCGCTGAGCGTACGGTACTGGTTGAGTCCTCCATCAAAGCCAACAAAGAAAATAGGATACGGTTGCTGGAAATTACTCTATACTTATCATGTGTGTAGGAATTAAATAAAGTTGATGATTTTCTGTTTTATATGCGACAGATCACCTTGTCCGAAACTTAGTATGTGCTAAGTGTACTGCAACTGGTGAATCACTCATCAAAACCGTTATAGAAAATGAGATACGGTCATGGGGAAACAGCAGAGGACAGGATAATGAGTGATTGACGATGATGATCTTTGGATTCGTATACGACAGAGCATGGTGTCCGGATCTTAATATGCGCTGAACGTAAGGTAACTGGTGAGCCCCCCATGAAAACCATCACAGAAAATGGCTTACCGTTGCGAAAAAATGGCTTCATATGTATGCAACTCACTATGTCCTTGAAAATAATTTCATGAGCTGCATAGACTGATTTTCTTTGTTAAATTGTTTAAAAATGGAATATAGTGGCAGTGATTATTGTCTGAGGAAAAATATTTAGTCGTTGTTGAATACAATAATGTTGTGTTAAAGAAATATTCGTATATAAAACTTCGTATATAAAATTCCAGATATCCATCATATAAAGTCATATCACACTTTGCATTAAAACAAATTAGCAAGTTAATAACAATGATAATACCAAAAATTCATGAAATAGTAGATAAATAAAATGTTAATCTGTGTTCTTGATTAAAGGAAACTCATCTCACTCAGAAGTAAATCAATGGCAAAAACGAATCGGTTGAAAAAGTTGTAAGTAATAGCGATTATATCATGTAGTTTTATAAATGACGAATTACAATAAGTCGTGACCAATGCTATATATATAAATACTCAATGAAAACTTAATGAAAGTGATAAAAAAAAGTCATTATCATTTCAATCAGTGCCTGTAAAAGAAAAACACGCAGCACTGAGAGTAAGTGTTAATTAGATTTCCATAAACCTGTTTCATTAATTACCTGATTAGAAGATAATACAGAAAAAAAATATCATGAGTTTCATTAAAATAAATTCTCTGCTTTTACTACAGAATGCGTAATGTGTGTGTGTGTGTGGGGGGGGGGGATTGAGTTTAGATTGAAATAGACAAAATCCCTCGTGTATCTATTTGTGTGTGTGTGTGTGTGTGTGTGTGTGTGTGTGTGTGTGTGTGTGTGTGTGTGTGTGTGTGTTGAGTTTAGATTGAAATAGACAAAATCCCTCGTGTATCTATTTGTGTGTGTGTGTGTGTGTGTGTGTGTGTGTGTGTGTGTGTGTAGGGCACGATAAGACATCCTCCCTTTGTGCTATATGACTACACAGGTTTCCTTTTCGTGTTTTGTTCGGAAGTCGGGACGAAAAAGGTGAAAGAAAACGGAGGACGGGCACCTTTGCGAGGGAAGACTTAGGTATTTTTTCCACTTTCTCTATTTTTAGGAAGAAAAAAAAATAGACCAGAGAAAGATCAACACACAGATAGATAAGAGCACACACACACACACACACTGCCACCTTCCTTCCTTTTGCTTAACATCCAGAAATTTATGTTTTCCTTCAACTATTAGCACATCCTACTCTCTCTCTCTCTCTCTCTCTCTCTCTCTCTCTCTCTCTCTCTTTCAAACATGATCATAAATACGTTACAAGTTATATATTTGAGATCCCGGAATGCACTAATGGAAAACGCGAGGATATGAAAGATTAGTTTTATTACGAACATAGTAACAAAAAATGAGAAGAGAAGATAAAGAGGAGACAGGAAGATAAGGAGGGGGAAGAAGAAGAAGAGGAGGAGGAGGATAAAGAAGCAAAAAACGAGGAGGAAGAGTAATTGAGAACAGAGTACAGAAAAAAGGAAAGACGTGATAAAGCGAAACAGGAAGGGAAGGAGAAGGAAGAGGAGGAGGAGGAGGAGAAAAAAAGAGGATGATAAAAATGTAAAAAAAATAAACAGGAAGAAAAATACATTAGGGAGGAGGGAAGATATGGGAGGTAAAGGAAAATCTTGATGTGCATGAAGATAAAATAGAGGAAGGAGGAGGAGGAAGAAAAACAGGAAGAAGAGGGAGAGAGGGAAGTGAAGAGAGAAGGAAACAGAATAAAACAAGATGGACGAATATGTAATAAATAGATAGAAAAATAATAGAGAAAAATATAAAAGGAAAACAAAGAAGGGATACGAAGAAAAGAAACAGAGTAACACGAGAGGAAGAGGATGATAGTAAGAAAAGAGGATGTGAAAGAAATAAGAGGAATAACAGATGAATACAAAATAAAGAAAAGAAAAGAGCTGAGATGAAAGAAGGAACGAAAGACAGGAATGAATTATGAGAAAAAATAAAGAAGGAAGGAGAGAACAAACACACGAGCATGATTAAGAAAAAGAAAATAAAGTAAGGAGCAAAAAGGATAGAAGGAAAGGAAGGAAGGATGCCGAATAAAAAGAAAAAAAGGAAAAAACTAAAAAAAAAACAGGAAAATGGGATATCTTTGAACGCTAAAAAAACACATAACTGAAAATAAACTAAATCTGTACTTCTCTATGCCAAAAAATTTCTCTCTCTCTCTCTCTCTCTCTCTCTCTCTCTCTCTCTCTCTCTCTCTCCCTCCCCAATGCCACGTCCCCACTCCCCCTCTACTTCCCCTCTCTCCTCCCCCCTTCCCCCTTTCTTCGGGGTCGCCAACCTGTGTTTATCAGAAATCCCGTCACCGAGGTCGCTTACACCGGCCGAGGAATCTTATGCGAGTCTTCCTTTGGTATTTATGGACTGAGTTGGAAGCTCCTGCGATTAGTTCAGTGCCCCCTCGTGCCTGGTTGGCTTGGGGTGGCGGGGGTTAGGGGGGGGAGGGGGGAGGAGACTGGGAAGGAGGTGAAGAGACGGGAAGAATGAGAATGAATGAATGAAAGGAATGGAGGAAGGAAAGGAAAGGAAGGAAGGAAGGAAGGAAAGAAAGAAGGAAGGAACGAACGAACGAATGAAGGAAGAAAGGAAGGAAAGAAGGAGGGAAGGAACGAACGAACGAAGAAAGAAAGGAAGGAAAGAGGGATGGATGGAGGGAAGGAAAGAAGGAAGGAACGAACGAACGAACGAAGGAAGAAAGGAAGGAGAGAGGGATGGATGGAGGGAAGGAAGGAATGAAGGAAAGGAATGGAGGAAGGAAAGGAAGGAAGGAAGGAAGGAAGGAAGGAAGGAAGGAAAGGAAGGAAAGAAATAAGGAAGGAAGGAAGGAAAGAAAGAAGAAAGGAAGGAAAGAGGGATGGATGGATGGAGGGAAGTAAGGAAGGAAGGAAGGAAAGAACGAAGGAAGGAAGGAACGAACGAAGGAAGAAAGAAATGAAGGAAAGAGGGATGGAAGGAAGAATGGAAGGAAGGCAACAAAGATGGAAGGAACGAACGAAGGATGAAATGAAGGAAAGAGGGATGGATGGAGGAAAGGAAGGAAGGAAAGAAAGAAAAGATGGAAGTGAAGGTATATTTGGAAGGCGGTGGCCGAGTTGTGAACCCAAAAGGACGTAGATTCGAGTCCCATTGAAGCACGCTGGTAATTTTCAACCATTGAGTGGCGTTAGATTACCCACATGGCACCAACATCTTCAATCAGCCTTTACTTCAGCGACTTCGTTCAAGCGGAGCACCGGGGGACAGCATGGACCGAGCAAGTCATCCATTTCAATCCAGTAGTAGGCGTGGGATCTCCTTTGTAACGGCCCCCACTTACGGTCTTTATTCATGTTTCTTGATTACTGATTGGCGTTGTTGTGTCTTTGGGTCGTATTATGATCATACTTAACACAGTCTGCATTACACCATACATACAAGAGTTAAGGACACGATGAGACTCCAGTTACAAGAGGAAAGAGACGAGACTCATGAGGGAGAGAGGAGAGAGAGAGAGATGATATTTGACAAGGCTTTCGTAGGAGTTGTGAGCATTTCCAGGGTTAGTTTTATGACCCTGGTGGTAGTGTGAGTCTTCTTCTGTACCGTGAACCTAAAGAAACACTCATTTGAACCCGATTGACCTCCTCTTTGACCTTTAGAAATAGCTGATGTGAGAACTGAAAGTGTCTTACAATATGGACCTTTTAGTCTAGGTGAATTTTCTCTTTTCTTCTGATGCAGGTTTTTGGTATATAATTTTTTCGTCTTCAACATCATCCAGTGTTAACGTTTGGAACACTAATATATTGGCTGTTAAGTAGTCTCTGGTTTGGTTTTCTGTGTTCTGCGTAAAATTTTGGTGTTATCTTATTTCTTCATATTCTTCACAGTCTAGCAGATATACATACATACATCACGGCAGCAACTATAAAAAAAATTCGCCTGCTCCACTAACGGGCTGGGGTCGCGCCATACACAACACCTAAAGAAAAATGTAAAGTGAAAGGGTAGAGATGCTGATGGAAGGAAGGGAGGGAAGGCGG
This sequence comes from Eriocheir sinensis, assembly GCF_024679095.1. Classification (NCBI taxonomy): domain Eukaryota; kingdom Metazoa; phylum Arthropoda; class Malacostraca; order Decapoda; family Varunidae; genus Eriocheir; species Eriocheir sinensis. The sequence continues at coordinate 13,223,899 of NC_066530.1, forward strand.
AGGAGAGGAGGGAAGAAGGAGAGACAGAGAGAGATGATGCTGGTAGTGATAATAGGGTCGAAGATGGAAGGATATGAGGAAGGAAGGAAGGAGGGAGGGAGGGTACGGCTTTAAAGGGAGGAGATTTTGGTGGGTAGAAGGAAGGGAGGGAAGGGAAGGAGTGAGGAAGATTAGATGAGAGGCAATGAGGATGAAGGAAAGAGATGACGGGGAAAGAAAGAGATGAAGGAGGGAGGAGGAACGTAAGGAAGAAGGGAAAAGGTTGAAGGAAGGGAAAGGAGGAGGGAGTGAAAGGGAGGAAGAAGGGAAAAAAGAGGTAAGAAAGAGGGGAAAACCAAAAAGAGGAATTAAGAAAGGGGAAAAATAAATGAGAAGGAAGTGAGGAAAGGAAGGAAAACAAAGAGAAAAGGAGGGAAGGAGAAGAAGAGGGAGATGGGTGGAAGGAAGGGGAAAATGGAAAGAAAAGAGAAAATAAGACGAATGGAACGAGAAGAAAAGAAAAGGAGGGAGAATAAAAAGAGAAAAAGAGAAAAGAGGAAAAAGAAAAGGGTGGGAGGAAGGAGGAAACGGAGAGAGGGAGAGAACATGAGAGGGAGGGGTGGAGAGGGAGAGATGAAAAAGGAGAAAGGAAGGTAATATGGAGGAAAAATGAGGGAGGGAGAGAAGAAAGGCGGAAAGATTGTGAGATGGAGAGAGGAATAAGAAGAAAAATGGAAGGATATGAAGATAGTGAATAAAAAGAGAGAGAGAGAGAGAGAGAGAGAGAGAGAGAGAGAGAGAGAGAGAGAGAGAGAGAGAGAGAGAGAGAGAGAGAGAGAGAGAGAGAGAGAGAGAGAGAGAGAGAGAGAGAGAGAGAGAGAGAGAGAGAGAGAGAGAGAGAGAGAGAGAGAGAGAGAGAGAGAGAATGATTACGCAAGAAAAGTAATGAGGGGAAAGAAATGAGAGAAGAAGGACAAAAGGAAAGAAAAAAATAGGAAAACGAGAAATCATAAACGAAGTAAAAAGAAAAAGGGAAAAAAAATAAAGACGAAATGAAGATAAAAGGAAGGATGGAAGGAAGGAAGAAATGAAGAGAAGCAAAAAATCACAGACCCAAAAAAAGAGAAAGGAAAAAAAGAAGAAAGGCAAAGGGAAGGAAGGAAGGAAGGAGGAAAAATCTTGAGCGGTGAATCACGAAGGAGGGAGATGAGGAAAAAGGAGAAAGAAAAGAGAGGAAAGAAAGAGAGGAAAAAAGGAGGGAACAAGACACAAAGAGGAAGTGTTTAATGAGAGAGAGAGAGAGAGAGAGAGAGAGAGAGAGAGAGAGAGAGAGAGAGAGAGAGAGAGAGAGAGAGAGAGAGAGAGAGAGAGAGAGAGAGAGAGAGAGAGAGAGAGAGAGAGAGAGAGAGAGAGAGAGAGAGAGAGAGAGAGAGAGAGAGAGGAAAAACGCAGGATAATTGGGACAAATGCCAAAGAAATGGAGGAAAGAAAGATTAGGGAGGGAGGGAGGGTGAGAAGGGAGGGAGGGAGAGAACGCAGCCAAAGGAGGAGGAA
>NC_066530.1:13230431-13235431 GCF_024679095.1 Eriocheir sinensis
AAGATGAAAGTGACGTACTAACACAGGACAGTAGACAAATGGTCGAAATCCTAAACAGGAACTTCGCGTCTGTGTTCACGGTCGAGAATACCCAGTCCGTACCTGAGAGCCCTTCCCACCGATGGGAATCACTCCCAGAAATTGGTACAATCGACGAACGGATGTGAAAAAGTACCTAGACAAACTCGAGACAAACAAGTCTACCGGACCCGACGACTTGTCACCCAGGCTGCTCAAGGAACTCAAGCAGCAAATCCTCGCCACTCACCGCCATCTACAATCTGTCACTACAACAAAACAAAGTCCTGAAAGACTGGAAACAAGCGAACGTAACACCGATCTACAAAAGGAGACAAAAGTGTGGCCCTAAACTACAGACCAATCAGCTTGACCTCAGTGACCGGAAAAATCCTCGAGAAGATCATCAGAGACAAACTCGTTAGGTTCCTTGAAGACAACAACATCATTTCCGATGCTCAGCACGGTTTCAGGAACAAGCGCTCATGCTTAACCAATTTATTGGACTTCTTCCAAGGTATCTATGAAAACTGGGATAATCATATCCCCAGTGATGTTATATATCTAGACTTTCAGAAAGCCTTTGACAAAGTGCCACATGAAAGACTCCTCAAGAAACTTAAGTTGGCGAGATTAGGCGACGATCTGACAGCGTGGATCAAAGACTGGCTCACTGAAAGAAAACAACGAGTTGTACTCAACGGACAGGCCTCCGAGTGGCTCCCGGTCACAAGTGGAGTGCCACAGGGGTCAGTGCTGGGACCCATACTTTTCATCATATATATCAACGACCTAGAACTAGGATTAAAATCCAATCTTTCAAAATTTGCCGACGACACAAAGGTGGGTGGAAGGCCTCACGACGGCAGACTGCGAAATTATCCAGAGAGACCTGGACCAGATCACTCGGTGGTCAGAAAAATGGCAGATGTCCTTCAACACTACCAAATGTAAAGTAATGCATATCGGATCCAGAAACAGCAACCACATATACCACATGGGTGGCGAACCACTACATGTTGTGCAAGAGGAAAGAGACCTCGGGGTCACCATCAGCAGTGACTTGAAACAAACAAAACACTGCAAGTCCGCCTGTAAGAAAGCCAATACAATGCTTGGGTTCATATCGAGGAACTTGAATACAAGACGCCGGGAGTTATGTTATCCTTGTATAATTCGCTGGTAAGGCCCCAACTGTAATACGCCGTGAAATTCTGGTCTCCTAATTACAGGAAAGACATTGAATTACTTGAGAGAGTACAGCGCCGCGCCACGAAGATGATACCATCACTGAGGACGAAACCATATGAAGAACGACTCGAGCGACTCAACCTTTCACGTTGGAAAAGAGACGACGGGGAGACATGATACAAGTCTTTAAGTACCTGAACAAGCTCAGCAACGTTGATCACTCCAAACTCTTCACGCTACAAACTAACCTGAGAACAAGAAACAACGGAAAAACAATTCAAGCAAAGCGATGCAATACCGACATCGGCAGGAGTTACTTCTCGAATAGAGTTGTTCGCCACTGGAACAGCCTTCCTGCAGAAGTGGTTAGCGCAGAGACCATCAACTCCTTCAAGAAACGCATTGATCGCCACTTTGCTGCAACAGGAGTGAACTGAACGTTCCCAAGAGTAGGTACACAAGTGCTTTAATCCTTCCCTGCAAGCCACTTCTGTGGCAAACGGATTGATTAAATCACTGAACGCAGGCAGCCTAGTAATGAGCCAACAGGCTTTCTGCTGCCTGCTAGTCCAGGTTTCCATGTTTCCTCTTCTTCGACCTCTTCTTCCTCTCCTTCCTTCTCACTTTTCATCTTAACTTGTCTAATCTTCCTCCTCCTCCTCCTCCTCCTCCTCCTCCTCCTCCTCCTCCTCCTCTCCTCTTTTCCGTTCCACTTAATGCATCCTTTTTTTTTACCCTTTCCTTCCTTCTCACTTTTCCTCTGCTTTTCATCTTAACTTGTCTAATCCTCCTCCTCCACCTCTTCCTCCTCCTCTTCCTCTTCCTCCTCCTCCTCTCAGTACCACAACAGCCTCAGAGCTTGTCGCACCCTTATTCGGAGTAGTAAACGCAACTACGAAAAACAAATAGCGCGTGACATCAAGACAAACTCAAAAAAATTCTTCACATACATCAGATCGAAAAAGAAAGTAAAATCCAATATTGGTCCCCTGACAGACGAGACTGGAGCTGCAACTCAGGACAGTAAACAGATGGCCAGAATCCTCAACAGTAACTTCGCATCCGTATTCACAGTCGAGGACATCGAAACCATGCCCGAGAACCCTGACCCGCCGAGGGGAATCACGCCCCTGAAAATTGACTCAATATGCGACCAAGAAGTGAAAGAGTATTTGGATAAACTCGACACGAACAAGTCAACAGGACCTGACGGTTTGTCCCCGCGGTTATTAAAAGAGCTTAAACAACAAATACTTCAGCCACTCACTAACATATTCAACCAGTCTGTTCAATTGAAAAGGTCCTGAAGACTGGAAGATGGCGAACGTAACACCAATTTTCAAAAGGAGACAAAAGCGTTGCATTAAACTACAGGCCCATAAGTTTGACATCAGTGGCAGGAAAAATACTGAAAAGATTATTAGAGACAAACTTGTTAAGTTTCTAGAAGACAATAATGTAATCTCCGACACCCAGCATGGCTTCAGAAACAAGCGCTCCTGCCTAACGAATTTATTAGACTTCTTCCAAGGTATATAAGAACTGGGATGCCCACATCCCCAGTGATGTTATATACCTGACTTTCAGAAAGCCTTCGACAAAGTACCGCACGAGAGACTCCTTAAGAAACTGCACTCGGCGGTATTGAGCCAATCTGATCGCGTGGATAAGAGATTGGCTCACCGACAGAAAACAACGAGTACTACTCAACGGACAGCCTTCCGATTGGCTTCCAGTCACTAGTGGAGTGCCTCAAGGGTCAGTGCTGGGACCCATTCTCTTCATCATATATATCAACGACCTCGAAGCAGGACTGAAATCCACAATATCGAAATTTGCTGATGACACTAAGGTGGGGGGAAAGGCCCTCACAAAGACCGACTGCGAAATCATTCAGAAAGACCTCAATCACATTATCGAATGGTCGGAAAATGGCAAATGTCTTTTAATGTTGACAAATGCAAAGTCATGCACATTTGGTCCAGAAATAGTAACCACACATACATCATGAATGGGAGACCTCTGCAAGCGATGCAGGAGGAAAAGGATCTTGGAGTCACTATCAGCAGTGACCTGAAACACGCGAATCACTGTAAAAAAGCATACAACAAAGCCAACACTATGCTCGGGTTCATAGCGAGGAACTTCGAGTGTAAAACGCCAGACGTGATGCTATCCTTGTATAATTCCATGGTAAGACCGCACCTCGAGTATGCAGTACAGTTCTGGTCTCCTAATTACAGAAAGGACATTGATTTACTGGAAAGGATTCAGCGACGCGCCACGAAAATGATACCAACCTTAAGGGCTCAACTGTACGAGGAACGACTCAAGCGACTCAATCTCTTTACATTAGAGAAAAGACGCCTACGAGGAGATATGATTCAAGTCTTCAAGTATCTGAAAAAATTCAATAACGTCGATTACTCCAATTTCTTTGAATTGCAAACCAACCTAAGAACTAGAAATAACGGTTTACCCATTCAGTCTAAGCGATGTAACACAGACATCGGAAGGAGTTTCTTTTCAAACCGAGTCATCCGTCACTGGAACAATCTTCCTTCAGAAGTAGTAAATGCGAATACTATCAACTCCTTCAAATATAGAATCGACCGTCACTTCGCTGCGTCGGGAGTAAACTGAATATTGAGTTGCTTTCATCTGCTCCTCAATATCGAGGTGCTTTCATCTACTCCTCAATGTCGAGGTGCTTTCATCTGCTCCCCAGGCCCCAGGCTGTCGAGCAGATTAAATCACCAAAGCGGGCAACCTCGTAATGAGCCAATAGGCTTTCTGTTGCCTGCGTTTCCATGTTTCCATGTTTCCTCCTCTTCCTTCAGCACCGCGTTATGGAATTTCAATATTGACGTTCGCTTCGTTTGATGCAACGGTTGCGTCCATTTCGCCTACGGAATAAATAATGTACGAGTGGGGAGGAGGAGGAGGAGGAGGAGGAGGAGGAGGAGGAGAGGAGGAGGAGGAGGAGGAGGAAGGTTAAGTAAGACACGTGCGAAACTTGCTTATCAATCTCTCTCTGCACGTTTCAGTTTTTATGTGTGTGTGTGTGTGTGTGTGTGTGTGTGTGTGTGTGTGTGTGTGTGTGTGTGTGTTTACAACTTCCATTTCATGTTGCTTTGAGGCGCACAAACAATTTATTTTTCCTATATTTCTCTTTGTGTTTGTGTGTTTGTAGGTCAGTGCGTTTGTGTGTGTGTGTGTCCGTCTGTCTGTCTGTCCGTCTTTTTCTGACCTCCGTATCTTTTTCCTACCGTTTCTTTTTTTCTTTTTTTTCTATATTCCTTCTTTTCCTCCTTTTTCTATTTTTCATCCTTCGTTTATTTATTTATTTCCTTCTTTTCCTTTCCTTTATGTATTATTTTTCATCTCTCCTTTCCTTTTTTTTCTTTTTCTTTTCTATGTATTTCTTATTTTTCATCCCTTCTTTTTTTCTTCTTTTTCTTTTCTGTCTGTCTGTCGTCCTTTTTCTGTACGGATTCTTTTTTCATCACTCCTTTCCTTTCTTTCTTTCCTTTATTTTTATTTTCTATATGTCTGTCTGTTTTCCATTTACCTGGCAATCTCTTTTTATCTCTGTGTCTGTCTCTATGCATGTCTGTCTGCCTGTCTGTTCATAAGGCTACAAAAATAGATTACTCATCCCGTTTCTTTCTGTCAATTTCTGTCTATTTGTCTATGTCAGGTTGTGTTTTTTTCTGCATTATCTTCTGTGTTTCCGTTTCCTTCTTTCTTTCTTCCTTCGTTCCTTCTTTTTCAATTTATTTTCCTGCCTC
>NC_066530.1:13240431-13310431 GCF_024679095.1 Eriocheir sinensis
ACAGGTGGTGAAGAGAGAAAAGAAGATAGACGGATAAAGATAGAGGAATTAAGGAAGAAAGGAAGAAGGAAGAAGAGGGAAAAAAGGAAGAAATGGTAAGAGGAAAGTAAAAAAAATTGAACTCGGTAACTAAAATGAAAAAAAATACTGAAGGGAAAGATAGAAAGATAAAAAAAAAAGAGAGGGAATAAAGAAGGGAGAGAATGATTTAGAAAAGGAGGAAAAAGAAAACAATGAAGTAAAATAAAATAAAACTCGGCAACTACAAAATTAAATACTGGTACTGTAGAGAAAGAGAGAAAAAGAGAAAAGAAGGAAGGGAGGAAGAAGGGAGAGAGAGAGAGAGAGAGAGAGAGAGAGAGAGAGAGAGAGAGAGAGAGAGAGAGAGAGAGAGAGAGAGAGAGAGAGAGAGAGAGAGAGAGAGATGGAAAAGAAGGAGAAAAAGGAAAAACAGAACGTAAAATACAAATGCATCTCGGAAACAATGAAATGAAAGAGAGTTGGTGAAGAGAGAAAAAAGAAGACAGAGTGAGAAAGAAAAAGGAAAGAGGGAAGAAAGAAAGGAGAAGGAGGTGGAAAAAATGAAGGGAAACAAGAAAATAAATAATGGAGCTTGGTGATTCTGAAACGAAAGAGAGATAGCGAAGAGAAAAAAAAGAAGACAGTGAGAAAGAAAGAGGAAAGGGAAGAAAGGAAGGAGAAGGAGGTGGAAAAAAGGAAGAAATTGAAAGAGGAAAATAAAAAACTAATCACGGAAACTCAGAGATGAACGAAGGATGCTGCAAAGAAAGAGAAAGATAGGTAAATAAAGACAGAGAGAAATACAGCAGGAAGGGAAGAAAGGAAGGAGAAAGAGGTGGAAAAAAGAAGAAAGGTAAACAGGAAAATAAAAAAAATAAATCACGGAAACTCAGAGATTAACGACGGATGCTGCAAAGAAGGAAAAAGATAGAAAGATAGATAGATAGATAGAGACAGAAAGAAAGAGAGCAGGAAAAGAAAGGAAGGAGAAAGAGATTGAAAAAAGGAAGAAATTGGAGAAAAAAAAATATAAATAAAAATGCAACTGGGAAAATATGAAATGAAACACAGATGCAACAAAGACAGAAAAAGATAGACAGAGACAGAGAGAAAGAGAGAGCAGGAAGGGAAGAAAGGAAGGAGAAAGAGAATGAAAAAAAGGAAAAAAACGGGTAAAAAAAGAAAATTCAAAATCAAACTGGGAAACTACGAAATGAAAAACACATGCTACAAAGAGAGAAAAAGATAGACAAAGGAAAAGAGACCAAGAAGGGAAGAAAGGAAGGAAAAAGATTGAAAAAAAGGAAGAAACTGGAAAAATCAAAAAAATAAAATAAAACTGGGAAACTATGAAATGACAGACAGATACTGGAAAGAAAAAGATGGATAGAGATAGAAAGCGAAAGAGAGGAGTGAGAGAATAGAGGGAGAAGGGAGAGAAAGATGTGAAGAAGGAGAAAACGAACCATAATAAAAAAATAAAACTCGAACACTTGAAATAAAAGATGCTGAAAAAAAGACATATAGATAGACAGAGAATAAGAGGAGAAAGGGAAGAAAGGAGGGAGATAGAGATAGAAGAAGGAAGACAAGAAACCACAGTAAAAGAAAAAAATATATACTCGGAAACTATGAAATGAGACACAGATGCTACAGAAAAGATAGATGGAGACAGAGAAAGAGAGAGAAAGAGAGGGAGATAGAGACAGACACAGGGGGAGGGGGAGGGGGTAGAAGCAGGATCCGGTCACATAATATTGGCAGTCTGTCGTTCGTTTGGCGCGGAAAAGGGATCGGAATGCATGAAAAATTCTGCTTCCTGTGTCGAGTTGTGAGGGAACTGAAGACGACGACAGCCATCAGTGTGTGTGTGTGTGTGTGTGTGTGTGTGTGTGTGTGTGTGTGTGTGTGTGTGTGTGTGTGTGTGTGTGTGTGTGTGTGTGTGTTTTTACAACAAAGGAGGCAGCTCAAGGGCACACAAAAAAAGAAAACAATAATAATAAAAAAAAAGCCCGCTACTCGCTGCTCCTAAAAAAGAAACAAAAGAGTTGGCCGAAAGCAAGATCAAATACGGGAGAGGTGTCCTGTGTGTGTGTGTGTGTGTGTGTGTGTGTGTGTGTGTGTGTGTGTGTGTGTGTGTGTGTGTGTGTGTGTGTGTGTGTGTGTGTGTTAAAAGAAGGTAAATAGTCAAATAATGTTAAAAAAAAGAAGAGGAAATTATTAAAGAAAGAGAGAAGGGATAGTTTTTCTTCTCTTTTCTTACGTCTTTTCTTCTTTTCCTTTTTTCTTTTCTCTTCTCTTCTTTCCTTTTCTTTTATTTTCTTCCCCTTTCTATTATTCTACTTTCTTCTCCTTTCTTCATTTATTTTGTTTCTTTCTCCTCTTTTTTTCTTTTCTTTTCGTTTCCTTTCATTTATTTTCTTTATTTTTCTTTTCCTTTCTCCTCTATTCTCTTCTCTCTCTCTTCGTCTTATTTTGCTTCTCAACTTTCTCATCACAAGTTTCATTTTTCTCTGCTCTCCCTTTTGTAGTTTCTCCTTTTTTTCATTTTACTTCGTCTTGCAACTCCTCCTCCTCCTTTTCCTCCTCCTCTTCTCCTCTTTCAGTCTTAAATCTTCCTCTTCCTCTTCATTTCCTCGCCTTTGTTTCTTCTTTTCATTCTTCTCATATTTCTTTCCTTCTCTCAACATTTTCATGACGGCTGAAATACTAATCCTCCTCCTCCTCCTCCTCCTCCTCTTCCTCCTCCTTCTTCTTCTCTCTTTACCACTAAAACCACTACAACTTCCTTGCCTCCCTCTGCTTTTCCTTCTTCTTTTTCTTCATTTTTGTTTTACTTTCTTTTTTTCTTTTTTTTTTCTTTTTTTTCTTTGTCTTCATTTTCTTCCCCTTACACCATCACACTCACGATCACTCTTCTTCTTGTTCTTCTTCTTCCTCTTCTTCTTCTTCTTCTTTTTCTTTTCCTCCTATTCCGTGTACCATCATCCCCATTACCACGACTTCTATTCCTCCTCCTCCTCCTTCTTTTCCTTTTTTTCCTTTCTTTCTCTCCTTCTTTCCTTTTCTTTCTTTCTTTCTTTCTTCTTTCTTCTTTTTCTTATACCCCAACTCCCAACACGACCAACAATACACCCACTAATACGATTCCTCCTCCTCCTCCTCCTCCTCCTTCTCCTCCTTCTTTTCCTTTCTTTCTCTCATTCTCTCCTTTTCTTTCTTTCTTTCTTCTTTCTTCTTTTCCTTATACCCCAACAATACTCCCACTAATACGATTTCCCCTCCCCTTCCTCCTCCTCCTCCTCCTCCTCCTCCTGCAGTACGAGCTGGTGGTGGAAGCGAGAGCAGGGGAGGAAAGCAGCCAGGCGCGGGTCGTCGTGAGGGTAGAGGACTTGAACGACCACGCGCCCGTCTTCCCCACGACCCTCCACGAGACGCAGATCACTGAGGAGGACGACCGACACCTGCCCAAGACGATACTAACGGTGAGGGAGCGAGAGATAGATAGATAGATAGATAGATAGATAGCGATAGAGAGAGGGGTTGGGAAGGGAGGGAAAGGAAAAGAGGATAGGAGGAGACGAAAGGAAAGGGAAAAGAGAGAGAGAGAGAGAGAGAGAGAGAGAGAGAGAGAGAGAGAGAGAGAGAGAGAGAGAGAGAGAGAGAGAGAGAGAGAGAGAGAGAGAGAGAGAGAGAGAGAGAGAGAGAGAGAGAATTTAATGACGGCGAGGGAGCGAGAACTTAATATTTTTACACCTGTTCGTTTTTTTTACCTGTTCCCGTTAATTAGTTTAGAGTTAACCGCTTCCAGGTGAGGCAATTAATATCTTAAACCTTTTCCCTCTTCATTTTACAGTCTTATATTGGTTCATCTTTTGTTACTTACGAGTTTTCTTCATTTATGTTTCCCTGTTTGTTCACCTGTTTGTCTTAATTAAGAACACAGGTAAGGTGAAGGTGAGGTATGATATTTGATATCTAAAACTTTTTCTCTCTTCATTTTACAGTCTTATATTGGTTCATATTTTGTTCCTTATGAGTTTTCTTTATTTATGTTTCCCTGTTTGTTCACCTGTCTGTCTTAATTAAGGAACACAGGTAAGGTGAAGGTGATAGATGATATGCAAAAACAGTAACAATAGGTAAATAAACTCTTTTTCTATTCACCTTTCCGTCTAATGCCTCTTAATGACCTTTTATAAAGACTAACTTTTCTACATACAAAAAAACTTTCCAAGACACTAAAACCCTTTCTCCTCTCTTCGAATCCTCTTACAAAGAATCTGAGGCTCTTGAAAAAGTACTCGATCCTCTCAATAGACTCTTAAAAGTATCCAATCCTCTCTCTCCCGTGCAGCAAGTGACGACGAGGGATGCAGACTCCTAAAAAAGTATCCATTTCTCTCTTTACAGCCCTAAAACGTACCCTATCCCCTCTCTACGGTCCTAAAAGGTATTCAATCCCGTCTATAAGGTCTTGAAAACTACCCAACTCTCTTTCTCCTCCGTGCAGCAAGGATCCAAACGCCTAAAAAAGTATCCATTTCTCTCTATATAGCCCTAAAAGGTATCCAATCCCCTCATTACGGTCATAAAAGGCATCCAATCCCATCTATGAGGCCTTGAAAACTACCCAACTCTCTCCCTCCTCCGTGCAGCGTGACGGCGACAGATGCAAAGAATCCATTTCTCTCTATACAGTCCTAAAACGTGCCCTATCCCCTCTCTGCAGTCCTAAAAGGTATCCAATCCCGTCTATAAGGTCTTGAAACTACCCAACTCTCTTTCTCCTCCGTGCAGCAAGTGACGGCGACGGACGCAGACGCCGGCGACTTCGGGCAGCTCACGTACAGCCTGTCTGGGGACGGCGTGGACGGTGAGGACGGGGAGGACTCAGCCTTCGCCATTGACCCTCTGACGGGGGCTATCCGGCTACTGAGGGTGCGTAAGGGGGGAAGGGGGGAGGGGGAGGGAAGGGGGAGGGATGAGGAGGAAGGGGGAAGGGGAAGGGAAGGGGGATGCTTGAGGAGGAATGGGGTAGGTTGTGATGAGAGGGTTGAAGAAGGAAAAGTGAGATAGAAAGGAAAGAAAGAGTAGGAAGGAAGGGGGGTGGGAGAGGAAGGGAATGGGAGGAAACTGGATAAGGAAGGAAGGGGAGGAAAAGGATGGGGTGAGATGTGAGGGGATAGGGAGGAAAGGGTGGGGTTGAGGGGAATGTTGAGGAAGGAAGGGGATGGGAGGAAGGGAGGAAAGGGATGGGAAGGAAGGGGTGCGTTGTAGAAGAAGGGGATACGGAGGAAGAGGGTGGATAGTGATGGGAGTGTTGAGGAAGGAAGGGGGGAGGTTGTGGAAGAAGGGGATACGGAGGAAGAGGGTATGGGCTGTGATGGGAGTGTTGAGGAAGGAGGGGAGAGGCAAGAGAAAGAAGGGGATGGGAAAGAAGGGGGTAGCTTGTGGAAGAAGGGGATGGAGAGAAAGGGGGAGGGATGTGAGGGGAGTGTTGAGGAATGACGGGAGAGGCAAGAGAAGGAACGGGGGTAGGTTGTTTAAGAATGGGATGCAAGGGAAGGGTATGGGATGTGAGGGGAGAGTTGAGGAAGGGTATGGGATGTGAGGGGAGAGTTGAGGAAGGGTATGGGATGTGAGGGAGAGTCGAGGAAGGGGATGGGATGTACACGTTTATCTTGCTTGTCAGGGAGCTTCTTCAATGGTCTGTCTATCAATCGTCTGTTTTGTTTGCTAATTCAGTCTCTTCTTTTCCTTATTCATGTTCTACTGTTCTTTTCTTCGCTGTCTTTAACTTAGGCTTATTTTTCTTTCGTTTTTTTGCGACTTTCTTTTTTTGTTTTGTTTGTTTGTGATTGTCTGCTTGTTTTTCGCTCTATTCTTCTTCTTCTTCTTCTTCTTCTTCTTCTTCTTCTTCTTCTTTGTCTGTCTTGTTTATTTTCATTGTTTTTCCTTCTTCCTCGTCTTCTTCATCGTCTTTTTTTCTCTCCTCCTCCTCCTTCTCTTCTTCTTCTTCATCGTCTGTCTTGTTTAGTATAATTATTTTTCCTTCTTCCTCTTCATCTCCTTCGTCCTTTTTCTCTCTCCAACTCCTCTTCTTCATCTTTATCTTCTTTGTTTATTATTATTGTTTTCCTTCCTCCTCGTCTTCTTCATCGTCCTTTTTCTCCTTCTTTCTTCTCCTCTTCCTCCTCTTCATCTTCTTAAGTGAGGTGCAACAGGAGAAGAATATAAACAGCTTAATTAATTGCTTTTCAAGGGGGGAAGTAATAACGACGATACCTTGCTTAATTTTCATCTCATTTACCTCTTCGTGTACCTCATCCTTATCGTCCTCCTCATCCTCCTTCTTTTTCTTTTTCTTTTCCTTTTCCTTTTTTTCTTTTTTCTTTTTCTTTTCCTTATTCTTTTTCTTTTACCTTTTCTTTTTCCTTTTCTTTTTCCTTTTCTTATTCTTCTCTTTCATTTTCTTCTTCTTCTTCTTCTTCTTCTTCTTCATTTACATATTTTTTTTCTTTTCTTCTATATAAACTTTTTTTCTTAATTTTCAAACCTTTTTTTTTCTTTTACATATCTTTACATAATTTTTCTTCTCTTCAATATATATATAGATATATATATATATATATATATATATATATATATATATATATATATATATATATATATATATATATATTTTTTTTTTCTCTCCTGTATATAACTTTTCTTCTTTTTTCATACTTTTTTCTTCTTTTTCTCTTTTATATACATTTTCCTCCTTCTTCACACACCTTTTTTTCTTCATTTCTATATACCTTTTACTTTTACCTTTGCTGGATACCTTTTTCTTCTTTGTTTTCATATGTTTTGTTCTTTTCTTTTACATATCTTATTCCTCCTTCACACATTCTTTTTTCTCTTTTTCTCTCCTCTCTTCATGCACTTTTTCCTCCTCTTCTTTCATATACCTCTTTCTTCCCTTTTCTTCTTTTCCTCTCCTTTACATCGTCCTCAACACAAAAGGAAACGTTATAAATAGCATTATAATCACCACACACAAATTGGCACAGAAGCTTCTCCTCTTCCTTCTATAGCAACACTGATTCCTAACTCCAAGCTCCTTTCATCCAACCAACCAGTCACCGTAGCCTTGGAAGAGGGGCCGGGGATTATGAACCAACTTACATTCCTATTCCAAGTATCAAACGTTCGGAGCTCTTCTTAGAACGTTTTTCAATACTTCGGGCTAGCATACGTGTTTTTCCCGTTCAGAGCGCGGAAGCCTTGCAAAACTACCGTCAGAGTCAGAAAGCAACCCATGGAAACACCAACACCTGCGAGAGCCTTTTGAAGTTGATGGACTAAGCCTTCGAAGAGTTTGATATAGCTCGGTATTATAAGACACTTTCGTTTCTCACATCAGCTATTTTTAAAGGTCAAAGGGGGGGTCAGTCGGGTTCTTAATGAGTGTTCCTTGAGGTTCACGGTACAGAAGAAGGGTCAGCTATCTCTAAAGGTCACAGAGGGGGTCAGGCGGGTTCTAAATGAGTGTTTCTTGAGGTTCACGGTACAGAAGAAGGGTCAGCTATCTCTAAAGGTCACAGAGGAGGTCAGGCGGGTTCTAAATGAGTGTTTCTTGAGGTTCACGGTACAGAAGAAGGGTCAGCTATCTCTAAAGGTCACAGATGGGGTCAGTCGGGTTCTTAATGAGTGTTTCTTGAGGTTCACGGTACAGAAGAAGGGTCAGCTATCTCCAAAGGTCACAGAGGTGGTCAGTCGGGCCTAAATGAGTGTTTCTTGAGGTTCACGGTACAGAAGAAGGGTCAGCTATCTCTAAAGGTCACAGAGGTGGTCAGTCGGGCCTAAATGAGTGTTTCTTGAGGTTCACGGTACAGAAGAAGGGTCAGCTATCTCCAAAGGTCACAGAGGTGGTCAGTCGGGCCTAAATGAGTGTTTCTTGAGGTTCACGGTACAGAAGAAGGGTCAGCTATCTCTAAAGGTCACAGAGGTGGTCAGTCGGGCCTAAATGAGTGTTTCTTGAGGTTCACGGTACAGAAGAAGGGTCAGCTATCTCTAAAGGTCACAGAGGGGGTCAGTCGGGCCTAAATGAGTGTTTCTTGAGGTTCACGGTACAGAAGAAGGGTCAGCTATCTCTAAAGGTCACAGAGGGGGTCAGTCGGGCCTAAATGAGTGTTTCTTGAGGTTCACGGTACAGAAGAAGGGTCAGCTATCTCTAAAGGTCACAGAGGGGGTCAGGTGGGTTCTAAATGAGTGTTTCTTGAGGTTCACGGTACAGAAGAAGGGTCAGCTATCTCTAAAGGTCACAGAGGGGGTCAGGCGGGGTCTAAATGAGTGTTTCTTGAGGTTCACGGTACAGAAGAAGGGTCAGCTATCTCTAAAGGTCACAGAGGGGGTCAGACGGGTTCTAAATGAGTGTTTCTTGAGGTTCACGGTACAGAAGAAGGGTCAGCTATCTCTAAAGGTCACAGAGGGGGTCAGACGGGTTCTAAATGAGTGTTTCTTGAGGTTCACGGTACAGAAGAAGGGTCAGCTATCTCTAAAGGTCAAAGAGGGGGTCAGTCGGGTTCTAAATGAGTGTTTCTTGAGGTTCACGGTACAGAAGAAGGGTCAGCTATCTCTAAAGGTCAAAGAGGGGGTCAGTCGGGTTCTTAATGAGTGTTCCTTGAGGTTCACGGTACAGAAGGGTCAGCTATCTCCAAAGGTCACAGAGGTGGTCAGTCGGGTCTAAATGAGTGTTCCTTGAGGTTCACGGTACATAAGAAGGGTCACGCTACTACCAGGGTCATAAAACTACTACTGGAAATGCCTACCACTCAATATGTGTTCTTGGGCGACTAAGGTTTTTACAAGGCAGGGGTAGAGGAGGAGGATAAGGCGGGGTGAGGGATGGGTGTGACAGGGGTGACTCGCGTGTTCTCTTTGGCATAATAATTGTTGGGTGTCTGATGGATGAGCGGCAAAACGAAGACACCCACCTCTCATCCATCTTGTGTTCCCCCTTCCCCCTATCCCCCTTTCTACCTCCCCTCCTCCCCCCCCTCCTCCTCCTATTACTACTGCTACCTCTCTGCTTCCTGTTCCTCTGTCTGTCTTTCTGTCTGTCGCATTGTCTGTCTGTCTACTTGTCTCTGTGATCCAGCTGTTGTTTATTCACTTTGCCTTGCTGTCTTTGTCTCGTTGTGTCTGTCTGTTCCTATTATTTGTTTCTTCTTCGTTCATTCTATCTGTCTGTCTCTATTCGTCTGTCTCTGTCCCTGTCTGTCTCTATTCGTCTGTCTGTCCCTGTCTGTCTCTGTCCCTGTCTGTCTCTATTCGTCTGTCTGTCCCTGTCTGTCTCTGTCCCTGTCTGTCTCTATTCGTCTGTCTCTGCCCCTGTCTGTCTCTGTCCCTGTCTGTCTCTGTCCCTGTCTGTCTCTATTCTTCTGTCTGTCCCTGTCTGTCTCTATTCGTCTGTCTCTGTCCCTGTCTGTCTCTATTCGTCTGTCTCTGTCCCTGTCTGTCTCTATTCTTCTGTCTGTCCCTGTCTGTCTCTATTCGTCTGTCTCTGTCCCTGTCTGTCTCTATTCGTCTGTCTCTGTCCCTGTCTGTCTCTATTCGTCTGTCTCTGTCCCTGTCTGTCTCTGTCACTGTCTCTCTGTCTGCCTCTCTCTATACTTCTGTTCTTATCCAGAGTTCATTTTCTCTGTCTTTTGGCCTATTTTGTCAAGTTCTCTCTCTCTCTCTGTGTGTCTGTCTGTCTCTTTCTTTTCAATCTTTCCCCTCTCACCCCCAAGTTAACCTCTCCTCCCTCCCCTCCCCCGCAGCCCCTGGACCGTGATCCCCCCCACGGACGAGCCCAGTGGCGCCTGCGGGTGACGGCCACGGACGGGCAGCTGGAGGCACACACCGACGTCCGTGTTAACGTTAAGGACGTCAACGATAACGCCCCGTACTTCCCCGCCGCCACCACCACCGCCGCCGTCTCCGAGGACACGCCCAAAGGTAGGTGATGGGGAAGGGAGGGAGGGGAATGTTAGGGTAAGTGATGGGTAGGGGAAGCAGGGGAATGTTAGGGTAAGTTATGGGTAGGGGAGGGAGGGGAATGTTAGGGTAAGTTATGGATAGGGAGCGCAGGGGATGTTTGGGTAAGTGATGGGTAGGGAACGCAGGGGATTGTTAGGGTAAATTATGGGTAGGGGAACGCAAGGGAATGTTAGGGTAAGGATGTGATATGTTAAGGTAAGAATCTTAACGTTAGGGAAGGGAGGGATAGAGTTAAGGAAAGGTAAGAAGTGCAGTATTAAGGTAAGAGGTGAACTTTTTTGGGTAAGGAATTGATGTTAAGGTAAGTAGTGAAATATTAGGGTAAGAAGGTAAAGGTTAGGGAAGGAAGGGAGGGTAAGGAGTGATATGTTAAGGTAAGGAAATGTGAAAGGTAAGTTGAGAAGTGTTAAGGTAAGTACTGAAATGTTAAGGAAAGAGGTGAAATTTTAGGGTAAGGATTGAAATGTTAGGGTAAGGATTTAAAGGTTAGGGTAAGGAGAGTGTGTTGGGGTAAGGAGGTAAATTAAATGAGAGTGAAAGGATGTGAAGTTGAAATGTTAAGGTAAGAATTTAATGTTAGGGAAGGAAGGGAGGGAAGGGAAGGAAGGGTAGGGATTGGTATGTTAGGGTAAGGAGAGAAATGAGAGGTAAGTGTAGGGTAAAGAGGTAAGGAAGGAAGGGTAGGGAGTGGTATGTTGGGGTAAGGAGAAATGATAGGTAAATGTAAGGTAAGAAGGTATGAAAGGAAGGGTAGGGAGTGGTATGTTGGGGTAAGGAGGGAAATGAAAGGCAAATGTAAGGTAAAGAGGGAAGGAAGGAAGGGTAGGGAGTGGTATGTTAGGGTAAGGAGAAATGATAGGTAAATGTAAGGTAAGAAGGTATGAAAGGAAGGGTAGGGAGTGGTATGTTAGGGTAAGGAGAGAAATGAAAGGTAAGTGTAGGGTAAAGAGGTAAGAAAGGAAGGGTAGGGAGTGGTATGTTAGGGTAAGGAGAGAAATGAAAGGTAAGTGTAGGGTAAAGAGGTAAGGAAGGGAGGGTAGGGAGTGGTATGTTAGGGTAAGGAGAAATGATAGGTAAGTGTAAGGTAAGGATGGAAGGGAAGGGAGTGGTATGTTAGGGTAAGGAGAGAAATGAAAGGCAAATGTAAGGTAAAGACGTAAGAAAGGAAGGCCAGGGAGTGGTATGTTGGGGTAAGGAGAAATGATAGGTAAGTGTAAGGTAAGGCTGGAAGGGAAGGGAGTGGTATGTTAGGGCAAGGAGAGATATGAAAGGCAAATGAAAGGTAAAGAGGGAAGGAAGGAAGGGTAGGGCGTGGTATGTTAGGGTAAGGAGAGATGATAGATAAGTGTAAGGTAAGGAAGGAAGGGAAGGGAGTGGTATGTTAGGGCAAGGAGAGATATGAAAGGCAAATGAAAGGTAAAGAGGGAAGGAAGGAAGGGTAGGGAGTGGTATGTTAGGGTAAGGAGAGATGATAGGTAAGTGTAAGGTAAGAAGGTAAACGGAGCGACTGAAATAACGTGACAGACCGAAATCATTGAGTTTTGCGTGATCGAAATAAGAAACATCAGTGTCAGAAATATCCTCCCCTTCCTTCTCCTCCCCTCCCACTTCTTCTCTCCCCTCTAATCCTCTCTCTCCATTCCCTTCGTCTCTTCCTTCCCTCCCCTCTCATCTCTTCTGTTCCCTCTCTTCCGTCTATTTCTCTTCTCTCTCTTTCCCTTCTCCCGTCATTCCTCCCTCTCATTCTCTCCCTCTTCCATCCCTTCTCCTCTTTTTTTCCCCTTTTCCCTTACAAATATCCCTCCCATCTCTTCTGTTCCCTCTCTTCCGTCTATTTCTTCTCTCTCTCTTTCCTTTCTCCCGTCATTCCTCCCTCTCATCCTCTCCCTCTCCCACCCCTTTCCCCTCCTTTTTTTTCCCTTTTCCCTTACAAATATCCCTCCCATCTCTTCTGTTCCCTCTCTTCCGTCTATCTCTCTTCTCTCTCTTTCCCTTCTCCCGTCATTCCACCCTCTCATTCTCTCCCTCTTCCATCCCTTCTCCTCTTTTTTCCCCATTTCCCTTACAAATATCCCTCCCATCTCTTCTGTTCCCTCTCTTCCGTCTATTTCTTCTCTCTCTTTTCTTTCTCTCCTCATACCTCCCTTTCATCCTCTCCCTCTCCCTCCCCTTTCCCTCTTTTTTTTACCTTTTCCTTTAAAAATATCACTCTCTTCTCTGCTCTTCACATCTTCCTTCACATCTTCTCATCTCCTTTTTTTCTCCTTCCCTCTATCCCCCTTTCATCTCCTCTCATCCTCCCCCCTCCTTTAGTCTTTCTCCTTTGTCTTTCCCATCTTTCAATCTCTTTCTTCTTCTTCTCTTTCCTCGTCCATTCTTTTCTTCATCTACCTTTCCTCCCTCCTTCCCCTTCTCTCCTTTTCCCCTTCACTTCTTTACCTATTTGTCTCTTCTTTCTCCCTCTCTCTACCTCCCTTCCCTTTCACTTATCCATCCCTCTCTTCCCCTCCCTTCCTTCCTACCTACTCTTCCTCTCTTTTCCCTTCCCTTATACGAAGAAAAAACATCATCCCCCTCCTCTTTCTATATCCACTTTCTCCTTCCATTCTTCTCTGCCCTCTCCTCCTCCTCTCCCCTACCTCTATACGAAGAAAAAACGTTACCCCCTCCTCTTTCTATCTCCTATTTCTCCTTCCCTTCTTCTCTTCCCTCTCCTCCTCCTCCTCTCCCCCTTCCCCTCACGAAGATAAAACGTCAGTAGCATACCTGAGTAGCCTCGGGTTCTCACGCTGCCGCTGACACCAACCTGCGTTTCTACCTGCCTCTCCGTCTGGCTCGCGTCCGCCTTACCTGAGGGCGAGGAAGAGAAAAGAATACACGATTTTACAAGCATACAGGTGTTCCGGAGTCTTTGTTTTGTTTACTGACACAAGAAAAATGTATTACGTATGCAAGTTAGTGTTTACATGGAGGTGAGTGAGGGAGAGTAAAGAGTATGAGAATGGTGAGAGTGACAGGTAAAGGTGTGAAAGAGTGAGAGTGAAGAAGATATAAACAGAGGAAAATAAAAAGGAAAATGTGAAGAAAAGTTAAGTGAGGGAGGGGGGGGGGGGTAGTAAGGAGTATGCGAAAGGGAAATAACAGGTAAATGGTGAGTGAAAGTGATCGAAAGTGAAGGAAATAAAATATAAAGGAAAGTAAGGAGTAGAGGAAGGAAAGCTAAGAATGGCTAGATGGAAGTGAAGGAGAGAGAGTAAAGAATATGGGAATGAAGGAAGGAAGGAATGGAAGAAATAAGGAATGAAAGGAAATGGCAGATATAGGTTTGACAGAGTGTGGAAGTCAAGAACATAAAAAAAGGAAGGAAAGAAGGGAAATTAAAAGGAAGTTAACAAAGAGTAAATGTAAAGGGAAGTATGGGAGAGTAAGAAATATAGGAAATGGAGTGAAATGACAGGCAAAAAGATGATCGAGAATAAAGGAAAATAAAAGGAAAATAAAAGAAAATCTGAAATAAAGGAAAGGAGATGGGGAAAGGGGAAAGAATGTTAAGAAAATGAGAAGTAAAGAGAAGTAAAAGGACAAAAAGTTGAGCAAAAATAAGTGAAGAATAGAAGAAACGAAAGTAAAGTAAGAGAAAAATTAAAGGAAGTGAAGAAAAATATTAATAGAGGAGAGGAAATCTGAAATAAAGGAAAGGAGATGAACAAAGGGGAAAGAAAGTAAATAATATGAGAAGTTAAGAGAAGAAGAAGGCCAAAAAGTTGAGGAAAAGTGAAAAATAGAAGAAACGAAAGTAAAGTAAGAGAGAAATTAAGGAAGGTGAAGAAAAATATTAATAAAGGCGAGTAAAATAATAAGTAAATAAAATAACAAATAAATGAGAGTAAAAGGGAAATTAAAGTAGATATAAGTAGGTGAAGGAAGAAAAGTAGAGAATATAAACAAATAGAAGAAAAGTAACGAGTAAAATGAGAAAAAAAGAAAGAAAAAGTGAGGGAAAGTAGAGAAACTGTGACAAGGGAAGGAAAAAAAATTACAGAAAAATGTGACAGACAAACTAATGTGGAAGAGTGGAAAGGCAAAGCTGTAGGATTCATTATCAGGGAGAGAGTTCAATATGTTTTTTTTACATTTCTCTCTCTCTCTCTCTGATTATTTGTTTAGTGTCAAATGTGGTGCCCCGCGAGCCGCGACACCACTCGTGTCATCATCATCTTCACCGGCAATATTTTCCGATGACAACAGCGGTATCGACCGCTAAAACACAACACGGACTCCAACACATGATTGTCCCCACTGTTCATTTACCAACCTATACACAATTGTAATTGCCCATTAACGCACCCGCTTATCTCTCTAAGCCAAAACACAATCACCGCGGCCTAAAAACGATCAGCCGCGGAACAAAATATGAAAACAAAGCTGCGTCACCGCGTGAATTAAGCATGTCGGTTAGGTAGATTATTGTATGAGCTCGGTGTGAGTTTGATGTATGACTCACACGCCTGACGATATATGCCTATATAAGAAGCATTTTCTCCAGGCTTGACCTCAGATTAACCAGCACTCTGTTCGTGGCTGGACACTCAGTTGTCCTTCCCTAGACAACATGGGTAGAACATTCATCGTTGCTACTGTGAGTATGGAGTAATGTGGTACCATAGAGGAAAGCGTATCTAACATATCTATTGTGTTCTATTATCTTAGTTTTACTTAGGATTATATTTCTATGATACTTTATTGTGTGAGTTTTTACTCAATATTATACCAGTGTTAACGTCAGTAACCAATAGTGAAAGAAAACCTGAAGACTCATTGAGTCTAGTAAGCCAGTCGCTGGTTTAAACAATATTTTTACCCTCTGTAATATTAAGTAGTATTAAGGTAGAATAAAATACATATAAGAAAGGCGACACCGTTTCATCACCCCATTTACGAACTTCTTTAAATACTCCTAAAGTACCAGAATTTTAAGTCAAGTGTCACTAGTACAAACAGTGTGTCGTCTCCCCTGTGTGACCCGGGATTGCGGGTTACAACATTGGTGTCAGGTGTGGGGTGGTGAAACATGTGGTGAAACATGTGGTGAAACATGTGGTGAAACTTGTGGTGAAACTTGCGATTTATATTGGTTTATATTGGTATTGTACTGGTGTATGTCCACATCCGAAAGCGAGGGAGAAGACAGTTATTCTTGGAATTACGGGAATAAGACTTTAGAGTTAAAAAATGCCAGACGAAGGCAAGAACCCTCCCCAAAAAGAAGATGGAAAATCGATCACCCTTGCCCATGATGATCTTGTCACGCTACTTAGCCGTCATACCTTGAATGATTTTAGTAGAGTGCAGGGACTCTTATATTTTGTGGTGGAGAAGAAAAAGTAGCAAAGCACCAAACCTCCCATGCCATAAGCTAGCAAAGAAATGGATAGAGGATATTGAAAGCCGGACACAGGCAAATTGGGACACTACCGGAAAGATTGAGTTAGCCAAACAATATGCCCTGGGAGCAGCGCGCGATCATCTCCTCGGTTGTATCACTAGATGTGGACAGGATTGGGAAAAAGTAAAGGAAGACTTCCTACGTGTGTTTCCCACAGTAAGGCCCTTGTCGGTCCTCCAGAAAGAATTGGGAGCGGCAAAACGGCGGACAGGAGAAAACATACGCACCTTCCTCATCCGCCTGGAGACATTGAGAGACGAGTTGATCGCTCTCAAGCCTGACAATGCCAGTTTCTAACTGAGATAACCGCTTTACGGCTCAGAGGCTCCCTCCGGCCCTCTTACTCATCTTAACGGAGGAAGAAAGGGGACCCACAGAAGGTATTAAAGAAAGGGTATGAGTATATTAAAGCTTATCCAGAGTCGAAGCTATCCGATGCCGATATCGCCAAAGAAATAAAAGTGCTGAACGTCTGTTCCACCCAGGCATCCGGACCCAAACATGTCTCACAGCCCGTCCTCCACGCCCTCCAGGCCAGTCACGTTACCCGATACCCCACAGGGGAGGACGGCACGCCGCGCCACCTACACGCCCATATGGGAACGCGCCCACGCCACCTACATGTTATGCTTGTGGGTATGTAGGACACATGGCTCGCGATTGCACATATGGAAGGCAGTATAGGGGTGCCTACCACCCACCAACGGGCTCTCAGTACCAGCCGAAACAGGCGTCAGCCTGTCTGCTGCCTGGCGCCCGGTCCCTCACCCCGTAGCTCCTGGGTCAACCCTGACTACGAGAAGAACAAAAAAAACGACCCCAGAGTAGCTGCGGCAGTCCACGGCCTACCAACGCCCTCACGTTGAGATTGTGCGTAGGCGCTAATGCACCAAAGGAGATGGTTTACGCAATGCTAGACACAGGAGCAGGAGCGTCCCTAATAGAAGAAGATTTATTTAGGAAGGTAGGCGGGAAGATGATAGTTACAGAACCTCTCTCCATACAAGGGTAGATCGGACTCAATCCCTAATAAAGGACTAGCCGAAGTAGTAGTAGACTTTGGGCACGGAGAAATTATAGAAAATTTGTAGTAATATCACAAGGTATAGTGTTACCAACAGCAGTTTTGTTGGGCCTAGAATTTATGTGGAGAGAAAATGTGGTAGCTGCACCGCTGGACACACCTGGGCAGTTTAGTGTAATGGTGGGCGCCTACCCAGTGGAAGTTCATTCCTGGCTGCGGACGATATGAGCCCGTACCCAGAAGATCATAAACCTACTTTAGACGAGATGGAGGAAGTACCAGTGAAAGCATACGCTATTAACGTGGCGTCCTTGCTCCCAGGCACGGCAGGGTATGTCACTCTGGAGGCAGAGATTGGCAGAGCACAGCAAGCCTTATTTCTCCCAAGGTCCAATGATATCCCTTCTTCATTTTTTCCCGGGTTAGTAACCTTAACTCCTAACGTCAAACAAACCAAAGGCAAATTCATCATTCCCTATACTAACCCAACTGAAGAAACTATTGAGATGCCAACAGGTGAAGTGATGGGACACATTTATTCTTGTCACTCAGAATACTATCAATCATCGACTAATGAATGTGGCTGTCACAAAACAGCTACAAAGCCGCCTGTCACCCAGTCAAGTAAGCAGATGGTACTCGATAAGCTGATAGACGAGCTATTTTTACCCTCACAACAGGAAAATTGCTGTCTGAAGGGCTTAACCTGCAAGTATCCTGATGTGTTTGCTCTAAAAACGAGCCACTCACTATTACCCCTATTATGTTCACACTTTAAGGCTAAAAATGACAAGCCTATATATAAAAAGCCATACCCAATACCAGTAAAATATCATAAAGAAATAGAGATTCAGCTCAAGGACCTTGAGGCCCAGGGTATTATACGCCCTAGTGCGTCACCTACAGCGCACCTCTAGTCCCTGTTGCTAAAAAGGATGGTGGAGTCAGACTTTGTCTCGACTTCCGCGCTCTGAACGATGAATTGATTGATGACAAACATCCACTCCCTAACATTAACCTCATTTTGCAACAGTTAGGAAAGTAAAGTATTCACCTCCTTGATTTGCGCCAGGGCTATCACCAAGTCCCATTGGCAGAGGAATCTAAACACTTGACAGCCTTCACGACACCTTATGGCCTCTATGAATTCACTACAGTCCCTTTGGATTAAAAACAGCACCTGCAGCCTATCAACGGATCATGAATCAAGTTCTCATAGGTCTGACAGGAAGAATTGTACATGTATACCTTGATGATTTGATAGTACAAGGGAAAGACATGGACCATCACCTAAGAACCTCCATGCCGTCTTGGACAGACTGCAGAAGGCTCACCTGTCCTTAAGACTAGATAAGTGTTCCTTTTTCAAAGAGCAAGTAGATTATCTGGGTCACATTGTTAGTGCTTCTGGCTTGAAGCCTCAGCCCTCAAAGGTACAGGCGGTGCAACAACTCACTCCTCCGAAAACAGTCAAAGAACTTCAAGGTTTCCTGGGTTTGGTTAACTTTATAGGAAATTCATTAAAGACTTTGCCAAGATAGCATCCCCACTTAATAATTTACTCAAAGGGAGGAAAGTAACCAAAAATGATAAGACACATCTGGAGTGGAATGAAGAGGCATTGCATGCATTTAGCACACTAAAGAACAGTCTAACGACTGACATTGTTTTAGCCTTTCCGGATTTCCGGAAGCCCTTCAATCTCACCACAGATGCGTCAGATAAGGCAATAGGTGGTGTGTTGCAACAAAAGGATGAAAATGGTAATTTACGTCCCATAGCATATTTTAGTAGAACCCTGAATGGAGCAGAACGTAACTACTCAGCGGTAGAGAGAGAAGCTTTAGCAGTCATCTATGGCCTCAGTACTAACCGACCCCTTATCTTGGGTTATAGGATACACATCCTGTCGGACCATAGACCACTGACCTGGCTGTTAAAAAGCACAGTACCTAGCAGCAGGATTGCACGCTGGCAGACACTTCTAGGAGAATTTGACTTTAGTATTGATTATCTCCCAGGCTCCAGCAACATGGTAGCAGATTTTTTGTCAAGGATTAGGAATCAAGAGTGACGTGATAGAAGGCGAATTGGATGCTCGAATTATGTCTGTCACCCTTACGGGTGGACAGGACATGTCTGTCGCCTCTCCGGAGGGACATGACAAACAGGATAAGTTTCTCCATTGGAGTCTTGCTGGACTCATGGAGCACCAGGATCGCGATCCTGAACTGAGAGAATTGAAGCATGCTTTTGAACAAACCACCGGTGGTAACGTACATGAGAGATGAGAGAAAGGTTGCAGAGAGGAGCAATGTAACGTTAAATGCAGCTAAGAGGCACTTCAAAAACTGCCTCTTAGTGAAGTGTGTGAGAACGGCATTCTCTACCGCGATGTTTGCGATGAATACAACAAGCAGAAAAGACTGGTTATCGTTCCAAGCTACATTCCTAACGCGTTAGCTTTGGCGCATTCCATGCTACCTGCAGGGCATGGAGGCACTAAGGTTATGTTGGCACGCTGTCGCAAGTTTGCGTACTGGCCGGGAATGAAGGCGGACGTGGAGCAATATGTCAGATCTTGTCCTGTCTGTTGTCGGTTTAAGAAGAGGGATCCCCGCCAGCTCCACTTATGAGGTATCCAGAGGTTGGCCAACCGTTTGACAGAGTCCATATGGATATTGTCGGACCTTTGTCTGTTTCAGACGAAGGCTATAGGTATGTACTGACAGTGATAGACGTCCTGTCACGCTTCTTAGCAACCCCCTTCGTACGAAGGCAGCCAAGGAAGTGGCAGCTGCGTTCTAAGAACGTAGTCTGTGTACACAGCATCCCGCCGATTCTAGTCACGGATCAAGGAAAGGAGTTCGTCAACACTCTCTTACGAGAGTTGATTCAGTTGTTACAGATTGATCATCTAAGGACAACTCCTTATCACCCGTCTGCAAACGGGGTGATAGAAAGGCCTAATAACCTTAATAAATATCTTGAGAACTTTGTGCGAGGACAATCGCGGTATCTGGGACCAAATGCTTCCGGTTGCAACACACGCCTACAACACTGCCTACCATCGTGTTCTGAAAGATTCACCATTTTCTTGCTTTTCTCTCAGGACCCAAATGTTCCTTTTGAAGTGCTTGAGAATAAACTCCAACCTTGTTATGATGTTGACAGCTATAAAGCATTTACTTCTAGTGTCGCGCAGCGGACCTATAAACTATGTCAGACCAATATAGATATAGGATGGCAGGAGTCAGAAAGAATGTTTAGGAAATCCAAACCCAAACAGGTGGTAGTAGGAGATCGGGTCTACTTAAGGCATGTATGTACAAAGGGCGAACCAAAGAAGCTCCAGCCCTTGTTCAATGGACCTTTTAGGGTGCTAGAAAAAATAAGCCCTGTAGTCTTACGACTGCGTCATGTTAGAGGTGGTAAGATCAAGACAGTTCACACAAATAATGTTCAGGTCGTTCACGAGGACTCTCTTGGCTTCCATGACTCTCCTAATGTCAGGCGTGCATACCCTCTCCCTGATCAAGTAGTAGAAGTGGACCCACTCCCATGACTTATTCCCCGAGGCCGCTGCAATTGTCATTTCCAGCTCCTTCCGAGCTCTCCTCACCTGCTCCTGTCTCCTCAGATGCTTCAGAGGTCCCCTCATTGGTTCCCTCAGCTCCTTCAGAGCCCTGTGTCAGTCGCTCATTACGATCCAATACGGTACCCCCTTCTCTCCCCAATGTCATGGAACACCCTCTTGAGTATAGCCAACGCCCAACGAACTGATGCCCCCTATAATTACAGATCCTGGGTGTTGCCCTCCTTGTCTTCTCCTTGATCCTCCTGGAGCAACCCATTCGTCCGGCCTCGTCTTCTCCCCAGTCTTTAAGATGCTGTTGACAGGACGGTACTATGTTGTCCCCGTCGTCATCAAGACGGACGACATCCAACGTCCTCTCATCAACGTGGCAAATCTAACAGCGGAAGTTTCATGGTCGATTGAACATATGAATCAATCGTTCCCCACTGTTGGTCTGCTCAGGCGCACTCTAGACTCTTTTCACATTGAGTTTGAGAAGTTATTCAAAGATCTTAACAGCTTTCTGTCGGCTATGAGTGGTAGAGATGGAAGCCCGTTTCGGACTCGCCAGAAGCGAGGAGTGGATTTCCTTGGCTCGGTAGCAAACCTCCTTGACGGTCCGGCCACACAGGCCCAAATAGATTTTATACACGGGTAGCTCTCCCAGCTCTACACTCTGTCCACAGAAGAGAGACGTCAACTTAACCTCCATCAGGAAGTCCTCAACGCCACAGTTCGGGACCTCCGTCATATTCATTCTGCCATCTCCCGTCTAGAGTCCGCCTCGGCTTTGGCCTCAGCTATTATCCGTCAGTTCTCACTAAAAACCTTGCAAATTGAAGGAAATGCGTATTTTGGAGACTATCCTTCTCATTCAGTTGGCACTTAGTGACCTAAATCATGATACTCTGAATCTCAAGCTTGGCCTTCAGCAGCTGTCCCAAACGCAGGTTTCCCTCTCCTCCTTCCAAATGATGTACTATTTCGTGTGCTCAGCAATGCGTCACCCATTACCCAGGCTTACTTTTCCCTGCAGCACGTGAATATTTAGCATTGTATAGAGATGTCTCTAGGGTTATTTCTAAAGGTACGCTTTCCTCAGGAACCCTTCACTTCTTACAAATCCCCATGAAAGGGATCCTCTGACGTGTTCGATGTGTTTAAAATGGACGCGTTGCCTTTTCATCTTGATGGCACGCCATATTTTCTGCACACCGACACGCTTTCCACTACCTTGCGGTTTCTGAAGACCGCACTCACTATATGCTCTTGGACTCCTTGGACCGCTGTACTAAACACCACCTGCTCTATGTATGTCCCCTGTCGCCCCTGTCTACTCGACTTCTGTCCAGCGCTGCGAGATCGCTCTCTTCTCGATCGCCCAGACGCCCTCTCGCTGTGTTCTAAGTCTCTCCTCAGAGTCTTCCCCAGTCTTCATCCCGTCTCCTGCGGGCTGGGTCTTCGCTACCGATACTCCCCAGATGGTCACCATGGTCTGCCCGGACAGCCCGGTCTCCAAATACAGGCAGACCATCAACGGGACGGGTCTCCTCAGCCTCGGTATGGGCTGTAGTGCCCACTCCGACGCCTTCAGCCTCCCTGCCTCTGCTACTATGGACGGTGACGCCCCGCTGACGGTTCATCGCGCCCCTTCCACATCGGACGTGACGTGGTCTCATCGCTCCTGGCCAAGACTCCCCTGGCCCCTTCCTCCCCGCCGCCGTCGCCCGGGTCGTCTCTGGCCCCTGCTGGACCTCCCTCCAGCACTTCACGCGCTCCAGGAATCCGTCTCTCCGGTCCCCGCCTTCGACCCCTTCCTCCCTTGGTGGGGTGGCTGCTCCTCGGCGTCGTCTTCATCGCCGGTGGGGTGGCCTTCTTCTGTCTCTTCAGGTCCCGTCTCTCGCAGGACTCCTCCCCCACGATCCCGCCATCCCCGTCTGGGCCCTCCATGGTCGTCCGCCGGGCGGAACGCTTTGTGCCACGAGGACGTGGCGTGATTTTAACGGGGGGGGTATGTGGTGCCCCGCGAGCCGCGACACCACTCGTGTCATCATCATCTTCACCGGCAATATTTTCCGATGACAACAGCGGTATCGACCGCTAAAACACAACACGGACTCCAACACATGATTGTCCCCACTGTTCATTTACCAACCTATACACAATTGTAATTGCCCATTAACGCACCCGCTTATCTCTAAGCCAAAACACAATCACCGCGGCCTAAAACACGATCAGCCGCGGAACAAAATGTTATGAAAACAAAGCTGCGTCACCGCGTGAATTAAGCATGTCGGTTAGGTAGATTATTGTATGAGCTCGGTGTGAGTTTGATGTATGACTCACACGCCTGACGTATTACCTCACGATATCTGCCTATATAAGAAGCATTTTCTCCAGGCTTGACCTCAGATTAACCAGCACTCTGTTCGTGGCTGGACACTCAGTTGTCCTTCCCTAGACAACATGGGTAGAACATTCATCGTTGCTACTGTGAGTATGGAGTAATGTGGTACCATAGAGGAAAGCGTATCTAACATATCTATTGTGTTCTATTATCTTAGTTTTACTTAGGATTATATTTCTATGATACTTTATTGTGTGAGTTTTTACTCAATATTATACCAGTGTTAACGTCAGTAACCAATAGTGAAAGAAAACCTGAAGACTCATTGAGTCTAGTAAGCCAGTCGCTGGTTTAAACAATATTTTACCCTGTAATATTAAGTAGTATTAAGGTAGAATAAAATACATATAAGAAAGGCGACACCGTTTCATCACCCCATTTACGAACTCCTTTAAATACTCCTAAAGTACCAGAATTTTAAGTCAAGTGTCACTAGTACAAACAGTGTGTCGTCTCCCCTGTGTGACCCGGGATTGCGGGTTACAACACAAAGAACGACCACCATCACCACCTTCACTACCACCACCATCACTACCACCATCACCACCACCACCACCATCACCAACATCCCCACTACCACTATCACCACCACCACCACCACCTTCACTGTACCAGATGAAAGACTCGCAAGTTTCCGCGTAAATGCTTCTTTTGCAACGCTTTACATACTCGACGTTGAGAAATTATGTATGAATATGTTTGGCGAGCGTTTGCATTATGGGCGAAAATTTACGACTTTTAAGAATGGGAAATGGAGTGTTTGGATCCCTTAGTTTTCCTATTTCCTATTCGATATTAAGAGAAAAACATGTATTTGAATATCTACATACATATTTACTGTATTTACATAGTTCTACAGCAAAGGAGGCAGTTTAAGGATATAACAGAAAGAGGAAAGAATAGGAATGGAGTGTTATTTCATATATTTTCTTGTATTTACATATCTTTACAGCAAAGAAGGTAGTAATTTCAAGACGTAACTAGAAGAGAAAAAATTTAAAAGACAGCACTGAGAGGAAAAAAAAAGAGACGGTGTTTTGGTCTCTAAGTTATTTGTTGAGATATATTTCGATCTGTCTACAAATTCATCTTTTATTTTTTACAACAAAGGAGACAGCTCAAGGGCACAAAAAAAAGGAAACAATAATAGAAAAAAAGGTCCGCTACTCGCTGCTCCTTTTACTGTTTATATATTGTCATGGTTTATGCCTATTGTACCTCTCTATACTAATTTATGCCTTGCTATCGTTTATACCTGTTTATGAATCTTGACATCAGAGGGGCACTTTAAAGACATTGCTGAAAGAGAAAGAGTAGGAATGGTGTTTTGGTCCGTTCTTAGTCCTGACATTTCTCAATAGATATGAAGAAAACGTGTATTTGTTTACTTATATTTGTATCTATGTACATATTTAACTCTTTACTTTTTATACAAATCTTGATAGCAGAGGAGGCGGGTCGAGGGGCAAACTAATATAAACTGGCTTACAAAACACACCTTCCCACACAAACAACATATGTCTTACTGGATATGAGGAAAACATTTATTTGCCCATTCATATATCTATCTCCATCTTCATCTCCTTACTGTTTATACAAATCTTGACAACAGCGGCAGCAGTTCAAGGGACAACTACTAAAATAACTGGAAGCTCACAAAACACACCTCCCCACACAAACAACATATTTATTACCGGATATGAGAAAAAAAATCTATTATTATTTTTTTACCGTAAAGGAGACAGCTCAAGGGCACAAAAAAAGGAAACAATAATGAAAAAAAGCCCGCTATTCACTGTTCCATTGCCCATTCATATTTATATCTATTTTCATCTTTACCTCTTCACTGTCAATACAAATCTTGACAGGAGAGGCAGCGGTTCGAGGGGGAAACTAAAATAAACTGGCTCACAAAACACAACTTCCCACACAAATAACATATTTCTTACTGAATATGAGGAAAACATTTATTTGCCCATTCATATCTATATCTATCTCCATCTTCATTTCTTTACTGTTTATACAAATCTTGACGCAGAGGAGGCGGTTCGAGGGGGAAACTAAAAATAAACCGAAAGCTCACAAAACACACCTTCCCACACAAACAAGAGAGGAGAGAAGGGTTTGCTCGTTTTGTTGTCCTTGTTAAATGGATGGGACGCGGTACTGATTGATTGCTCTGTTTGGCTGTTTTGGTGTTGACGAAAAAGCGTACCTCCTCTACATCCGATGCCCCGAAGAGAACATTTATGAAGCGAAATTGAAGTTGAGGAAAGTGAGGAAGTATGAGAACTAAAAATGAAACTGACCTTACAAGTTTGTATTTCCGTAGCAATGAAAATGATAGACAATATTGGACGAGAAATGTTAAAAAATACATAATTAGGAAAGTACTGTAGGTAATATTCAAACTCTTATGTATTTCTTCCTTATGTTTTTATTTGATTATGTTCCTGGTTACGATCTTTGTTGTTGTTGTTGTTATTTCCATTATCACTTTTTAATCTTTTTCTTACTATTTTCTTGCTGTTTTCCTGGATGCTTATTTTTTTAACTTTTCTCATTACTTTCCTGGTTACGTATTTTTTCTTTTATTTTCTTGGTTACGCATTATCATTTTTTTCTTGTCTTATTATTTTCTTAGTAGTGTATTTTTTTAAGTTTTCTTGTCTATCATTTTCCTGGTTACGTATTTTTTTCCTGGTTACGTTTAATCTATTTCCTCTTGTCTTATTATTTTCCCAGTTGTGTATTTTTTAAGTTTTCTTGTCTATCATTTTCCTGGTAATGTATTATTTTTTTTACTTTTCTTGTGTATTATTTTTATATGGTTACGTTTTTAATTTAACTTTCCTTGTTTGATTGTTTTCCTGGTTACACACTTTCGAACATTTTATCTTTTCATTTTCCTGATTATGTCCTTTACGAGCTTTTCTTATTTTATTATTTTCCTGGTTTCGCATTTATTAACTTATTTTCTATTATTATTATTATTATTATTATTATTATTATTATTATTATTATTATTATTATTATTACCATTAATTATTTTATTGCTAAGTTTCGTTTAACTTTTCCTGTGTTATCATTTACCTGGTTACGTATCTTTACTTAACATTTTATTTAACATTTTATTTAATATTTTCCAAGTTTTCCAAGGCGGCGAGTGAGTGAAGCGACGCACCCCCAGTCGTATGCTCCCCATTAATTAGTTAGTTATTTTGTGAACTCTTTATTTTCTATTATTTTCCGTAATTGCAAACTCAAAAGGTCAATCTTATTTTTATCCGATATCTCCGATAATCAATTTTTATTTTTGCTTTTTTCATCTCTAAACCACAAAACAACACACCGTCATTAACTTTATCCGCGCTTCGTAATTCTGACTCTGTATTGCCAACATTATTTTCATCCGCTTTTCCCGATCTCTGAGGTATTTATTAACATTTAGACACGAATTCATAAGTTCGTAAGGCCAGTGTTATTTTCATCTGCTTTTTCCCGATCACTGAGGCATTTATTAACATTTAGACACGCATTCATTAGCTCGTAAGGCCTGTGTTATTTTCATCTGCTTTTTCCCGATCACTGAGGTATTTATTAACATTTAGACACGCATTCATAAGCTCGTAAGGCCTGTGTTATTTTCATCTGCTTTCCCTAATAACTGACGCATTTATAAACATTTGGTCACGCATTTATAAGTAGAGAAAGGAAGGGAAGGGAAAGGAAGAGGTAGAACTTAAGATAAAAAAAAAGAGGATGGGAAGAGAGAAAAGAATAACGAAAGGGAAAGGAGAGGAAGAGGTAGAACTTTAGATAAAAAAAAAGAGGATGGGAAGAGAGAAAAGAATAGCGAAAGGGAAAGGAGAGGAAGAGGTAGAACTTTAGATAAAAAAAAAGGGATGGGAAGAGAGAAAAGAAAGGCAAAAGGGAAAGGAAAGGAAGAGGTAGAACTTTAGATAAAAAAAAGAGGATGGGAAGAGAGAAAAGATGGGCGAAAGGGAAAGGAAAGGAAGAGGTAGAACTTTAAATAAAAAAAAAGGGATGGGAAGAGAAGAGAAAATCGAAAGGGAAAGGAAAGGAAGAGGTAGAACTTTAGATAAAAAAAAAGGGATGGGAAGAGAAAAGAAAGGCAAAAGGGAAAGGAGAGGAAGAGGTAGAACTTTAGATAAAAAAAAGGGGGATGGGAAGAGAGAGAAAAGAAAGGCGACAAGGGAAATGAAGTGGCGGGCGAAACGTGACGAATTGGGACATGGGAGACAGGAAGAAAACAGCGGAAGTATTAGTCAAAGGAGGGCCAATTTTTTTTTTTTTTTTTTACAACAAAGGAGACAGCTCAAGGGCACAAAAAAAATGTTACTTTCATCTTCTCCAATCACTGAGGCATATATATAAACAGCCACGCGTTGACAAGCTCGTGAGGCAAGTTCTATTTTTTGCTCTTTTTTACCGATATTTCACCCCGGGTTCGTTTTTACGTCTCTGAATCCGCAGAAAAATAACACATATCCAGAGGGTCCTGTTTCTGTCCGTCTATAATTGCAGCTTGCCTCCCCATCCTTCCCTCTGTCTGTTTCTCTCTCCTCTCTCCTCTCTCCCCTCTCACGCTCTTTCCTCCCCGTTCTCCTCTCCCCTCTCCTAACATATACAGAGATCCTTGTTTCTGTCCGTCTATAATTGCAACTTGCCTCCCCTTCCTTCCCTCTGTCTGTTTCTCTCCCCTCTTTCCTCTCTCCCCTCTCAAGCCCTTTCCTCCCCGCTCTCCTCTCCCCTCTCCTAACATATACAGAGATCCTTGTTTCTGTCCGTCTGTAATTGCCACTTGCCTCCCCTTCCTTCCCTCTGTCTGTCTCTCCCCTCTTTCCTCTCTCCCCTCTCACGCCCTTTCCTCCCCGTTCTCCTCTCCCCTCTCCTAACATATACAGAGATCCTTGTTTCTGTCCGTCTATAATAATACCTCCCTTCCTTCCTTCCTTCCTCTGTCTCTCTTTCTTTTCCTCTCCTCCTCCCTCCGCCCTTTCTTCCTCCTCTTCTCCTCCCTCTCCTAACTCAATTGTAACTTGCCTCCCTTCCTTCCCTCTGTCTGTTTCTCTCCCCTCTTTCCTCTCCCCTCTCACGCCCTTTCCTCCCGCTCTCCTCTCCCTCTCTCCTTCCTTCCCTTTCTCTCTCCTCTACTTCTCTCCGCTGTTTCCTTCCCAATACCTATCCCCTTTTTGACAAGTTTCACCCTTCTCTTCATTTCCATTTTACTTCTCTTCCCATCTCTTTTTTTTATCTAAAGTTCTACCTCTTCCTTTCCTCGCCCTTTCCTACTATCCTTCTCTACTCTTCTACTCTCTTTCCTTCTCTTCCTCACCCTTCCCTTTTTTTCCCACCTCACCTTCCCCTTCCTTACTCCTCTCTTCCTTCCCTACCCTTCCCTTACCTTCCCTCCAATGTCCTGTTTGCCTTCCTGCCCGCTTCACCCCTTCATTCAGTTCCCTTCCCTTCCCTTCCCTTCCTACCCTTCCTTTCCCTTTATCTCCCTTCTGCCTGGTCTCTCCCCTCCCCATCCTTCCCTTCAGTCCCCTTCCCTTCCCTTCCATTTCCCCTTTCGTCTCCGCTTCCTTCCCCTCTCATCCGTTCTCTTCCCTTCTCTTTCTCTAACACGCATTACCTTTCCCCTCTCTTACCTCTCCTTTCCCCTCCCGTCACCCCTCCCTTCAGTTCCGTCCCTTCACTTCTCTTCATTTCCTTTGTGTTTCCCCTCTCCCCTTTCCTTCCCCTCCCATTGCAAATTTCAGTCAACAATCGGGCGGACCCCCTCGCTCTCTGCACGGCCTAACGGTCACCCTAAATTAGTGTATCCGATGATTTCCTTTTTTGTGCCGGCCGGTGCGGGAGGGGAGGGAAGGGAGGGAGAGGGACGCACAGTGAGGGAAAGGAAGTGTGAGGGAAAGATGTGGGGTGAGGGACGAAGAGTAAGGGGAGGAAAGGTGAGAAAGATAAGAAATAAAAACAAAACAAAAAAGAAAAGTAAAAGAAGAAAGTGATGGAAGAGAGGAGTGAGGAAAAGAATGAGGGGAAGAGATAAGGGAAGAAAAATGGAGAAGGGAGGAGTGAGGGAGAGAAGAAATGAGGGAATGAGAAGTAAGGAAGAGAAGGCGGAGGTAGTGAGTGGAGAGATGTATGGAAAGAAAGGTTTAGAAGGAGAGAGAATAAAGGGAGGAAAGAAAGACGGTATGAAGGGAAAAACTAAGGAACTGAGGGAGAGATAAGGGAGAGAGAGAGAGAGAGAGAGAGAGAGAGAGAGAGAGAGAGAGAGAAAACTAGTGAGGAATAGAAGGGTAAAGGAGTCAGAAGAGGAAGAGAGAGAGAAGAGAGTGAGAGAAAAAGAAAGGAAGAAAGAACGGCAAAGATAAACTAGTGAGAGAGAGAGAGAGAGAGAGAGAGAGAGAGAGAGAGAGAGAGAGAGAGAGAGAGAGAGAGAGAGAGAGAGAGAGAGAGAGAGAGAGAGATAAAAGTAAGAAAGAGATGAGTAAGGAAGAGAAGGATAAAGAGTGAAAGGATGAGAATGAAGGGGATAAGGATAAGGAGGAGGAGGAGGAGGAGTAAGGAAAAAAACAAGTGAGGGAAAGACGAGTAAGAGAGAAAGTAGAGGAGTAAGGGAGAGAAAAAAATGGATTAGGGGATGAGGAAGAGGAGTAGGGGGAGAGAGAGGGAGGGGGGGGTGGGCAGCGAGGGGACAAAAGCAAGCTGTTTTAACCTGTATTTCTACGGCAGAGCGCGTTCCATTGCACACACAAAAAAAACACGAAAAAAAAAAACGCTTAAATTCCCTCTCTCTGTTTTTCCTGTTAACTCGAGCGGTGTTTGTGTCGTGCTGTGCGAGGGGACACGGCGAGGGGAATGAGGGCCCCGATTTCCTTCATTATGGCCCGGTGGAGTGATGGCCCGGGTAGCAAATCATAGCCCAGGATTTTATATTATGGCCCAGTGGAATGTTAGACTTGATAAAATGGCCCCAAGTCTTTACAATGGTTAACGGAATGAACGCCCCGATTCCCTTCATTATGGCCCGGTGGAGTGATGGCCCGGGTAGCAAATCATGGCCCAGGTTTTCATATTATGGCCCAGTGGAATGTTAGACTTGACAAAATGGCCCCAAGTCTTTACAATGGGTAATGGAATGAGAGCCCCGATTCCCTTCATTATGGCCCGGTGGAGTGATGGCCCGGGTAGCAAATCATGGCCCAAGTTTTGTATATCATGGCCCCTAAGTCTTTACCACAGCCAGTGAAATGATGGGCATGTAACGTGATAACATGGCCCAGGTGTGTGTATTTTATGGCCCAGGTGGAATGATAGGCAGGTGAATTGATTTTGCCAGGTATTGTTGTGTTAATGAACGCGTTATATGTGTTTTCCCAGGTACTGCATTAATTACTGCATCAGGTGTTTCCCAGGTGTTAATAAGCGACAGATATTCTCGTCAGGTGTTGCCGTGTTAACCCCTTGACTGTGGATTTCCTACAAGAGGACATCACCAAGCTACAGGAACGGAGCAAAAAGTGGCTGCTACAATTCAATGAAGAAAAATGTAAAGTCATGCACCTTGGGAGGGGATATCCAGCACACCAATACCACATGGGAAACACTCCACTATCCACCACAGAGGCAGAGAAAGACCTGGAATTATAAGTTCACCAGGCTACCAGTGAAAGCCAAATCCGTGCCTATCGCAGCGGACGGGTTAATTAGCGAGTCATTTGTGTTCCTATGTGTTAATGAACGTGCTCCGTGTCTCGCCAGGTACCATCGTGGCGCACATGATGGCCACGGACCCCGACGACCCGAAGGAAGGGAACAACGCGCGGCTCGTCTACTCGCTGGAGAAGAATGTAATCGACGAGACCAGCGGCAGCCCCATCTTCGCCATCGACAGCGAGCTCGGCGTCATCAGCACGGCGCTCTGCTGCCTCGACCGGGAGAAGACGCAGCGCTACGTCATCCAGGTGGTGGCGACGGACGGCGGTGGGCTGAAGGGTGAGTAAAGGGGCTGTTACACTGGGCAAATTTTCCGTGAATCTTCAGTCAAACCACGATTTCCGCTAGCGTGGTTCTCATTTGTTTCCTGTTATTGCTGATGATGATGATGGTGAGTAATACCGTCGTCCTTCTGTGAAATCTACCGTAGCTTTGGAAGATCGTGGACACGTCAGAAAACCACGGAAATATGAGAACCACGCCAGCGGAAATCGTGGTTTGACTGAAGATCCACGAAAAATTTGCCCAGTGTAATAGCCCCTTTAGGAGACGAAGAGGCAGAAAAAGAGCGAAATGAGGCTTCTCTTGCTATCTACCATCATCCTGCCCTTTCACTATTTTCATTATCATCTATTACTATCCTATTACTCTCCGTCCCACCCACTATTCTTATTGTTTCTACCACTACATAACTATTCCTACTATCCACTATTTCTGTTGCTTCTACGAGTATCACTAACCAACTCTTCCTTCCATCCACTGTCTCCATTACCTTCTACCATCACTGAACTATTCCTACCATCATATATCCGCTTCTTCTATTGCGTCTCCTTGGTGAAATTGTTAGCACGCCTAGCTACGAATCCGCTTATCTTGGTTCGAATCCCCGCCGGGTAGCCAATCCAGGCGCTCAGTCTCCCTATCTGTCCGCTCGATAGATGGGTACCTGGGGAAATCTGGGAAGGTAAACTGTGGTAACCCGATTGATCCACTTGCCCTGTGTCCCGAGGTAATGGATTCTCGCCCATCACAGACTCAAGGGGCAATGGGACTGAGATTAGCACCAAGACCATACTGCTTTCTACCATTACACGACCATTCCTACCGCTTTATTACCCATTATTTATATTGATTTGTTATAGCCGTTGTTTTCATGTTAAATCGTCGCCTATTTTTCAGTTTTAAACATGTTAACTTTACCCGTGTTTACTTTCCATTACACGACCACTCCTAAGCCTTATACCCATTATTTATACTGATTTGTTATAGCCGTTGTTTTAATGTTAAATCGTCGCCTATTATCAGTTTTAAACATGTTAACTTTACCCGTGTTTACTTTCCATTACACGACCACTCCTAAGCCTTATACCCATTATTTATACTGATTTGTTATAGCTATTGTTTTCTTGTTAAATCGTCGCCTATTATCAGTTTTAAACAAGCTAACTTTACCCGTGTTTACTTTCCATTACACGACCATTCCAACCGCGTCATACCCATTATTTATACTGATTTGTTATAGTTATTGTTTTCTTGTTAAATCGTCGCCTATTTTTCAGTTTTAAACATGCTAACTTTACCTGTGTTTACTTTTCCAGCACTTCTATTTTTTTGTTGTTGTTGTTTTTCTCGTTTTTTTTTTTTACTTGTTTTCATTTTCTTTTTGTTGTTTTCGTTTTTTGTGTGATTTTCTAGCACCTACAAACGTTATTCTTTTTTCGTGTTAAAACTTATCTTTATTCTACCCACAACTTTCCTCTCTTTCAGTTGTAAACAGTATATAAACACACCCTTTTAAATTACCTCAATGTTTTTCGGTTAATCTTCTACCTATTCTTTTTTACTTCATTCTCTTTTAACTTCGCTACTACTTATTTTCATTTTACTCTTTATTTCATTATTTATAATTATTTCACTTTACTTTCTTCTCCTTACGATTCTACCCTTTGCTTCCTTTCCCCTGCAAGCACTATTATATAAAACACCCTCTTTATATCTTTTCCTTTATACTTTACTATATTTATCCTCGTTTTTTCTCTTTACTTCTCTTTTCTCATTACTTCACTTTACTTTCTTCTTCTTTCTCGTTTTTTTCTCTTTTACTCTTTTTCTCATTACTTCACTTTACTTTCTTCTTGCTATTCTACCCTTTGCTCCCTTTCCCCTGCAAACACTATTTATTCTCTTTTTCTCTGTACTTCTTTATTTCTTATTTCTGCACTTTAATTTCTTTCTCTGACTATTCTACCCACTGCTCCCTTTCACTTTCAAGCAGTTACATAACACACCCTCTTCTAACTCCCCCTCCTCCCCCCCACCCCCCCAGGCACGGGCACGGTGGTGGTGGACGTGGACGATGTGAACGACGTGCCGCCCAGGTTCTCGCGGCCCGAGTGGACGCTGGACGTGCCTGAGAGCCTCGAGCCGGACCAGGTCTTGGCCACCCTGACTGTCGTGGACAAGGACGTCACCAACAACTTCGCCTACAGGGTGAGTGCGGGCTTAGAGACACGTGGAGTTCAGCCTAAACACAACTTTGCTTTAACCCGGTAGCAGCGACGGGCCAAATTTGTGGCTTTACCGTGTACCTACCAGCGACGGGCCACATTTTTGCCATGATATAAACCCCCCAAAATAGATGATGCATAAACTGATCACAAATGCGTTGATATATATTATGAAATGGTTTGCGTGAGTGATGATTTTTTTCTCATTTTTCTCGCTTAGAGGGACCATTAAGAAACATGATCCCCGCAGCTACCTGGTTAATTAATGATCTCAACTTTTCATGTATAAACCCTGGTGATATTATTAGCGTCACCATAAAACCACATATTTTTTTACATCAAAGGAGACAGCTCAAAGAAATGCGACTAGCCAAATGCCCCATCACATTCAATATATATCCTGCCTCGGTTTTCAGTCCAACGGGAGGGAGATTCTTGTTGATAGAAAAATTGTTCCCCTTGAACCTGGAGCCTTACCACAACGTTGCTTGATAATCTTAGCCTTTATCTTCCTTTCTATGCCTTTGTGATGTTGTAACCGACGCCATAAGGACACACAGATTTTTATTACAGCAAAGGACTCAGCTCGAGGGGCGAAAAAATATATAGGAAAAAGCCAAGTATGTCGCTTTTCCCTTAAACCTGAAGGCTAAACACAACCTTGCTTCATATCCTTCGGTCTTAGGGAGGGTGGATATAGCGATGCGGTAAACTTTTCTCTTCATTTCTCGGCTTTTGTTCTGTGGTTAGCGTTACAATCAAGACATCTAATAGACTGTAGCCACAACAACCTTGCTTCATAACTTTAGCATTTATCTTCTTCTCTAGGCATTTAGTGATGTGGTTATAGTGTGAAAGAAAAGAATTACATTTCCTTATTTGCCGAGATTAAGATAAGTAAATTCAAGCCTTAACATAACCCTACTTCATAACCTTAGCCTTTATCTTCATGTCTAGGTCTTAGTGACGTGCTTATGCTGTGCCAACGAAGGAAGGAGAAGAACTGCATTCCATTATTTGCGCTTAAAACCTCCATTACTCACTTCCTGATCCTCATACACCTTTGGGATGCAAACTGAAGTGATATATTAGTGTGTGTGTGGTTGGCATTCTTCCTCTCAAAGCCATAAAGATGTAAATGAGACTTTCTGGAGGCGCATAACTCCTTCAGGGCACATAAAACCCACATTAGTCACTGTTCTGTCCCTCCTAATGCTTCTGAATGCGAATTGAAGCGATATGTTAGTATGCTCCATTAATACTCTTCTTTTCAAAGTCAGGACGATGTTTATTCTACTTTGGACAGTAACTATACGCCTTTCATCCCTATTATTCACCTCCTTGACCCTGATAAAAGCTTTCCGACCAAAACAGCGATATTCTAGTATGTTGCTTTGTTACTCTTCAAACCCTGGTATGTTGCTTTGTTACTCTTCAAACCCTGGTATGTTGCTTTGTTACTCTTCAAACCCTGGTATGTTGCTTTGTTACTCTTCAAACCCTGGTATGTTGCTTTGTTACTCTTCAAACCCTGGTATGTTGCTTTGTTACTCTTCAAACCCTGGTATGTTGCTTTGTTACTCTTCAAACCCTGGTATGTTGCTTTGTTACTCTTCAAACCCTGGTATGTTGCTTTGTTACTCTTCAAACCCTGGTATGTTGCTTTGTTACTCTTCAAACCCTGGTATGTTGCTTTGTTACTCTTCAAACCCTGGTATGTTGCTTTGTTACTCTTCAAACCCTGGTATGTTGCTTTGTTACTCTTCAAACCCTGGTATGTTGCTTTGTTACTCTTCAAACCCTGGTATGTTGCTTTGTTACTCTTCAAACCCTGGTATGTTGCTTTGTTACTCTTCAAACCCTGGTATGTTGCTTTGTTACTCTTCAAACCCTGACGATATAACCTAAATTCTATAGTAAGGCCACTAAACTCCCCTTCCCAGACTCCCTATATTCCTTGTCCTCCCCTAATAAAGCTTCTGGGTTCATAAAGTAGCGATATCCTAGTTACGTTGTTTCAGTCTTCCCTTCAAAGCCATTACAATTCAAACATTACAAACTTACTCAACCCTGTGCAACCATTTAACTTCCTCCCCCTCTTCCCCCATTATTCACCTCTCGTTCACTCTCATAAAGCTTCTGGGTACAAACATCAGTGATACAAGGCCACTATCCCCTTCCTCATAACGCTTCTGGGTCCAAACATTAACGATATCATCTTACGTTGCTTTGTTACTTAATTCAAACCCTGACGATACAACTTACCTCTATAATAAGGAAACTAAACTCCTCCTCCCTTACTCCTTATATTCCTTGTCCTGTTCCCTAATAAGGCTTCTGAGTTCAAACATTAACGATATTCTAGTATATATGTTTTGCTTCTCTTATTTTCAAACCCCAACAATATAACTTCAACTAAAAACTACTCAACTCCTTCCTCCTTCGTCCCCCTTTAGTTCAAGTCATAATCCCTATGCAAACTTAAGCGATATTCCCCTTTTAGTATCAGTCCTAATCCCTATGCAAACTTAAGCGATATTCCCCTTTTAGTATCAGTCCTAATCCCTATGCAAACTTAAGCGATATTCCCCTTTTAGTATCAGTCCTAATCCTTCTGTGCAACCCTGGCGATAAACTTCCTCTCCTTTAGTCCCCCTTCCTCCCCATCCTGACCTCCCCCCTCAATAAAGCTTCTGGGTCCAAACATTCGCGATATCCTAAGCGTTCTCCCGGTGCTTGGCCGCAGGTGGTGCCGAACAGCGGGCGCGGCTGGCAGATGTTCGGCGTGGCGGCGCGGCGTCGGGGCGGGCCAGGCGGCGACCTCCGCTCCCTAACGTCCCTTGACTACGAGAACCCCGCCCACCGCCGAGGGTTTAGGTTCAAAGTGGAGGTCACGGACATGGTAGGTGGATGAGGGCCCTTAGGGTGCGCTCTCTGACTCTCTTTGTCTCTCTCGTCTTGTCTCATTTTCTCTCTCTTCTTTCTTCTTTCCTTCCTTTTATGCCAAGTCTTCCCTTTTGTTGGCATCCTTATATCCGTGTAAGTTATCTATTTATACATCTGTCTATTTGTATATTTGTCTATCTATGTAAGTATCTATCACTCCTACACACCCACAATAACACACAACAACAACAACAACAACAACAACAGTAACACACGCCGGAACAAATAACAACGTACGTACCATCAATTTGAAGGTAGTAAAATTTAACTATAAAACTGCACCATTAACTAAAAGAATGTACCATTAACTAAGGTCGTACTACTAACTAAAGCCCTTACCAATAACTACTACCTAAAAGCTCCGACCGTTAACCACGAGATCGAACCCTTCCAGGCGGACGACGGCTGGAACGACAAGTACCACATGGACGGCGCGTGGGTCAACCTGCGACTGGTGGACGAGAACGACAACGCCCCGACCTTCCTGAGCCGCCACGCGCGCCTCACCCTGCCCGAGGACACGCCCGTGGGCACGCACCTCACCACCTTCACCGCCCACGACCTCGACGGCGTGAGTCTCAGGCCGTGGCTTTATAGGACGTCATTTGAGGCTGCAAGATCGGAATTTGTAGTGGTGCAGAAATATCTTCCCCTTACTTCTCTTCCCCTTTCCTTCTTCCTCTATAATCTTGTCTCTCCATTCCTCTGATCTCCTCTTACTCCCTTCTCCTCAGCCGTTCCCTTCCACCCTTCCCCTTGTAATCCTATCTCTCCTCTCATCTCCTCTCCTCTCCCCCTTCTCCTCCTCAGACGCTTCCAACTCTCACAACAACTATTTTTAGTGGCCACAAAGGAGATGAATATAGACCTATCAAACCAGTTCACTTACTCCAACCTAACCCCCCTACCCCCCACCCCAGCCGCTCCCTTTGTCATCCCTCCGTACTCCCCCAGGGCGGGCAGCAAGTCGAGTACCGCGTGGCGCCGGCCAGTGACCCCGGCGGACAGTTCGACGTGGACAGCGGCGGCACGGTGCGGCTGGTGGGCGGGCTGGACCGAGAGGCGTCGGACACCCACAGCGTGCTGGTGCTGGCGGTGGACCAGGGAGTGCCGCCCAGGACCGCCACGGCCACCTTGTCCGTGAGTACGCGACTCTTGAACCGATGCCATGCTTGCTCCTTTGTACTGAGTATTAAGTTCGTGAATGGGGTAACATGTTGACTTTCATCTCGAGACGCTTCCACTCTTTGCACAGGACGACAAAGAGAAGTGGAGCTTTATTAGTCAGCGGTGTTTAACACTTCTACAGGATGTCAAGAAGACCCAAGCTTTACTACCAAGGCGCTCCTCCATTGTGTGTTCATGTCTCGCCCCTCAGATCGACGTGACGGACGTAAACGACAACCCGCCGTTCCTGGCGGAGCCCCGCGAGGTGCAGGTGACGGAGAACAGCGAGGCGCAGCAGGTGGCGCAGGTCAAGCTGGGCGACCCCGACGACTGGCGGCAGGGCCACGGGCCGCCCTTCACCATCGCCCTGGACCCCCGCGCGCCGCCCCACGTCACCGACAGCGTCAGGGTCACGCTGGACACCCGTGAGTCAAGAGACAACACTTTCTATGACTCAACTGCCATCTTCCTCATCATAGTCATCATCACCACCACCACCATCATCATTATCACCCGTGTTTGACATCTCCCCGTGTGTGGTGCAGGCGGGGACGACGGGCGCGGCGTGGGCGTGGTGTGGACGCGGGCGGCGCTGGACCGCGAGGAGCGCCCCGCCCTGCTGGTGCCGCTGGTGGTGGGCGACGCCGGCTGGCCGTCCCTCAGCGCCACCGTCACCCTCACGCTGCACGTGGCCGACATCAACGACAACCCCATGGCGCCCGCCGCCAAGACGGTCACCGTGCACACGCTGCAGGTACTGACGCACCATACACGCCCCCCATACATGTTAGCTGGACAAAACCCTCAACAGACGATAGACTCGCCCTGCCTTCCTTCCCTCACACACGCCACATCCTTCCCCTCCCGCGAACACAATGCCGGCCAGACAGCTGACACAGCCTTGCCCCAGCCATACACACCACACACACTGTAGCCCCTCCTCACTGGTACACCATCCTCTTCCTAGCACACTTAAATCTTCCCCCCGCCCCACCCCCGGCACACAGCTGATGCCCTCGTCCCTCCCCAGCGCCCGGGGTCAGCGGTGCCCCTGGGGCGGGTGTACGTGCAAGACCCCGACGACTGGGATTCCGCGGCCAAGACTTACGCCTGGCGGGACCCTCAGGCGGGCTTCTCCCTCGACACCGCCAGCGGCCACCTCACCATGGCGCCCTCCACG
This sequence comes from Eriocheir sinensis, assembly GCF_024679095.1. Classification (NCBI taxonomy): domain Eukaryota; kingdom Metazoa; phylum Arthropoda; class Malacostraca; order Decapoda; family Varunidae; genus Eriocheir; species Eriocheir sinensis. The sequence goes on from NC_066530.1 coordinate 13,278,488, forward strand.
CCGGACGGCAGGTGGGAGGGTCTTGTTCTCTATCATCATCAGCAGTACGGCTATCCTCACCATTATCACCATCATCACCATCATCACCATCACACTCAGCAGCATAACAATCACCACCATACCTATCAACATAACTATCACGACCATCAGCATCAGCAGCAGCATCTCCACCATCATCATCATTATCGTAATCCAGTTTTCCTTAATGGCAACTCTCTATTTAAGACACCATAAAGAAGTTTCGGCTTACTATCACAGCTTGTCACTTGTTCCAACCTAACTGAACTTTACGTAACCTGATTTAACCTAACCCATTACACTGCTGCAGACGAACCGCGCGGGAAAAAAACGCTCGTGTGAAGACATGCCTCTTGGACACCCACCCGCGCGGCCATACTACCGCGCGGGAAAAAAAAAAATCGTGTGAAGGCGGCCTTACTGACAGCCTTATTCTCTCAATGGTAGCTCTGCGGCACCTAAGTCAAGTGGGACATATACATAGTTTTCATATCCACGTGCTCTCATTAGCGCTAGCCTTCAACGCAAGGGGAACAGTACTATGCAGGGCAGGGACTTTCACTTCCCTGGACCCACACGTGACAAATCGACCGCATACCCCTTGTTCTTTTTTTTTCTTTATCTTTTTTTACAGCAAGGGAGACAGCTGAAATACGATCATAAACTAAACCACTATTATTAACTACATACGTACTTCCTGCAACACAAAAATACATAAAAAAAAAAGAAAACGTCGCTTCACTAGGATCAAAATCATACTCTCCCATTACAATATTAATAACTTTCATCAACATGGCATTTCATAATACTAACACCGTCAACAACACGTGTTCTATAGACTACAGTGTATCCACCCATATAAACAAAAGATGGAATAAAGCAAAATCCATCAAAAACTTTATCAAAAACTTCATCAAACACAGCATTTCATTTAGTTTTACCATCAATAACAAGTAAATGTCCTACACTCGTATTTTTTTACAGGAAGGGAGGGAGCTCAAGGGCAAAGAACAAAGAACCTGATAATGACAAAAACAAAAGAGCAAAACACACACAAAAAACGAGAAAACAACAACACAAGTAACGCCTCGCAACACTAAAAAAAAAAAAAAAAAAAACTAATACATCCAAAACATCCAGAGACAAACATTAAAACAAAAACACGAAAAACCCTCTCAACACTTATAAACACAATCAGACACTCTTAATAAAGGATCGAAAGCATCTTCACCGCACAGACTCCTTCGTGTGTCTGTATAAGGCCAACATCTGATACTTCAACTTTTCTTTTTCTCTCGCACCGAAAAAACAAAATAAAATCAACACTATAAACACATGGCTGAATCGGTAAAGCACCGCACGCGACAGAGACGCGGGAGTCAATCCCTGCCTGCCTGCCCGCAAGCAAGCCACCGCCGCCCGCCCGCTTAAAGCTACCCACATGCTGTCCAGAAGACCACCACATCAACGGACCTCCTAGATAGGAGGATAGAAGATGAGAGAGGGGCCGGGAGGCAGCATGAGCCAATGCAAGCCACTAAACACTCGCCGACGCGCCTGCGGGCTGGGGCGACCATCACCATCGACACTGGAAGAAGCCTTGGGTCGACCATCCCCCCCCCACAGGGAAGAAATACCGGCGCTATAATAGGCGACAAAAAAAAAAAAAAAAACAAACACAATCAGACACTCTTATTAAAGGATCGAAAGCATCTATATACCACACAGTGTCTTCCGAGGGTCTGTTAAGTCCCGGCATCTGATACATTAGTTCATCTTTTTTCTCTCACAACGTATATAAACAAAAACGATTCACAACCCTATATAAACAGAATCAGACACACTCATTAAAGCCTCGAAATTCTATACCGCGCAGTGTCCTCCGTGTGTATGTAATCCCAGAATCTGATACATTAATTACTCTTTTTCTCTCTCGCAGCGAAATAAATAAAAAAAACGCTTCACAACACTATATAAACAGAATTAAACTCTCTTATCAAAGCCTCGAGAGCCTATACCGCGCAGTGTTCTCCGTGTGTTTATCTTTTTCCCTCTCACAGCGACAAAATAAAAACGCTTCACAACACTAAACAGAATCAAACTCTCTTATTAAAGCCTCGAGAGTCTATCCTGCACAGTGTCTCATATATTCATTTCATCCCGGCATCTGATACATTAGTTCATCTTTTTCTCTCACAATGTAAATAAACAAAAACGCTAAATTCACAACCCTATATAAACAGAATCAAACTCTCTTATTAAAGCCTCGAGAGTCTATCCTGCACAGTGTCTCTCATATATTTATTTCATCCCGGCATCTGATACATTAGTTCATCTTTTTCTCTCACAATGTAAATAAACAAAAACGCTAAATTCACAACCCTATATAAACAGAATCAAACACTCTTATCATTGCCTCGAGAGTCTATCCTGCACAGTGTCTCTCATATATTTATTTCATCCCGGTATCTGATACATTAGTTCATCTTTTTCTCTCACAATGTAAATAAACAAAAACGCTAAATTCACAACCCTATATAAACAGAATCAGGCACTCTTATTAAAGCCGCGAAAGTCTATACCTCCAGTGTTTATGTAATCCCGGTATCTGCAACATTAATTAATCTTTTTCTCTCTCGCAGCGAAATGCCATTAACAACGCGGCCCGAGGTGATTAACACGGACGTAATAAATGTGATGTTCTTATTAATTCGTAGGGCGACGCTCCCCGCCATGACCTTATTATTTTATGAAACGTCAAATGAGAGTCAGTCCGATTTATTTCATGTTTTCGCTATCTGGTTTATGTGGCCCGAAACTGCGTGGTAATTTGGGTTTGTCTTCGCTAATGATTGGGTGATAATTAATTACTAAGAGACAGTGATTAGTGGGCTTTTTTTCACATTATTGGTTTCTTTTTTTTCCCTTGAACTGCTTCCTTTCTGTAAAAAAAAAAAAGCTAAATGTAAAGAGAAAAATATTGATAATTTGGGTTTGTCTTCGCTAATGGTTGGGTGATAATTAATTACTAAGAGACAGTGATTAGTGGGCATTTTTTATTGATTTATTCTTTTCCCTTTGAACTGCTTCCTTGCTGTAAATAAAAAAAAAAAAAAAAGCTAAATGTATAGAGAAAAAGTAGTGATAATTTGGGTTTGTCTTCTCTAATGATTTGATGATAATTATATACTAAGGGGCAGTGATTAGTAGGCTTTTTTTCCATTATTAATTTCTTTTTTTTCCCCTTGAACTGCTATGCTTCCTTAAAGTAAAAAAGAAAAGAAAAAAGTTAAATGTACAGAAAAAAAAAGTAATGCTTCCTCTTCTTTATCAATGTGGTTTATTTTGACCCGAAACTGCGATACAACGTGATAATTTAGGTTTGTGTTCTTCGCTAATGACTGGATGATAATTACTAAGGGGCAGTGATTAGCGGGCTTTTTTATACATTATCAGTTTCTTTTTTGTATGCCCTTGAAATGCTTCCTCGCTGTGAAACAAATAAAAAATAAACAATGAATAAATGCACAGAAAAAAGTAATACAGTGACCTTCCTCTTTTTCATCAATGTGGTTTATTTTGACCCGAAACTGAGATACAACGTAGTGATTTGGGTTTGTCTTTGCTAATGACTGGATGATAATTACTAAGGGGCAGTGATTAGCGGGCTTTTTTTTATACATTATCAGTTTCTTTTTTGTATGCCCTTGAAATGCTTCCTCGCTGTGAAACAAATAAAAAATAAACAATGAATAAATGCACAGAAAAAAGTAATACAGTGACCTTCCTCTTCTTTATCAATGTGGTTTATTTTGACCCGAAACTGAGATACAACGTGATGATTTGGGTTTGTCTTTGCTAATGATGGATGATAATTACTAAGGGGCAGTGGTTAACGGACTTCTTTTTCCATTACTGGTTTCATGTTTTTTATTTTTGTCGTCGAACTCCTTCCTTGCTGTAAAAAAAAATAATAATAATAAATAAATGCACATAAGAAATCGTAAATCAGTGACCTTCCTCTTCTGTATCAATTCACTTCGGTATGTAATTTAACGTTGAAACTAATTAATTTTTTCTACCTTAGGGCACCTGTTTGAAGTCGATTCATTATTACTATTTCTCAAACCCGGCAAAAAAAGAGGTAAAAAGTTATCATTTCCAGCACTAATATAACAATAATGAGGTAACGTGACTATTAGTTTCTCAGGTACATATTGAGCTTTAAGGGTAGGCAAGGTCACGATAGGTCAGGTCAGGTTAGTTTTGCTCAGTTTATCGTTCAAAAAGGTTAGGTTAGCTTTGGTTAGTTTATCGTTAAGGTCAGGTTAGGTTAGCTTTGGTCTGTTTATCGTTCAGGTTAGGTTAGGTTAGCTTTGGTCTGTTTATCGTTCAAATAGGTTAGGTTAGCTTTGGTCTGTTTATCATTCAGGTTAGGTTAAGTTAGCTTTGGTCAATATGTCGTTCAGGTTAGGTTAGGTTAGCTGTGGTCATTTTATTGTTCAGGTTAGGTTAGGTTAGCTTTGGTCAGTTTATCGTTCAAATAGGTTAGGTTAGCTTTGGTCAGTTTATCGGGTTAGGTTAGGTTAGCTTTGGTCAGTTTATCAGGTTAGGTTAGGTTAGCTTTGGTCAGTTTATCGTTCAAATAGGTTAGGTTAGCTTTAGTTAGTTTATCGGGTTAGGTTAGGTTAGCTTTGGTCAGTTTATCAGGTTAGGTTAGGTTAGCTTTGGTCAGTTTATCAGGTTAGGTTAGGTTAGCTTTGGTCAGTTTATCGGGTTAGGTTAGGTTAGCTTTAGTCAGTTTATCGGGTTAGGTTAGGTTAGCTTTAGTTAGTTTATCGTTCAAATAGGTTAGGTTAGCTTTGGTCTGTTTATCGTTCAAATAGGTTAGGTTAGCTTTGGTCAGTTTATCGGGTTAGGTTAGGTTAGCTTTGGTCAGTTTATCGGGTTAGGTTAGGTTAGCTTTAGTCAGTTTATCGGGTTAGGTTAGGTTAGCTTTAGTCAGTTTATCGGGTTAGGTTAGGTTAGCTTTGATCAGTTTATCGGGTTAGGTTAGGTTAGCTTTGATCAGTTTATCGGGTTAGGTTAGGTTAGCTTTAGTTAGTTTATCGGGTTAGGTTAGGTTAGCTTTAGTTAGTTTATCGGGTTAGGTTAGGTTAGCTTTAGTCAGTTTATCGGGTTAGGTTAGGTTAGCTTTAGTCAGTTTATCGGGTTAGGTTAGGTTAGCTTTAGTTAGTTTATCGGGTTAGGTTAGGTTAGCTTTAGTCAGTTTATCGGGTTAGGTTAGGTTAGCTTTAGTTAGTTTATCGGGTTAGGTTAGGTTAGCTTTAGTTAGTTTATCGGGTTAGGTTAGGTTAGCTTTAGTTAGTTTATCAGGTTAGGTTAGGTTAGCTTTAGTTAGTTTATCGGGTTAGGTTAGGTTAGCTTTAGTTAGTTTATCGGGTTAGGTTAGGTTAGCTTTAGTCAGTTTATCGGGTTAGGTTAGATTAGCTTTAGTCAGTTTATCGGGTTAGGTTAGGTTAGCTTTAGTCAGTTTATCGGGTTAGGTTAGGTTAGCTTTAGTCAGTTTATCGGGTTAGGTTAGGTTAGCTTTAGTTAGTTTATCGGGTTAGGTTAGGTTAGCTTTAGTTAGTTTATCGGGTTAGGTTAGGTTAGCTTTAGTTAGTTTATCGGGTTAGGTTAGGTTAGCTTTTGTCAGTTTATCGTTAAGGTCAGGTTTGGTTGTTAATCATTTTATCGTTCAGGTTAGGTTAGGTTAGCTTTGGTCAGTTTATCGGGTCAGGTTAGGTTAGCTTTGGTCAGTTTATCGATATCTTCCAAACCCACCAAAAAAAAAAGACGGAAAAGTTATCATTCCAAACTAACGAATCAAAAATTAAGCAACGTTACTATTTTCTAGGACTAGACAACGTTACGATAATTTAGGTTCGTTTAGTTTATCATTATTTCCCACACCCACAACAAAAAAGGAATAAAAAAGTTGTCATTTCCCGAACCGACAAAACAAAGGTGAGGCGGCAAGTCATTTAATCTTTTCACAGATACGAGTAAAGCTTCAAGATTAAACTAGATTACGAAAGGTTCAGTTTATCACTATTTTCAAAACCCACAAAACAGAGGGAAAAAAGTTACCTATCATTTACCGAAGTAACGCAACAAATGTGAGGGAGCGTCACTTAATCTTTCCAAAGGCATGAGTGAAGCTGCGAGATTAGACTAGGTTACGATGGATCAGTTTATCGATATTCCCAAAACGTACAAAAGGAAGGGAAAAAAAAACTGAGGGAGCGTTACTTATTTTTTTTTAAGGTAAGGCAAGGTCAGAATACGATAGGTTAGGTTTGTTGATCAATTGTTGTTTTCTCCTTTTTTGTGTGATAGTTTATCGATATTCCCTAAACGTACAAAAGGAAGGGAAAAAAAACTGAGGGAGCGTTACTTATTTTTTTTTAAGGTAAGGCAAGGTCAGAATACGATAGGTTAGGTTGTTGATCAATTGTTGTTTTCTCCTTTTTTGTGATCAGTTTATCGATATTCCCTAAACGTACAAAAGGAAGGGAAAAAAAAACTGAGGGAGCGTTACTTCTTTTTTTTTTTAAGGGAAGGCAAGGTCAGAATACGATAAGTTAGGTTTGTTGATCAATTGTTGTTTTCTCCTTTTTTGTGTGATCAGCTTATCGATATTCCCAAAACGTACAAAAGGAAGGGGAAAAAAAACTGAGGGAGCGTTACTTCTTTTTTTTAAGGTAAGGCAAGGTCAGAATACGATAGGTTAGGCTTGTTGATCAATTGTTGTTTTCTCCTTTTTTGTGATCAGTTTATCGATATTCCCTAAACGTACAAAAGGAAGGGAAAAAAAACTGAGGGAGCGTTACTTCTTTTTTTAAGGTAAGGCAAGGTCAGAATACGATAGGTTAGGTTTGTTGATCATTGGTAGTTTTTTTTTTTTTTTTTTTTTTTGTCCTAACTAATGGAAAAAAAACTGAGGCGGCGTTACTTCTTTTTTTTTTTAAGGTAAAGCAAGGTTAGAATACATTAAGTTAGGTTTGTTGATCATTTGCTGTTGCTGTTGTTGTTGTTGTTGTTGTTTTGTTGTTTTTTTGCCCTTGAGCTGTTTCCTTTACATAAAAAAAAAACTCCCCAAAACTCACAAAACAGGAGAAAAAAAATAATCACTCCAAAACAACAACGAAAGTGAAGCAACGAGGCCATTAATCTTTCCCTAGGTATACGAACTAGGCTTCAGTGTTAGACTAAACTAGGAGAGGTCAGGTTAGGTGTGGCTAGTCTATCATTATTCCCAAATCCATTCAAAAAAAGGAGGAAAAATTGTCTTCTCAAAATAGCGCAACAAAGGTGAGGCGGTGAAACTATATACAGAAGGTCCAAAATTCAGTCAGTCAGCTTTGTATGGCAGAAATATAACAACGGAGCGGTGGGTGGCGGGCTTTTTTTCTACACTCTTTCAGTTGCCTCTTTTTCTCTCTTTTTCTTGTGGGTTTGCGGAGTAATGATAAACTAACCAAATCTATCGCATCGAAATCTTGCATCTCAATTCGCCCTTGAGGAAATAGTCTCCTTTGTTGTAAAAAAAAATAAATAAATAAATAAATAAAAACACTTCCAGATTGCGCTAGAATTTATATATATATATAGATGACATTTAAAACATCTATTATGCGGCGTAACTATTTTTATGCTACGGTCCTAAGGTCGGCAGTGACTACATGTATATAAACGATTTATTTTGGGTGGAGGTGTTCTTCAAATACTGCCGCCGTCTAAAGGAACGTTGCCAGATTGTCTTACTCAGCCTCTTATATTTACCGACTTCCGTTAAAAGCGTTACCTATTGGTGTTTGTTTACGATAGCTGTGAGTCAGAAACCGGAAAATATAATGTGCTGCGTGGCTGTGTACGATAATCTGGTAACGCTGGCCCTAAATCTTTCCCCAGGTACGAGTTGAGCTTCAAGGTGAGCGACGACAGCCAGGGTCAGTTCGGCGTGAAGGCCAACGTGACGGTGCAGGTGAAGACCATGAGCCCCGAGGACGTGAAGCACGCCACGCCCCTCACGCTGGCCGTGGACCCCAGCTACCTGGTCAAGCCCGACAAGGTGAGGCTCAGGACCGTATTATCTGACCTGACCTGACCTGACCTGACCTGACTTAACCTAACGTAACCTAATGATAGTCTGGCCCATATTCTCAGACGCCTTCGGTTCTCACAACTATTTCCAAAGTCCACAAAGAAGATTATTCGGGTTCTTCTCATATGGGTTTTTTTTACGTTTATCCTTCATGGTGCCTTGGTGCCCTGTCAAACTATCCCTAGGTTCATAAAACTACCTCCCTCCATGAAAATACTAACACAACCTCTACGAAAGTCATACCAAATATGTCTCAATAAAAAATAAAATAACAACATTGTCGTCTCCCCGAAAAAAAAATCTCATCTCCAGATCAATAAATAAAATTATAGAAAACGTCACCTCCATGAAAACGAACATTCGTATCAGATAAAAAGGAACGTCTCATCCCCACACAGTCTTTCCGCGCACGTTTCCAGCAGGGCGAGCCTTCCCTGCTGGCGCGGCTCCAGGCGACGGTCGGGGCGTGGGTGGGGACTGGGGTGGAGGCGGCGTGGGTGCAGCCCCTGCGGGACGGCCCCGAGGCCTCCGCTCCCAGTTCGGTGTCCCGTGTGTGGCTCGTCACCCCGGGGATCATCAACGCCGACCACGCCATCCTCTACCGCCGGGACGAGGTGAGGGCCAGGGAGCCAGGTGTTGGCTTATCCTCGCCTTGGTGTTTGGTATGATGCTAAATGTAGGCATTTATGTGTAACAATGGATTGTTATTGTTTATTGATCACATCCATAGAAATAGTCTGGATATAGTTGGGCCTTTTGAAATTAACATAACAAGTATTTTTAAAATTAAACTTGTGTGTGTTTAAGAGACATTGTTGTGTACAGGGGCAAAAATGTCCCTAATTCCGCTTTCCAAGCATAATTGTAACTCTCCTCCTCCCGCGCCGCCGCGCCGCTCCAGCTGAGCAGCATCCTGGGCGTGGAGGTGACGGCCGTGGGGACGGGCACGTGTCAGGAAAACTTCGTGGACACGCCGCCGGGGGCGCCCAGCAGCCGACGCCGCGCCGCGCTGGACGCCGAGTGTGCCTACGGCTGCTGGGCGCGGGCCGTGCTCAGCAGCGGCTTCACCATCGTGGACGCCAACACGTCGGCCGTGGTGGGGCCGCGGCTGGAGGTACAGACGGGCTGTGGCTGTGACAACACCTCGCCGCCCCCAGACACCGCCTGCACGCCCTACACATGCCTCAACGGCGGCCGCTGCGTGCCCACGCTGACGGGCACCAGGCAAGTACTGGCGGCTGTGGGAGGCACGAGTTTATACTTTATCTCTGGATCCATTACTGGCCACACCTGATGCCTGGACGCGTCAGTGTTCCGTGTCCCGTGTCCTGATGACTGACGCCTCCCTCCCTCCCTCTCCAGGTGCATCTGTCCCTACGGCACGTCAGGCGCCCGCTGCAAGGTGCTCGCCAGACACTTCGAGGGCGGCGGCAGCGGGCATAAGGGCGGCGGAGCCGAGGGCGCGTGGGCGTGGGTGCCACCCCTCCCGCCGTGCGCCGAGGTGCACGTGAGCCTGGAGGTGCTGAGCACGGCGGGGGCGGCGGCGCTGCTATACGCGGGGCCGGAGCAGCAGGGCGCCGAGCAGGGACAGGGCCGGGGCCGCCGCGACCTGCTGCTGCTGGAGCTGCGTCAGGGGCGGCCGGTGCTGCTGCTGGACCTGGGCGGCGGCCCCGTCACGCTCGCCCTCAACTCCTCCGCTTCGCTGGCCGACGACACGTGGCACAGGATAGACCTCATCTGGAAGGACGAGGTGAGGCGCGGGGCGGGGGGGTCAAGCCTCGCTCCGTCCCGGGGGTGTGGGGTGGTGTCTGGGGGCAATCGCGAGTCCAGCGAGTGATCAGATCGTGGCGAATAACACATGCCTTTCTTCCCGCACACAGCTGGTGGAGATGATCGTGGACCTGTGTCTGGGGGGCCGCTGGGACGAGCCGCCGCCCACGCCTCCCCCCGCCGCCACCAACAGCACCTCCACGCCCGTCCTGCCCGACGCCCACGCGTGTCGCGGCGCCGTTAGGCTGCCGAGGGGCGCCCGCGTCCTCAACGCCGGCGGGGTGCTGCAGGTGGGCGGGCTGGTGCATCCGCTGCCTACACTCAAGGGGAGCAAGGATGCGCCGCCACGCCCCCCACACTTCCGCGGCTGCATCAGGAACCTTAGAGTTAACGGCAAGGTGAGTCAGGCGGCGCTGGCGGCCACAAATAGATATGGTGATTGCTCTTCCTTCAAGAAGCCTTCGTACGCATACACAAGTTTTCCATAAAAAAAAAAACAAGACGCTTCACAAGTCCACACAATACCATGCATGACCTCGCCGAATTCACCTGCGGCGAACTGCGGCCACTGTCTAATCTATGGAGGCAGAATTTCTACCTTCATGGTCTATTCAGCCCTAACGAAAGAAAACGTGTCCGAAGCACTGATATGCCAGTATGCCCTTCCTGGTTGAGTGTTCTATCGCCCACCGCTCCAGCCCCACCCACACCCACCCACACACACACACCCACACCCACACACACACACACACATGAACGCAATACACCTTCAGCAGCCGTAAAGAAGTGCATTGAAGCCAAGACCTATTGAGCCATGATTGACACCTTCATTTCCTTCTGGCACACAAACGCTATTGACCCTTTACCTACCTACGTATTAACCCGTAACTCTTAAACCCACTAACCCTTCATCGACACCATCTATCAACCCTTCATTGGTATCTTCATCCACCTTACAAATACTGACGATCAACCTACTAACCTTTTATTATCTGCAACTATTAACGCTTTTAACCATTCCTCTCCCTCCATCTCCACCTTTTCGGGCTTTTTTTTTTTCGTTATTATTTTTTTTTTACTTGAGCTATTTAATTTACTGTGAAAGAAAAAATGAACATTCACAAACACTATTAACTCAACCATTTACCTTTTAGCCCTTCATCATAAACAGTTTCACCTCTCAACATCTCACAAGCACTCCATTAATCAACCACCTGTCAAGCCGCTAAGATGTGAAGTTACCTTTAATCACCACCTCAGTACCTCATCTACATCCTATCAATGCCTCCTGACCCCTTCCACCTCCTCCCCCGTCAGTTAGTGGACCTGGGCAGCGGCGTGCTCAGCAGAGGAAGCTCACCGGGGTGCGCTGCCGCCGACTGCCTGGCCAACCACCTCCACTGCGGCGTCCACGGAAGGTCAGTGTGGAGCAGAGGTGGACGAGAGGATGATTGACTGACTGATTGATTGATTGAATGATTGAAGTATGCGAGATGGTAGGCAATGTTAACCAACTCATTTCTCTTTTTCTTCACGTTATGGGTCTTAAATTGTACAAATTCAAGCAATGAGGACGACAAGAGACAGGTAAAGACAGTTCTACACTACACTTTGTCTCAGCACTTAGAGAGAATAAGAAGAGTGACCAGAACGAGTAGAGGTGCATATCCTAGCTAACTCTTGCACCACTAGTAAAACAGAGGATAACAGCAACACACACTGAACCATATCTTAAAGCTAGAAAATACACAACAAAAATTAAGATACTCGACGATACATACGAATCCAGTGTTAATGTCCAGTCTGATTTAGCAAAGAGTATAATATAACCAAATCAAGGACAAAAACAACACACAGACCCATTCTTAAAGCTTGGAAATGCATACTAACGATATAAATTTAGATATATACAAACTTAAACCTACCTCCTCTATAACTTAAACAGACAGTACACCATCAAAACAAAAACATTATGCCGCTTAAAGCTTGACAACCCAGACCAAAAAATATAGACTACTGACAATACAAATCCAGGGTTAGTCTCCTCCCAGAATGTACTGCCGGCGACAGAGTACACACAACCAACACCACCCCCAACACAACGCAGGCAATAAACATACACTTGGGCGTTCATGCAGCAGGCTTATGCATAGTAATGGGGCCAAACACGTGGCTGGTATCGGCGGGGGGCGCAGATAACAATAAATAATGGGTGGCAGGTGCTGGGGGCGCTCCGCTGAACCTGATATCGAAGGTCTTTTCTATTGCAGTGTGTGTGTGTGTGTGTGTGTGTGTGTGTGTGTGTGTGTGTGTGTGTGTGTGTGTGTGTAGGCGTTGTTTTAAAAGGGGGAGAGGAAGGAGGGGAGAGTGGGGAGAAGGAAGGGGAAAGATATATACGTAGATAAAGATATACAGAGAAGGAAGAGATTATATGAAAAGAGAAACATGAGGAAATAATAGAAAAAAACAGCTGATAAGAGACAAGAAAAAGACTCACAGAAACAGATGAAGAAAAGAGATAAAAGGGAGTGAGAAAAAGAGAGAGAAGTTAAAGATAATACAAAGACAAACAAAGGTAGTGAAAACAACAACAGATGAGAAAGAGAGAAGGGAAAAAAAGAAAGAATGAAAGAATAAGAGAAAAGACTAAAACGGATTAATAGAAAAAAACGAGATAAACGAGATAAAAGGAAAACAGACAAAGGCCGATAAAGAAAGTGAGAAGAAAAAAGAGAAGAGAGGAAGAAAAAAGGAAAGAAAAGCAGATTAAGAGTCAAAACAAGAGATAGAGAGAGAAGAAGAAATGAAAGAAAGGGAAGCAAAGAAGGAAGAATATGAAGAAGGAGGAGGAGGAAGAATAAAACAAGGGAAAGGAAAGAGAAAGAAACGAAGAAAAGTAATTAAAGGAAAAATGAAAAGATACAAAAAAAAATGAAGGACGAGGAAAAAAGAAAGAGAAAGGAAAAAGAGAAAGGGAGGGAGGAAGAAAGTAGAGAGAGAGAGAGAGAGAGAGAGAGAGAGAGAGAGAGAGAGAGAGAGAGAGAGAGAGAGAGAGAGAGAGACGTGTCATAACTCACGGCCAGTAGCAATAACGCGCTCAGAACAAACACAAACGACTTACACGGAAAAAAAAGAAAGAGGGGAGACGAAAAGAAAAAAAATGACATGTAAAAGAAAGCGTCTATAAAGAACAGGGTAAAGATAGTTAGACAACGCTAACTTAGAATTATGATGAGTACAAACAATTATCATTCCTACTTCTTGTTCGCTTTTCTTTTGTTTTCTCTCTAGATTCACGGTACAAACGGAGAGAGACAAAACCGTACCTGGGAAAACTATAATCTTATGAATCCAGGTGTGCTGTAGTGCTTTCCGAAACACTGATAAATGGAAGAGAATAAGAATGATATGAATAAACGAGACTAAAATTAAATGAATAGGAAAGAAAATGAATGAATAAAATGAATGAATAAGCGTGAATAAACTTAAAAAAAAAAGTAGCCTAACAAAAAAGAAAGTAAGACAAAAAATAACAGGAAAAGAAAAACAAATCTACTAAACTAAACAAAAATCAACTCAAAATTAAACACAAATAATAAAAAAAAATCAAGCTAGATAAACAGGAAACGAAAAAACAAAACAAAAAATCATCAGTTAACCAAAACAAAAAAATATTCAAGGACACAAAACCAACTAAAAAAAACAGGTATCTAAAATCTAAACCAGGTAAACAAACAAAAAAACAAAACAAAACATCATCACCAGGTAGCAGTAAATGAGGAGGGAGGGAGGGGACGACAAGCAAGAGAAGGAAATGAAGAAGAGGAGAGAGAGAGAGAGAGAGAGAGAGAGGGAGGAAAGACTGAGAAAGAAAAAATATCCAGCGTTATAAAATCTAAGAGAGGGGGACACACACACTTGCATTCTCTCCCTCCTCACTCCCCTCCACTCCACGCCACTCCTCGCTCTTCTCTCCCTCTGCGTCCCTTGCACTCACCTCCTCGCTCCTCCTTACTCCCCTCACACACGTCATCTCGCCCGTAATGAAGAAGCAGGCTCGCGTGAATGGCCCAGTCAGCGTGTTAATTAGGAAAGAAGTTACACGAAGGGGGTTGTATGATTGTCGCGACTCTCCAGCTCTCCCCCGTAACGTGATTCTGCTTTCTCTCCTCTCCCCCCCCCCACTCTCTCCCCCCCGTGCTTGTACTAACACTTGAGCCTCGAGGAATAGGTTGAAGTAGTAGTCGGTGTTCGTACTTCATGTCTCTCTTCATTTTCTGGTTGTCTCCTTTTTCTTTTCTTTTTTCTTTTTTTTATTTCTGTCTTGTGTTCCGTTTTCATAAAGTTCCTTAATTACGGGATGCTCTGTGCTCCTTCATGCTCTTTGTCTTTCCTCTCCCTCTTTCTTTTTCTCTGTTTCTTTTCCTCCCTCTTTTTTTCTCACGTTCTGTAGATGCTCCTTCATCCTCCTCCGGTTCTTCCTCATCATCTCCCTCTTCATTCTCTCTTTTTCTTTATTTTTTCTTTATCTTTTTTGTTTCGTTATGCTCTATAGATGCTCCTTCCTCCTCTTCTTCCTCTCCCTCTTAACATGTCGCTTCCTCTTTTCCTCTCCCCTTTGTCTCTGTCTCGCCGTGTCCTCTGCCCCTCAACACTTCCTGAAAAATGTGTGCGTTTATTCGTGTTTGTTCTTTATCGCGTCCCTCGTAACGCTGAAGTGAAGAATTATCGCTTTGTGTCTTCAGCAGCAGCCTCTCCTTCCCCCTCCAGCGAAGGGTGTGTTGTGTATAAGCACTGTCTCGCCCGCAGGTGTCGCGGGTCGCCGGGGTCGCTACGGTGCGAGTGTCAGCCGGGGTGGGGCGGGTCGGGCTGCGCCTCGCCCACCACGCCCGCCGCCTTCCTGCCCAACAGCTACGTCAAGCTGGCGCTCTCCTTCTCGCCGCTGGCCTACACCACCTCCATCAGCCTCAGGTAGGAGCGGCGCCTCACGGCGCTCTGTGTTATAATTGTCGTCGCCGCCACACCCTCTCAGCGCCTCCTTCGGCAGGTTCCGCACGCTGAGGCGGCGCGGCGAGCTGGTGGTGCTGTCGTCCCAGCACGGGCGGGACAGCTGGTCCGTGCAGCTGGTGGGCGGCCGCCTGTGCGCGGTGCTGCACCTCCACCCGCGGCCACCGGCCTCGCTCTGCCTGTCGCGCGCCGCCCTCACCGACGGCCGATGGCACGCCCTCGCCGCCACCAGGTAGGTGGGCCTACATAAGACACTTGACATCATCTAACCTGACCTCACCTGACCTGATATAACTTAACCTAGCCTTACCGACGATCACTGGCACACCCTCGCCGCCACCCAGTGGGCCGCCAAAGGGACAAGGCACCGACCACTCATACAATGTCAATAAGGATCTCAAATTAAAGGTGCAACAAATTATTACCTATAATAATAATAATAATAATAATAATAATAATAATAATAATAATAATAATAATAATAATAATAATAATAAATAAACATATAAGCAAAAGCATTAACTTGCATCCTCTTACTGACTATTTGAAACAAAAAAGTCAAACGTGATGGAAATCGGAGCTTAAAAGATTACAGAGGATGACATGCCGCCTTAAAAGAGC
The DNA here is from genome assembly GCF_024679095.1 of Eriocheir sinensis. NCBI lineage: Eukaryota > Metazoa > Arthropoda > Malacostraca > Decapoda > Varunidae > Eriocheir > Eriocheir sinensis. The sequence continues at coordinate 13,294,053 of NC_066530.1, forward strand.
CCAGCATCTATACTTCCAAAGCAATCCCAGGACGAACAACAACCAGATTATCCAAGGGTCAATCTGAAGGTATTATTTAAAAACGCATTACGCCCGGGGGAGTTGGCCTGTGTCGGCAAATACTGAAAGGAGCTGCCACCCCAGAGACTGTGTTGGTGCTGCTGGGGTGGATGCTGAAGCTGGCTCTTTTTTTCTTTTTTTTACAACAAAGGAGACAGCTCAAGGGCACAAAAAAAATAATAATAAAAAAAAGCCCACTACTCGCTGCTCCCAAAAAGAATCCAAAGAGGTGGCCAAAAGAGAGGTTAATTTCGGGAGCAGAGGTGTCCAGATAGATTTGAGTATCTGTGTCAGGTCCTCTGCCTAGATAACTTCAGGGGGAACTATAGCTACCCTGGGTGACCTTGTATGCACCAAACAAACCTTATCCACCCCTGTGAGTGAGTTAGCTGTGTCAATGGAAAACACTCATTGCTTGGTGGGGTTACTACATTATATAATTTTATTTGGACAGGTTAGGTTACTTTATTTAGTTTGGTTAATTTATCTTATACAGTAATGCTATTTTATGCATGGAGAGATCAGGTTACTTTATTTGGTGTGATTTTTTTTTTCACAAACTCCTGAAATGACAGTAACCTAAGAACTTGAATTAGAGTAACCCAACCTTACTGTTTCCACGGATGTAGCTAAATCACACAGATGGCAGAGTCTTGGTTAACTGACATATTTCCCTCAGTTTGAGTCCCCCTAAAGTAATCATATTCCAGGCAGAAGACTTAACCCGGTAGCAGCGACGGGCCAAATTTGTGCCATGATATAAACCTCCAAAAATAGATGATACATAATCTGATCACAAATGCGTTGATATATATTATGAAATGGTTTGTGTGAGGGGTGATTTTTTCTCATTTTTCTCGCTAAGAGGGACCATTAAGAAACATGATCCCCGCTGCTACCGGGTTAAGGGAAATCTATAAAAAGCCAACTTCACCACTCATCGAAGAGGAAGCAACACCACCCAGGACTGGAGCCTTGTGTTGGACTCTGGAGGGCATCTCTCACCATAAAATGCATGACAACTTTTCCTGATTAATGGCTTGGTCCAATTAATGACTAACGACACTTGAGCCTCATCACCCACCAAGAGACCACATAAACCAAACAAACTTCACTAAGTACAAATAGCTAACAGAAAACAAAGTAGCCTAAGCTCTTCCTATCAAACAACCTAACCATATTTATAACCAAATAAATTCAACAGTCTAAACTAACCATCCGAAATTAACCTCTCTTTTGGCTACTCTTTACTTTTTACTTTTGTGGGAGCGCCAAGTAGCAGGCTTTTTTTTTTTTTTGTACGGCACTCTTTTTGTTGCCCTTGAGCCGGGTCCTTTGATGAAAAAAAAAAAGTAACCTAAACAATTGTGTAGGGTCACTCTCCACCTCCAAATTCAACATTAGCACCTTCATGTTAGAGTTGAGGGACAAAATATATGTACCTTAACTGAATATGTTGTCAAGGAAAAAGATATGAAAATTATTTATTTCTAAACTAACAGGTCAGCCTAGACTCTAACCTAATGTTCCTGTCAGTAATCTATTGCTGCTTAATTATGGTAGTAGCCCATCAAAACTAAGTATATCCTATTATTACTAATGTACAAACATAGACGTTAAATCAGAAACCTATCCCTATTAAATTAGTTCCTTTGACGGGTTACAGCGGATCACTTGGGTTGCAGGATTGGCTGACACTGATATTAAGTAGGCACTGATTGGGAAGCTTGATGACCAAGTGCCCAAATCAACTCAAAGCACTTCATGTCTACACGACACAGTGTGTTTAATGAAACAGTAAAGTTAGAGCAGTAAAGTTATCAATAAGATTTCTAGTAAGGGATACATTGCTGATATAAAGTAAAATGAGCCAGACTGAAGCTCCGACATCAATCCAACCAAACGGATGGTAACCTATCAAGCTGAAATGGTAACCTATCACCACTTAATTAGTTAAAATGTATATTCATGAATGAAAAGAACCACAAATTAACCTAACTGATAGTAACCCTTAAAAAATAGTAGTAACCTAATACAGCTAGGGAAAGTCACCCATCACCCAATAGCAAACTATCAGAGCTAAGCTTATCGCCTTCTGGTCTGCTTAATAAATAATGAATAGCTATTCACATCAAAGCAAGGCTTGATGAACAGCCATGCCCTATGAAATGAGTAACATAAAGCAACCAAATCCCTTCAAATCAGAAACCTATAACCGCATATTGATAACTTTAGGAGACTGACTTATTATCAGCTATCCTAGTGCTGTTACCTTAAGCCATAAATAACATGAAGTAAATGGTGCCACTGCTTCATTTGTATTCTAAGAGCACAAGTAAATAAAGGTATACTCATCAAATCTATTCAATGAAGGTTAATAGAATCATACATTTTTTCAACATTCCAATTAATATCCAGTCATTTTCATAGGTGGTGTGAGTGGTGTAGGGTATCACAGGGTGAAGCAACTGTACAATATTTCTATAATGTTCCGACAAAGTCTTCATAGAAACTCATCCAGACGTTAGAGAAATATGGTACAGCTGCTACAGCCTGTGTTTTCCTATGCCACTCACACCACCATTTGTTACACCTGTCAGTTATATTTATGTAAAATAATTTACCAAAGTGCACATTGAGGAATGTCTTCTCAGGACACATTCTTTAGCTGTTTGATAATTATGAAGTATATGCAGAAGCTAGGAGGTATAAAGACTCAGTAAACTGTAGTAGTATTGACACACTGTGATTGGACAAGGAAAACATTTGGCTGGAAATTAGGTTAGGATCCTCTTGATGACATTTAAAAGTTTTGCATGACTCATGATAACTGTTGGGGGAGTCAATTCATGCTATGCAAAGTATGATTATATAAATTCATTAATTATGAAAGATAATTATGATATCCTTATATACTGCTTGCTTTACAAGCTTAAGGAAAATATAAGCTTCTTTTCTTGGATGCTTTTGTGTCTAAGGTAGTTTCTAATAAGAACTTAATGATTTTTATACAAACAAAATATGTATTCCCTCAAAGGAAGGGATTTATCTTAGAGAATACTTGAAAAATATAATGTAGATCTTTTGTTGAACACAATACACCCTCTGCCATCACAATCTATCTGTATGGGTAAAAGTCCAGCATGGTGCTGGGCAGGGGTGGGCAATACAGCATGTCCAGTGGCCATGCCAGAGTCATGGGGCTATGTGTAGTAGCCCTCAGGGGCTGGTCAACAAATGGGTGCCTGGGACCACCTAGGGAAGGTAAAATGTGGCAACCCGGTGGTGGCCCTGTGTCCTGGGGTGAGGCGTTGGCACCCACCACAGGCCACAGCCTCGAGAGCCAGGGTGACATGATCGCCGCAGCCTGGCGCGGGTGTGATGAATGCCACAACTTTACCTTGCCTTGGTGGGCGGCGTTCTCTGGGGGCAGGCGTTGTTACACCTGACGCAGGGGTCCACACACCTCAGAGCCGTGGCCTGAACACACTTCCACGCACTAAGTGTTCCCGCGACACACACGGTCAAGGCCAAGGTCCAGGCAGCGCTGGGCAGCAACACTCGCAGGGGCGGTGGTTGAGGCACATTTCAAACGCCGCGCCGTTACTGTTTGTTTACCTTTACCCGTCCCGCGTCGACAGGAGGTGCCAAGCGGCAAATATGTACCACTGACATTTCAACAATCGACGCCGCTCTCTGTAAATCTACGTTAAATTGAGTAGTTTTAAAAAATAAAGTGAATTCTCTGATATACTTGCAATGTGTAATTCCACTAAACTTCACTTTACTTTGTGATGAAGCAAAACACAGTAGTGGGGGAGCCCGTGGCAAGACCAGGACCAAGCACCTCCTTCAAAGATCAAGATCAAGATCAAGATCAAGGGGGTGCTGAAGAACGGACTCCACATTTAAAGGCCAATTCTAGAGGACCTGCTGGGCAGCGACACCCTCAGCCCCAACACTGGTTTCCAAGCCTTCAAGTGTACACAGACCTTCCTGCAGAAGTCTGGCCAGCTCGGCAAGATCTAGCCCCTGCCCCAGGGACATATCTCAACAGCGACAGCCACAAGTAACTTCTGGGGTTATAGAGGCCGTGGTCCCATGGCCTAACCAGCCCCCTAAAACACTGAAGAAAAAGACATTGTTCATATTATATCGTCCCAGGGTCACTACGACACCTCCCAACCTCCCCTAAATATTTGCCGACCTAGGCCGGTTCTGTCGAGCCCAATGCGCTTTGTAAATGTGCAAAACTTGAGCCTAGGGGAACTTGGGTGTTTTTCGTCCTGGGCTTCCTAAGTTCGGACCCGGCGATGGATGAGGCAGCTCGGAGCATTAGGTAAAATAAAGGAAAAAGCCGGATTTTACGCGTTATTTCCCCGGCTGTTCGTCACGGACTTTGGAATGGCGCGCGAGAGAGCCAGAGAAAGAAAAAAAAGGAGCAAAACAAAATTCAGTACGGATGAGGCATAAATTTAGCCACTGATTCGACCTTCCGCGCTGAATATCAACAGAAGGGTTTAATCTAAGATTCTAAGTCTATATATACCAAGTCAAGTCATCCTGCTTCAAAACTGCGACCGGTACCGCGCAGGGGGCGGTTTGGGGGCGGAGCAGCGGGATGACGTCACTTGAAGGGAAAAAAAAAAAGACAGTTCAGGGGTGATTAAAGTTGCGGCCGTGTGTACACTTTGGATGTGCATGCTTACTTTCTTTCACAGCGCGTTCAGGCAAGCCACTGATGAAAAAAATATGCCCTTTTATTGTGCTATTGCGTGACTAATTCCAGTGCCTACAAACGGCGGTGTGGGGTGTGAGGGAGTTCATGTTAAAATGATTGATTTAAATTAGTCCGCCTTTCTTCGTTTGCTCTAAATCCCTGTTTCTACCTTCTCTAGTTCGGCTCCAAGCAACGTCACGCATAAACCACGCCTCTGCCGTGTCTCCTCCCACAAACCTGCGTATGACTTGACTTGGTATATATAGACGTAGGATTTAATTATTTTTTTGTTATAATGTAAAGGAGAACGAACAAAGACTGAACAAAAGAATAGTGAGTGTCCCATGACTAGTTCCTCGCAAGACCATTATATCCTTATGAACCCTCCTGTATGACGGCTGAATCTGCTTGCATCCTCTTTTTCCACACCAATTCCTCGTAAAACCCTCATGTCATAGTGTATCCTATATGACTAACTTGCTTGTCTTTACTCCTTTTCCAGATATCATAAGACTATCATATCCTTGCATCTTCATATGTGAGACTAGTAAATCTGCTTATCCTTCATTCCTCTCACGACTATCTCTTCTTTCGAATGATCAAGCCTTCGTGTAGGAAGAGCTAATGTGCATATCTTCCACTTTTCCATTCATAAGCCCTTCCTATCCTTTCGTTTCCTCGTTAAGGCTCGTGTCTGCTCCCCGTTCACTCTTCAGCTCGTATGACTTTACATTACAAGGGACCTGCTTTTGGTCCACTTTCCCTCAACAGGTACGGGTCGGCAACCTTCCTGTCGGTGGATGACGGGGACGGCGACCTGTACAACGCGTCCCTGGTGCTGGAGGGGCGGCAGCTGCTGGAGATGGACGGCACTGAGGGCGTCCTGGTGGGTGGGTCACCGGAGTACGTCGGGGCCACCATGTTCAAAGTACACAACGACTTCCGTGAAGGTAAAGAAGGGGATAGGACAATGCAGATCATGTAATCATCTGTTCCAGGGCTCGTAGTTTCAAACATTTCAGGGCTTTTGTAGAGGTTGTGGGTATTGCTATGAGTAGTTTTATGAGCCTAGTGATCGTCTGACAAGGCTTCTGCACCATGAATGTAAAAGAAAACACTCATGAGAACCCAACTAATCTCTTCTGTGGCGTGTGGAAATATTTGTTGTGAGGGTCGAAAGCATCTGAGAACAAGTGACTTTATTTCAGGTTAGAAAATAACATAATACTGAGAAGGAAGGTGTGTGAATAAGAAGGGAGGAACGAGAGGAGGAGGACCTAAGAAGCGATACAAAGCGTTACAGGTCAAAAGAAGAAGAAGAAGCTCCTCACAAGCATTACTCTTCCTTCCTCAGGTTGCATCGACGACCTACGCATCTCAGGCCACAGCGCCCCTCTCCCCCCCGCGGTGAACAACACGCCCTGGGGCCAAGCGAGCGCGTTCAAGGGCGTGGAGCGAGGCTGCGGCGCCCCGTCTGCGTGTACCAACGTGTCCTGCAGGCCGCCGCTCTCCTGTGTCGACACCTGGAGGTCCTACCACTGCGGGTAAGTCATTCATTCCCCATGGTCTGATCACGCTTTGAGCTCGCGATCCCCAGCCAGCACCGTACCTGAACAAGCTTGGCGTTCAGGTGAAGGGTCTTTGGGCGCGGGTGGAGCCTCACATCACAGCCACACAGCCAGAGGGCGGGACACAATCCGGCGCCCATTCACTGCTCGGTGGACAGGGAGCACGTCTTATTTAAGGAGACTGTCCATCCGTCTCCCCGTGTGTGTGTGTGTGTGTGTGTGTTACGACAGTTTAGGGACTGATGAGGTGTGTTTCAGGTGTGGCGAGGGCCGCGTGCTGGGCCGGAGCCGCGTGACGTGTGAGGACGAGGACGAGTGTGCGTGGCGGCCGTGCCTCAGCGGCGGCTCCTGCTTCAACACCCAGCCAGGTGACGCTCGAGGCCGCGGCATGTTGGGGAATGTCACGTGACTCATACATCACATAGGTCACGGTCAGGGTGTCGCGGTGTGTATTACAGTGGTTGTTCATCCCCACACAGGGTACGTGTGCTCGTGCCCGGCGGGGTTCAGCGGCCAGCACTGCCAGCTGCCTGACGTGGGCCACACCTCCCTCAAGCTGCCCGTGGGCGTGCTGGTCACCATCGTGGTGTGGTGCATCTTCCTCGTGCGTGAGTACCAAGGACAAGGTCACGGGCCACCTTTCCTAGCGTGAGTATGTTGCCTTCCTTGACAGTCTAGATCAATGTTCAATGTTTTATGGCCTGCACATGTCCCCTTCCCTCCCCGCAGTGTTGGTGTGCGCCTTCCTGCTCCACCAGCACCACCGCCGCTCCGCGCTGCGCAGGGGCATGGCAGACGCCAAGGACACCACCGTGGACTGCAAGGGACAAGTGTCGCCGCCGTGCAGCCACACACCCAACCTGCTGGAGCTGCAGTTGCTCAAGCCGCCCAGAGCCAACGGTCAGCCAGCCTGGGCCAGGAACCCCAACATTGCCGGTAACTCATCCCTGCATTCTGTAGCTCCATTCGGATGAACGCTTACAGTCTAGAGAGGCCACGGTATTTCTAAATCACAGTTTTAACGGAACATTATTAATTTGTCCTTAGCCAAACCTCCACTGTAATATGTCTTCAATTAAGAGAAAAAATCAGAGACGTTTGTAGCTAGCCAGAAAATGTTGAACTTGTCGCTGCATGTCTTGAGGTTGACGGGCGAAACTCAGGGCACGTCTTCTGCTGCAGATGTGGATGTGCTGCAGGTGGACGCCACGTCGGAAACCAGCAGCGTGGAGGAGCAGCGGCGCGGTGGGACCCAGGGAGCGGCGGCGACGGCGGCAGTGGTGGTGGTGGACGGCGGGGCGCGGCGGGGAGTGGGCGTGACGTGCCGCGGGGAGAAGGCGCGGCTGGAGAGCAAGGGTGTGGGGTCAGCCACGCCGACGGGGGACGACCTGAGGAACTACGCCTACGAGGGTGAAGGTTCATCCCCTGGTTCTCTCTCCTCTTGTAAGAATGCCTCCAGCGTTCTTCAGGCATGCTACACTCCCAGGCATGCACACCCCACCAGCCAGCGCCAGGGAACCATAGGCGTCTTAAAGCAATGAGACTCTCTGGTTCCATTAAAATATGACAGTCCCTTGCACAGAGCTAGCATAAAGAACCAGTAGGCGAGTCGGGAGTCCTTCAGTCACGTAAAATACTGATCGTCCGGATGTACAGAAGTCTTACTCAACGTGAGGACTCATTGTGGTTCTTTTGTTCCTTGAAAGACTCAGATTCTTATGGTTCCTCTTGTGGGTTTCTTGAATGGTCAATAACGATATTTTGTGTTACCCTGAATGCCAAGCGAAGACCTTTTCTCCATATAGATATCGGAGCTCTTGTGATATCAGTTGAGTCATCCTCAATATATCCTGAAATATCTAAGTGTTTATCTTGAGTATCCTTGAAAGAACCACCATTATCCATACAGTAGAACGAACTCCGCTAGGGGTAATTAAGAAGACCTGAGTATTTGGACAGTCATTTTGCACTCTAGTGATAACGGCTGTGAGTGCTTCCATAGTCTAAGGCCCGTATTCTCAGACGCTCTCGGCTCTCACAACAAAGACCTCCCAAGGCCACAATGGAGATGAGTCGGGTTCTCATGAGTGTTTATCATATTCATGGTGCTGAAGCCTTGTCATATTATCACTAGGGTCATAAAACCACCCATGAAAATACCCATAAGAACCTCTACGAAAGCCTTATCAAACGTTGGTGTGAAAGCCATGGTGTCTGAGGATACGGTCCCAAGAGCTTAGCATGCCCCTTTAACACCCTCCCCCCATGACAGGCCTGGAGAGCTGCAGCGGCAGTGCAAAGTTCCTCGGTGGCTTCCGCGAGGTGGCGCACATGCTGGAGTCGTGACACGCGGCGGGGACACAGACGCCGGCGACTTCAGCGTCCAAGGGAAGTCGTCCGGCCAGCGCCCCGCCAGTCCCCCATGTCCCCCTCACCGTCACCGCCACCCTGGTCCACGCCACGCACCGGGGGAGCTCCGAGGTGGTGGTGTCCTCTTGCGAACCTCTCCTGCAGCCGCCACAGCCCAGGGGAGGAGCGTGCGAAGGTCAGGGCGTCAAGATCGTGTCCCTGTCCCCGCCCTCCCCAGCCAGTGCCTTTAAGTGTTAGCGTAACGGAGTGTGGGACTTGTGGGACTCGTACGGCGTTTGTCCGTCGCCCGCTGGTCTTCCATGTCGGGTCAACGAGGCGAAAAGGACAGTGAGGAGAGTGGGACTTGCACAGACGAGTTGGTTGGTCTTGTATAGATTCTCGCCTTCGTGAATGTTGTTGCCAAGATGACGAGGACGGTGGGGTTGGCGGTATACAGAAACTCACCCTCCGAGAGAATTGTGAGATAGTTTGGACTTGCACACACTCTCGCCCTTTCGTGTATAATAAGTTACCAAGGTGAAGGAAACGGTGGGATTGGTGGGACCTGTACAGTGTCTCTCCCTATGTAACCTTCCGTGAAAGTTAGGTTACAAAGACAAAGAGGGCGGTGAGGTTGACGCTGGAACTTGAACGGACTCTCCCCCTACTGGCTTTTATATCATAAGAGACACAAAGGAGATGTGGGCGTTACGAGCAGGACCTAAGCATATAAGGAGGAGCTATAAGGTAATGTGTTTGTGGGAGTACCTTCAACAGAACACTGAGATTGGAAAACGATTTGTGGGTATGGTTCTAAGTTTGTCTTGGTACCACTTGCAAGCCATAAATTCTAAGAAAACTAAGGACATTCTGGGTATTACTGAACTTATCCATCGTTTGTCATCCGTAACCTTCAGGAAGATGTTAATTAGACGTATGGGGATGAATTATGAATATTGGTCCACTGTATGTCTTGGAACTACTTGCAATCCGTAAATGCTAAGGATACGAGGGGCGTTTTGGGGTCTTTTGAGACTTATCCAGCGGTTGTCTGTCATCCACAACCTTCAGGAAATATTACCAAGACCTATGGAGTGAAATTTATGGGTATGGTTTAATATTTGTCTTCGAACCACAAGGAATCCTTAAATGGGGACTCTGGGTATTATTTTTAAGTTATCCAGCATTTGTCTGTTACCCACTTCAGAAAATGTTAGTGTGGAGTTTGCAGTGAAATTTATGGGTATGGTCAAGTTTTTCTCTTCGATCCAATTATTGATAAAAACGGAGGGGATTGTGGGTATCGTGGGATTTGTACTATTTTGCCCTTTTTTATGTCCTTGTCCCCCTTATCGCCGCCGCTGCTGCTTCCTGTGTCCGTGGTTCGTGGGCGTAATGAAGGTCTCTTGCCAAAGTCTATTTTGTAATTCCTTCTTTCCTCGGAGGAGTGACTCTACCGTAAGATAGTTGTAATGCGTTCCTCTACTATTGTGCGTATTTCCACCACCATCACAATATACACTGTTCGCAGTTGCCATACTTCTCAATAAATTATTTTCGTAAAGTAAAACGATGCTGTTGTTTCTTTTTGTTGTACCTTTCCTAAGTAGCAAGACCAAAAAATCCCTCTCGCCTCGGACAGGTAATTTATCTCCCATCGCCACTGATATGAAATTTGGTTGAGGAGAAATGAGAACTATATACTTTTTCATAGAGTAAAACCTGATTCTGTTGTTTGTTCAGTTTCTTTTCTGGGCAACAACACCGAAGAATATGTCCCATCGAGTCTGATATGAAACTTGGTGGCGAAGAAATGAGAAATGGCTATATATTTTTTTTTTGGGGGGGGGCAACAACAGCCAAAAAAATATGTCCCATCGAGTCTGATATGAAACTTGGTGGCGAAGAAATGAGAAATGACTATATATATTTTTTTTTTTTTCTGGGCAACAACAGCCAAAAAAATATGTCCCATCGAGTCTGATATGAAACTTGGTGGCGAAGAAATGAGAAATGACTATATATATATTTTTTTTTTTCTGGGCAACAACAGCCAAAAAAATATGTCCCATCGAGTCTGATATGAAACTTGGTGGCGAAGAAATGAGAAATGGCTATATATTTTTTTCAGACTGTAAAACCTGATACTGTTGCTTGTTATGTTTCTTTCCGTGGTTAACAAAGCCAAAATATCTCTCCACTCGGACTGTCATCAAATATATTCCATCACTAGTATCTCTACATATTATAAAACTTTACGGAGGGGAAAAAGGAAATAATCTTTGTCATAGAGTAACACACAACATTACCAGATAAGAGTAACAAGTCAAGTGATGGTGGCGTGTAAAAGGAATGAATGACGTTCCAGGATTGCCGACGAGAAAACAACATCAATGTCTAATATCAACGAAGGGTAATTAGAAAACATTAATGGATGTAAAGACACGGGTTAAATAGATAGACGAAGAAGCCACCATAAGATAACGACACATTACCTCTTATCAAATACCTGAAATAGGCGATCTGTAAGCTTATCAAACGCTGGTCCGTCATCTTACCTGAAAAAGAGAGAACGATAGATTAATATAAAAATAATCGCAAAGAAAAATTATCGATATACATTTAACAATATGCAAAACTTAGCCCCTGTCCTGTCCTTGTCTTATTTTGCCATAGTTCCCCTTACAAAAGATACCAAAGAAAACCACGATAGAAGTCATAGAAAACAGGTCAGAGCGGGGTAGCAGCAGTGATTTTCAGGGATAGCTTGTGAGTTTAATACAGTGATCTTTCCATGCCTTTTTATCTTATCCTATTGTCAGGGAAGGATTAAAGACGCTACTGTGTTTACTATGGAATAAGTTGCATTTCTTTCCCTTTTTCTATCTTAACCTATAGCCAGAGCAAGTTAAAAGGGGGAACTGCAGCAATTTTTCCACTCTTTTCTATCTTAAACTTTAGTCATGAAGCAATCAACAGGGAATTACTGGCAGAGACACGACGAAAGACTGACTGACTAACTGATACACTGACTAATTGAGTGAGTGACTGACTGACAAATTAACTGACCCATTTCGTGACTGATTGACTAACTGACTGAGTGACGAGATTGACACTCTGGAAGATTGGATTGATACAGAGTGACTGACAAATTAACTGACCCATTTCGTGACTGATTGACTAACTGACTGAGTGACGGATTGACTGACTAACTGACTGACTGACTATTGTTTTCTGTTCACTTATGCTTCTTTTCTTCTTGTTTTATTTTCTTTATTTGCCTGACTACTTACTGATTAACTGAATGACTGACTAACGAATTCACTGATTGACTAACTGAATGACTGACTGACTAATATACTGACCCACTACCTAATTGACTGACTGACTGACTGACTGCCACATTACTTGACTGAACGCCTAAAGCACTGATCCGTTGACTTACTAACCAACAATCTATCAACTTGCTATCACACTGACTAACTGACTGACTGACTTACCTACTGACTGACTGACTAACTGACTAAGGAGATACGGTACACAACCATAAAAAGCTTCTTCCTTAACCAATAAAACCACTTAATATGTCTAAAAAAAATCGCTCTTTCGCCTTAATAGAATTGTATTATGAGTTTGTTTACTGAAGAGGAATTAATATGAGCCGAACCTTTGCGTAAGAAACCTAAGAAGAGGAGGAGGAGGAGGAGGAGAAGGAAGAGGAGGAGGAGAAGGAGGAGGAGGAGGAGCAGGTACGTTAGATCCAAGCAGTCTTTGATGATTCGCTGACTGGAAGTTTTCAAGAGCATGTCGGAAATTAAAAACTCTCTCTCTCTCTCTCTCTCTCTCTCTCTCTCTCTCTCTCTCTCTCCTTTCCCTTCTTCATTTTTCATTTTAATTTCTTTTCCTTCCTTTTCTTGTCCCCTTCTTCCATTTCCTTTCCCCATCTTTTCCTTCTCATTTTCTTCTTTTTCTTTTTTTCTTTATCAACTCTCTTCCACTTCCTCTCTTTCTCTCTCTCCTCTTCCTTCTTTTCCTCCCTCTTTCCTCCTTTCCCTCTTTCTTTTCCTTCTTTTTCTTTTACCCTTTTTTGTAATTACTTTTCCACCCATTTCTTTTCATTTAATTCCTTTTTCTTTTTCTTTTTACTTTCCTTTTTTCTACTTTTTTCTTTTTTCCTTCTTTTTCTCCTCCGTTTCCACCTCCGTCATGAAAGATTGTGATCGAGAGAGAGAGAGAGAGAGAGAGAGAGAGAGAGAGAGAGAGAGAGAGAGAGAGAGAGAGAGAGAGAGAGAGAGAGAGAGAGAGAGTAATGAAAGTCGAGAGAGAGGGAGAAGAGTCTTGGAAATTATGTCTTTGTAGTGGAAAGAAGGAGGAGGAGGAGGAGGAGGAGGAGGAAGAGGAGGAGGAGGAGGAGGAAGGGACACAGGCGGAAAGAAAAAGGAGGGACAGTGAAGGAGAACAAGAAGGGAAATAAAAGATAGAAAGAGGAAGAGAGAGAAAGCAAAAGAAAGAAGAAGAAAGAGGGAGAGAAAGCGAGAAAGGAAATAAAAAAAATGAAAGAAGGAAGAGAGAGATAAAGGTCGAGAAGAGGAGAAATGCAAGATAGAAAGAGGAAGAACGAGGGAGAGGGTAAAAAAAAGAAACGAAAGAGAGAGAGAGGAAGAGGGAGGAAAGGAGGAGGAGGGGAGGGGAGGAAGGGAGAGAAAACATGGAGCAAGTTTTTCAATATTCAGGGACTCGATAAATTTTCACGGAGCGGAAAGAGAAAATAAAAAAAATATCCAAAAAAATAAAATAAAGAAATAGGCAAAGAAAAAAAAACTATGAGAAAGGAATGGAAAAAATATGAAAAAAATAAAAACTTGTGAAAAAATATTGAGAACGTGTTGAAATATATAGATCATTAAAGAAAGTATTATTATTATTATTATTATTATTATTATTATTATTATTATTATTATTATTATTATTATTATTATTATTATTATTTTTATTTTTATTTTATTTCTTATCGTGCGAATCTCTCTCTGACAGGCACGAAGCTTGATCTCTCTCTCTCTCTCTCTCTCTCTCTCTCTTTTACGAAACAAGGAATCAATGCCTTTCGGGTTCACATTCCGAGAGAGAGAGAGAGAGAGAGAGAGAGAGAGAGAGAGAGAGAGAGAGAGAGAGAGAGAGAGAGAGAGAGAGAGAGAGAGAGAGAGAGAGAGAGAGAGAGAGAGAGAGAGAGAGAGAGAGAGAGAGAGAGAGAGAGAGAGAGAGAGAGAGAAGGGGGGGGAGGGGGAAATATTCTGCCGTCACGCTTGTCAATGTGTCATTCCGCGTGTGCGTGTGTGTGTGTGTGTGTGTGTGTGTGTGTGTGTGTGTGTGTGTGTGTGTGTGTGTGTGTGTGTGTGTGTGTGTGTGTGTGTGTGTGTGTGTGTGTAGACTTTGATCCTTCTCCTCTTACTCTTTCTTCATTTTCTCCTCCTCCCCTTTCTTAATCTTTTCTTCATCTTCCTTCTTTTCCTCCTCCTCCTCTTCCTCCTTCTTCTTCCTCCTTTACATATTTCCTCCAATCCATTTCCTTCTCATTTTTTCTCTCTCCTTGTCCTCAATTTTTTCCTCTTCGTCTCCGTCTCTTCCTTCTGCTTAATCGTTTGTTTTATTCCTCTTAACTCCTTTATTACTTTTCTTTTTCTCTGTTTTTCTCTTCCTTCTAAACTCTTTCCTATGTTTCCCTTTTATTCTCCTTTTCATCTTTACTCTTTCTTTTTTCTTTCTCCTTTCTTCTTTCTTTTTTTCCTTCTTCTTTTTCTATTTTTTGTTTCTATATATATTTTTCTTTTTCCGTCTCTCTCTCTCTCTCTCTCTCTCTCTCTCTCTCTCTCTCTCTCTCTCGTATAATTCCGTCTGACTTAATTACACGTAACAAAATTAAAGCATTTCCTTCAATTAGCATTCATACAGGCCACTTTCCCTTCCTTTATGCCGTTCATTATTATTATTATTATTATTATTATTATTATTATTATTATTATTATTATTATTATTATTATTATTATTATTATTATTATTATTAGTCGTTTTTATGGTTACGACGCAGAAGAGGAGGAGGAGAAGGTTGAAAATGGGGAGAAAAAAGAGGAGGAGGAGGAGGAGGAGGAGGAGGAGAGAAAAATGTGTTATTTGCTAATTTAACATGAAAGTTCTGCGAAAGAGGAGGAGGAAGAGGAGGAAGAAAAAGAAAAAAAAATAATAATAATGAGGAAGAAAAAGGCGAAGAAAGAGGAAGAGGAGAATAAGGAGAAGATGAATAAGGACGAGGAGAAAAAAAATAATACGCGAATGGAGAAAAAGGTAATAGGGAGGGAAGGTATTTTATTGTTATACAACCGCCGATAACCGAGGAGGAGGAAGGAGAAGAAGAAGAAGAAGAAGAAGAAGAAGTTGAAGAAGAAGAAGAAGATGAGGAAGAAGAAGATGAAGAAGAAGAGGAAGAAGAAAAAGAAAAAGAAGAAAAAGAAAAAAAGAAGAAAAACAACAACAACAACAACATGAAAAATAAAAATAAGAATAAAAACAAAATAACAAGAACAAGAAAAAAAGAAAAAAACTGAAAAAAACGAAAGAGGTGGAGGAGGAAGAGGAGAAAAAGAGAGGAATAGGCGGAATGACAGAGGAGTTACGTAAGAGGCAGAAGGGAAGGGAGGAGGAGGGAAGAGAAGGTAGGAAGAGGAAGAAGAGGAGGGAAGATGGGGGTTAGGGGGGAACGCAGCACAAGAAAAGACCCAACTATGTTAATTATGGCTCGGGACTCAGACGTGGCGTAGCGCTGAGACTGTTAATATGACTTTTTCTTTCTTTGTTTGTCTCCTTATTTATTCATCTGTCTATCTATTTTTCTATTTATTACTCTTTTTGCTATCTTACTTATCCCTTACACAGGCTTTGGCAAGGAGAATGAGGAAGAGAGGAAAGGAGGGAGTGGAAGTTAAGGACGAATGTTAGAAGGAAGAGAGAGAAAGGGAGAGGAGTAAAAGAGTGGATAACTGAGAAGAATGAAAGAAGGAAGAGAGGGAAAGGATAGGAGAAAGGAAGTGAAGGAAGAGTGGAAGAAGAGAAAGGAGAGACAGGGAAAGTATAAGAGAATAACTGAGAGGAAGGGAGGAATGTAGGAAGAAAAAAGGAAAGGATAGGATAAAGGGAGTGAAGGGGGAATGGAAGAAGGAAGAGGAGAGAAAGGGAGTATAAGAGAGGATAACTAAAGGGAAGGGAAGAAAGTAAGAATAGAAAATAAAAGAATAAGTTAACTGAAGAGAGAAGAAAAGGGAGGAAGGACAAGTTAGAGATAAGAGAAAAGTGGAGGGAGAGGGAATGAATGTAGGAAATGAAAGGGAAGGGAAGGGGAAGGAAAGGGTAGGGAAGGGAAGGAAGGAAGAAAGAAAAGGAAGGGAAGGAAGGGAAGGGAAGGGAAGGAACGGGAAGGGAAGGGAAGGGAAGGGAAGGGACAGAAAGGGAAAGGAAGGGAAGGGGAGGAAAGGGAAGGGTAGGGACGGGAAGGGAAGGGAAGGGAAGGGAAGGGAAGGGGAGGAAAGGGAAGGGAAAGAAAGGGAAGGGAAGGGGAGGAAAGGGAAGGGAAGGGAAGGAAGGAAGGAAGGAAGGAAGGGAAAGGGAAGGAAAGGAAGGAAGGAAGGGAAGGG
>NC_066530.1:13327931-13337931 GCF_024679095.1 Eriocheir sinensis
AGTAACAGGAGAAAGAGAGATTGCAGGGAATAAGGTGAAAAGGAGAGAGATTGAGAGAGGAAGGGAGAGGAAGGGAGAGGAAAAGAAGGGAGGGAAAGAAAGGGAGAGGAGGAAAAAGGAAGGAAAAGGAAATATGAAAAGTAACAGGAGAAAGAGGAAGGAAAAAGGAAGGAGAAAGAGAGATTGCCGGGAATAAGGTGGAAAGGAGAGAGATTGAGAGAGGAAGGGAGAGGAAGGGAGAGGAAAGGAAGGGAGAGGCAGGGAGAGTAATGGAACACGTGCGTGCCTCTTGCAGGAACTATTAATAATGGTTCCACTTGTTACCGCCAGGAGTGAGATGCTGAACCGGCTGGGACTGGCGGCGCGGCTGACTGATTGACTGACTGACTGACCTACTCCCTGCCTGGCTGTACTGCTTGCTGACTGGTGCGATTCCTGACAAACTGACTGACTGAATGAATTACTGACTAACTTATCCTGACTGACTGTATTGTTGACTGGTGCCTGACGAACTGACTGACTGACTGACTGACCGACCTACTCCCGGGCTGGCTGTACTGCTTGCTGACTGGTGCGATTCCTGACGAACTGACTGACTAACTGAATGAATGACTGGCTGACTGAATGGGTGATTTACTGACTGACTGACCGATCTACTGGCTGACTGAACATTGACTGGTGCGATTCATGTCTGACTGATTGACTGCTGAACTGAACTGACAGAATAAATAAATGATTGACTAACTGGCTGACTGACTGGTTTCTTCACTTGCTGATTGTATTACTGACTGATGCAATTCATGACTGACTGACTGACTGACTGGCCAGCTAACTGACATGACTTGACTAATAGGAATAACTGACTGACTGACTTACTGACTTATGCAACTGAGAAATGAAAAAATTAATTGGTAGAACATAAGAACATAAGAACGCAGGAGTCTGCAAGAGGCCGGTAGGCCTGTACGAGGCAGCTCCTTTGACCCTAAGCTCCCGTGTATCTAACCCCACCTAAAATGACTCAACAGACTGTCGAAACTGATTGACTGACTGACTGAATAATTAACTAACTGGCTGACTTTATATAAGGAGAGAGAGAGAGAGAGAGAGAGAGAGAGAGAGAGAGAGAGAGAGAGAGAGAGAGAGAGAGAGAGAGAGAGAGAGAGAGAGAGAGAGAGAGAGAGAGGAGGGGAGGGGGGTGGACTTCTTTTCTCTCTCGCCAATTTATCGCCATCCGGGATTATAATTAATTAGACGAATCTTCATCATTTACACCGACGAGACAGCCTTTTGCGGCGGCCTTGCATAATTATCCACTTTTTCTTAAGTTCCCTCATTAAGGACTAATTTATCGCCGCCCCCCGCGCTCAACACACGGGCGGGGGGCATTTATACGCACGATTTCGCTATACAAATACTGCGCTTCTCTTCGTATTAGCGTTAAGAATGCTTTGTTATTGCACCGAAACGCACACACATACGTACACATGTAGAATAGATTAACCAAAACTCACAGACACACAGACATGCAACTATTTCAATACATTAATATAAACACAAACACACACACGTTGGCATACATTATCATACACATACAAACACAAACGTAAGAATATATTAACACACACACACACACACACACACACACTCCGTCATCCTCATCATCCTCATCATCGTTTCTATTTCGTCAATGTTCACATCTATAACATGAATTAAAACGTTCAATGACCCTCCTCGAACTCCCTCATCAAGTGCCTCTCTCTCTCTCTCTCTCTCTCTAACACTGGAAACCACTACTCATTAATATAAGTGCTACACCATAATTCGAGTTTTACCTTATTAAATGCTCTTAGTCTGCTTAATTAAATTCCTTCAACACGTATCATTAGCAATCATATTAATACGATATCCGCCTATTTTCATCTTATACCCTGATAAGTAACTATGTGTCTGTTATCCATCTCATTACCTTCTTTATATTGACTCATTTGATTAACACTATCTCATTTTTTTTTACGTCAATGGAAACGGCTCAAGGGCAACTAAATGGGGCACAAAAAAGCCCACTACTCGCCGCTCCCGCAAAAGTAAAAAAAAAAAGAAGTGTAGAGTAGCCAAAAGTGAGGTCAATAATTTATCAGTCGTAATTAATATGTGAAGAAAATTTCCCCTCAAGAATTCAACTTTAAATAGATTAATGCACCTGCTTCTGACAACGAGAGAGAGAGAGAGAGAGAGAGAGAGAGAGAGAGAGAGAGAGAGAGAGAGAGAGAGAGAGAGATTTTTAGTTTTGTTCAATTTATTGCGCACAGAGGCGTCAAACCATTACTTAAATAACATCAGGTGAGAAATACAATAAATAAATGGGTGCCCACCTTATATCCATTAGACAGGAGAGAGAGAGAGAGAGAGAGAGAGAGAGAGAGAGAGAGAGAGAGAGAGAGGAGCTATAGCATTATCACACAATAGTATTATCATTATTACGGTTCCGGAGCTCGCAATGGACTCGAACCGCTCCTTCGCAACGAAAATGAAACAGCAACTGAAGCAGAGAGCGAACGGTGTCTCAATATACACACACTTTTCAGTTTTTCGAGGTAGACTCAACTAAACATCACACACACACACACACACACACACACACACACACAGACACACACACACATACACACTTTTACCTTTCCGAGTATCTTCCAAACACTATATCGATACTGAAACCCCTTCATATACTGCTAACTCACTTCTGACCGGACGGAAATGAAGCACTTACACCCACCTTTGAAGCTTCGCCGTAATCTGTGAACTGAACCACACAACACCAACACTGATTTCCACTTTTTTCACATATCTTCCAGGGAAAATACATTCTTAAAAATACTCACACTAATTTACTAACGATTGAGTAATGATAAAACATACATCCAAGTCTCGAACAGATCTCACCAAACAATCAAATTTCCTCGTCTCTGCACATCTGCCAGGCAAAATATATACACTTATCCGCCTTCGCACGCATTCATACACTCCTAAATGTGCTCTTAAACGCCTTCTTACACTGATGAAACGCGTTACAAGCAGACAAAGAGAAGATAAATACACTCAAGAACACCAAACATTCATATCTCCTCACTTCTGCTCATCTCCAGGGTAAAATATATGCTTATCCGCCTTCCTACGCCTTCATACACCGCTGCCTCACATCCGGGCAAGCGATGATGAAGAAAAATATACCAAAGAGCAAATCTACATTAAACAATCATTTTATTTTCACGTTTCTGCTCATCTCCAGGGTAAAATATGTGCTTATCCGCCTTCCTACGCCTTCACACACCGCTGCTTCACGTCCAGGCAAGCGACGATGAAGCAAATCTACCAGAGAGCAGATCTACACCAAACAATGATATTCTTTTCACGTTTCTGCACATTTCCAGGGTAAAATATGTGCTTATCCGTCTTCCTACGCCATCACACACCGCTGCTTCACGTCCAGGCAAGCGATGATGAGGCAAATATACCAAAGAACAGATCTACACCAAACAATCATTTTATTTTCACGTTTCTGCTCATCTCCAGGGTAAAATACGTGCTTATCCGCCTTCCTACTCCTTCACACACCGCTGCTTTACGTCCAGGCAAGCGATGATGAGGCAAATACACACCCGTTTGAAGGCAAGTCGATAGGGAAACTCAGAGCTGTTGACTTTGCTTATTAGACCGACGAGGCGAGGCGGGCGAGGCGCGGAGAGAGAGAGAGAGGAAGCTTGATAACTATTTGAAGTATTTGCTTTATATCACGGCTCAGCGCTTTCCCCACTCGCGCAGAAGGCCTTTGGCGATGCACTGAAGCTGTGGGGTGTAGCTGCATACATGAGAGGGAGGAATAAAGTCACAAAACGCGATTATATAAAGTTGTAATGCAGTAATGTTAGTTAACGTGGAGCAGGTGTCTGTCATGGCGTGGGAAGGGAGACTAGGAAACTATCTCAAGTATTTCCCTTATATAACTACCCATAGCTCTCCCTACCTACCTAGAACACAACCTTGATGCCTTTTGTAATGTCTTGAAGCTGTAGTTGTTGCTCTACGGACGCGAAGTAGGAATAAAATCACGAAATAATAATAATACTAGCCTACGCGTGGAACATGGCAAGAGGGAAGGAAGGAAAGGTCTATAGTTTTTCATTTTCCTCATAATCTCGGGCCACATCTATCTCTACTAACCCAAAACACTAATAAAAGGTCCTTCGTGATGCCCTAAGACTGCGTGGTGATGAGGCAAGAACACGAAGTAGCAAAAAAAGGCACAGAGCACAAAGATGATAGGCTATGCGTGGAACTCCTGACAGCGAAAAAGGACACTAATGTTTTTTCCCATATTACTCTTGCCCTCGTCTTCCTAACGTACCCAAAGTAGTACCATAAAGCTCTTGGTAATCCCCTGAGACTGTGTGGTGAAGCTGCAGTGACACGAAGTAGGAATAAAGTGGAATTATGTGTAAAGGGGGAAGGGTGGAAGGGAGGCTGGGTAGCTACTATCTAAACAATTTCCCTTATATCACTACCCACACCCTTCCCAACCTACTAAACCTCAACCAGAATGTCTTTTGAGATGCCCTGAAGCTGTGTGTGAAGTAGCAATAACGCGAAGTAAGAAATACACACACACAACACAATAATAACACAAGGCGCATTATATCAAGGAGAGGAAGGAGGAAGGGGGCCTGGGCAATTCTCTCAACTATTTCCTTTATATTTCAGTCCACAGCCTTTCCTATCTACCTGAACTCAATTAGAATGCCCTTACTAATGCCCTGAGTGAAGGTGCATGCTTGTGAAGTAGAAATAAAGACACAAAACAATAACGATAAAAGGCTACGCCTGGAGAATCTGAAACGGCAAGGGAAGGGAGGCTGGGTTACTGCCAGGTATCTCCATTACCTATATCATTGCCAGGGTTGGAGTAATTGTAATTGTAATTTAATTGAAATGTAATTAAGTACAGTATTTTAGTAATTGTAATTGTAATTGAAAATACAATTATAGACAGTAATTATAATTGTAATTATTTAAAGGATGATGTAATTTGTAATTTAATTGTATATAATTATAAAATAGAAGTGGTAATGGTCGAGCTCCATTAGGAGTGATGGGTTCTTATAACCGGGGTTTGGAGTAATTGTAATTGTAATTTAAGTGAAATGTGGTTAATTATTATTGTAATTGTAATTGTTTTTTTTAAGTAATTGTAATTGCAATGTAATTGTTTTTCGAAATGTATATACGGTAATTATAATTATAATTGTAATTCAAAGTTTCTGAAAGTAATTGTAATTGTAATTATTTTTTTCAAGTTTAATTACGCCATTACGCCAACCCTGATTTCACTGCCCACCACTATCCATACCTACCTAGAAATCTACTATAATGTTCTTTGTTATGTCCTTATGTTGTGGGTGAAGCAGCAGAGACACGAAGTGGGAACAAAGACAAAAACACAAAAGTAGGCTATGCGTGAAACATTTGTGACGGAGAGAGAGAGAGAGAGAGAGAGGGAAGGAAGGTTATCATTTTCCTCATAATCTCGAGCCAATGCCTTCCCTATAAACTCCTACACTAACGTAAGGTCCTTGGTGATGCCCTGAGGCTGTTGGTAATACTAGAAAGACACAAAATAAGAATAAAGGCAGAAAAAAGTAATAATAACACTATGACCTCTCTTTTGCCCACTTTGACCTCTCTTTTGACCACTTTGACCTCTTTACGACACTTTAACCTTTCTTTTGACCACTTTGACCTCTCTTTAAGACACTTTGACCTCTCTTTTGACCACTTTGACCTCTCTTTTGCCCACTTTGACCTCTTTTGCCCACTATGACCTCTCTTGCCCACTTTGACCTCTCTTTTGCCCACTTTGACCTCTCTGTTGACCACTTTGACCTCTCTTTTGCCCACTTTGACCTCTCTTTTGACCACTTTGACCTCTCTTTTGACCACTTTGACCTCTCTTTTCATATTATATCTTTTCTACAAACCTTCAACAGTCATGGAAACGCTTTGAAAATCCAATTCAAGGACTTTTTTTTACTCTAGCGACGCTGCACCCGCCGCAACCGCAAAATAGCTCGCAGAGGGCTTAGGGCTGGACCCCCCTCATGTATATGAGACTTATTTCAGCGACGAGGTATTTCTCTCAACACATTATCCCATATTTTCAAGAGTAAAAAGGACCAATCTTAACCGCCACTCTAACTTCGCTTACTTTGACCTCTCTTTTAGACACTTTAACCTCTCTTTTGACCACTTTGACCTCTCTTTTGGCCACTTTCACCTCTCTTGGCCACTTTGACCTCTCTTTTAGACACTTTAACCTCTCTTTTGGCCACTTTGACCTCTCTTTTGATCACTATATACTTATCGCTATATGAGAGCAACAGTTAAAAGGGCTTTTTTTTATATATATCTTCTTTTTGATGCCCTCGAGTTGCTCTAAGCTGTAAAAAAAAAAATAATAATAATAATAATAATAATAATAATAATAATAATAATAAGGGTTGGAACATGTATCACGGACAGAGGGAGGGAGGCTGGGCAACTATCTCTCAACTATCTCCCTTATCTCACAGCCCGGCGTTCCCTCTACTCACCTTGGACGCTGCAGAAGGCCCCTGGCGAAGCGCTGAAGTAAGGAGAGTGATGCTGAAGGACGCGGGACGGAGATAAAGCCCAAAAAATCACCAAAAAACACACAAAAGACACGTGTGAGGATGACAAGTTGAGTTCACGGAATGGTGTCTCGTGCACCGTGCCAGATTGTCGTACTCACAGCATCGTATTTATCGGTTTTTCGCCCATAACTATTGACAAGAAACACCGATAATTAACCATTTTAACGATAACTATGTCTGAAGACGGTTATTGGGGTGGAGGAGATAGTTTTTGGGTCGGAAATCGGCAAACATAAGAAGCTGAGTACGGCAATCTGGCAACGTTTGTCTCGAGCACTGTGCCAGATTATCGTACTCAGCGACATCATTTTCCTAGTTTCTGACCAATAACTAAAACAAAAAAGAACGAAAAACTATCAACATTTAACAGTTTTAACGATAACTTTAATTTTCTATCGTTATGTGTGTGATTACGACAGTCTTGTAGCCTGTAAATGATAAATGCGATGTTCAGAATACGACGACTTGGCAACGCTGGTCACTCGTGTGGTTCCTTGCTGACCAAACATTTACATTTTTTATTTTTTAACTTTTATCCTTTATTATCAAGTCACAACCCATATAAAGCGCGTTAAATACACTTTTATTTATTTAGAGTGGTTAGTAAGGCGATATATATGAGTAACTATTGTGTTTCGTGGTTCCTTCCTGACAAAACATCTATACCTTCCTTTATTTTTATATTATATCCTCTAAATCAAGCTGAACCCATATGAAACGAGTTAATATATTACTCTTATTTATTTAGAATGATTAGTAGGTCAGTAAATAAGAGTAGTATTTTAAAAACTGATAATATGTGAAGATTCGAAGCATTCACTACTGATTCAAAAACGTCATTGTTATCCATATCTTCCTGAAACCTCAAGAATCAACACAAACCTCATATAAAATGAGTCAATATATTAATTTTCTTTATATGGAGTGATAAGTAAGTCAATAAGTATGAGTAGTAGGCTATTGGAATGAGGATTACCTTAAGAAGTCTCGAAGCATTCACTACTGCTTCAAAAATGTCATTATCATCCACAACTTTCCAAAATCACAAGAATCAACACAAATTACATAGAAAAAAAACTAAAAACACTAGTAGAATAAAGAATGATAAATAAATGAGTAAATATAATAAAAAAAACATAAGAAAAACGAGATAACATGAAAACAGAAACGAATCCATACCTTAACTATATTCTTCCCTACACCAGCAAGACTTACCACCATTGAAAAGAAAAAAATAATTCATTGGAAGAACAAAAACAAGTACTAACATCCATAAATCAGTAGCTAAACATGTAAATAAATCCTATAAAGCTAATATCTCACGAAGACTGGCAGCGTACGACAACTATCCTTCAGGAGTTGCCAATTCGTCAATATGTCCCGCGTCGTGATGGATTTTCGTGATATTTACCTTGAATACCATAGTCTGCACCTTGTTATGTAGCCTGTTATAGATTTTAGGGAGCGCTGCGTGAAGGGTGAAGGCGGGAAGGTCAGGGTGAGGCTATAAATGTGATAAACGAGTGATGACTGATAGCAAGGAGTTGGAGTAGTCATCATCATCATCAGCTTGTATCTCTTCCTCTTTCCCTTCCTTCCTCTCTCTTCTGCTTTTTATTCTGATTTTCTCTTCCTTTCTTCTTTCTTTTCTCTCTTCTGTTCTTACTTCTACTTCTCTGTTCTTTTCTCCTTTCTTTTCTATCTCCACTTCATATTTTTCATTTTTCTTTTCTGTTCCTTTGTCGTTTATATATTATTTCCTCCTGCTCGTTTTACTACTTCTACTACGTACTACTACTACTACTACTACTACTACTACTACTACTACCAAGTGTTTCCATTAATTTATATTCTGTGCATTCACCTTCCAATATCAACGCAAATATTCCATAAAATTATTAACATCACGAGATACGAAGAAATAATTACAACCTAGCCTAGTACATGATGAGCTGTTTCTAATAAATAATAAAATGCATAAACAGAGAAAAAAAAGGAGTGTTATGGGAAATATATATGACTCTGATGCAAAAAACAGTCATTTAATAGCCATGCCCGCTGGATAATTCTAAACATCTAAAACGCATTATAAAACATGTATACTTTAGGAAAAAAATAATAGTAATGATAAATATATTAGACATAAGCAAAAGCAAGTCCTTCTCATAAACAAAAACAGAAAAAATGGACAGAAAATTAACAACAATGCTTTAGCACTATATAATGTAGAGGATGCAATAAAGGAAATAAAAGAAAACAAGTCCCCTAGTAAATTATAGGTAAGTTCCCCCACTAAAAACTAAAAATGACCTATTAAATCAAACTTACGAACGGAAGCAATAACAAATAATGCCTATAAATCCCCATAACAAACCTTACATAATAAATAAATCCCAGCATAAACAATGAACACAACACCATCAACAAATAATTTGCACTAGTAAACAATAAAATAATTCCCATAACAAACCTTCTATACATACAACAGAGAGAGAAAGAAGGGGAGGCTGAAGAATAGGGGGACGGATGTATACCAAATGAGGAAAATATCGATGTTGTATTGATGAAGAGAAGGAAAGAAGAGTGAGAAATGAGAGAGATAGGGAGAGGGAGGGAGGGAGTAAACTGGCATAAACAACAAAATAACTCCCATAACAAACCTTCTATACATACAACAGAGAGAGAAAGAAGGGGAGGATGAAGAATAGGGAGACGGATGTATACCAAATGAGGAAAATATCGATGTTGTATTGATGAAGAGAAGGAAAGAAGGGGGAGAAATGAGAGAGATAGGGAGAGGGAGGGAGGGAGTAAACTTGCATAAACAACAAAATAACTCCCATAACAAACCTTCTATACATACAACAGAGAGAGAAAGGGGGGGAGGATGAAGAATAGGGAGACGGATGTATACCAAATGAGGAAAATATCGATGTTGTATTGATGAAGAGAAGGAAAGAAGAGGGAGAAATGAGAGAGATAGGGAGAGGGAGGGAGGGAGTAAACTTGCATAAACAACAAAATAACTCCCATAACAAACATTCTATACATCAGAGAGAGAAAGAAGGGGAGGATGAAGAATAGGGAGACGGATGTATACCAAATGAGGAAAATGTCGATGTTGTATTGATGAAGAGAAGGAAAGAAGGGGGAGAAATGAGAGAGATAGGGAGAGTGGGAGGGAGGAAACTGGAATAAACAAAATAACTCCCATAACAAACCTGCGATGCGTAACAACAGGAACCTAACCTATGCAAGCGTGACTTCGTTCTAAA
>NC_066530.1:13340431-13397931 GCF_024679095.1 Eriocheir sinensis
ACAATCTCTCGCATCACTTTATCGCCCTATCTCTTTCTTAGCCATTTATCATATCTCTCTTACTTAACAATTTATTTATTTTTCTCTTTATAATCTATCTTTGTTAACATTTTTTTTTCTATTTCTCTATCCTAAAAATGATCTGTCTCTTCTAACGGTTTAATTTTTTTCCGTTTTTGCTCCTCTTAAACAATAAAGAAAGACAAGAGTATATAGTATTAATTTTTGCTTTGTTAGTTTGATATAATGATTGAAATAATGCTGACGATAACAATAATAATAATAATATAATAGTAAGGACATCAATAGCAATAAAAATGACTTTAATACTTGAGAAACAAACATTATTTATTTCTGGCTTTAGTTTTTGCTATAATGATGATAATAATAATAATAATAATAATAATAATAATAATAATAATAATAATAATAATAATAATAATAATAATAATAATAATAATAATAATAATAATAATAATAATAATAATAATAATAATAATAATAATAATAATAATAATAATAATAATAATAATAATAATGATAATAATAATAATAACACAACTGCTAACAACACACAACAACCTTTTCAGATCCTAACCTATTTCACTTTCTCTAAATCACTCATTAATTAAGTTTTGTCCAAGGTCTGGATATACAGGTGTTCAGGATACAGGTAAATCTCTTCACTATCTCCTAAATCACTCCTCTCTATTATACTTTTCCTGAACACGCAAAAAAACAAAAGAGCATCAAGACCCTGCAATAAGTCTGACAGCTTACAAAAGGCGGCTCCTATAAATTCTAACCTATCCTCTCTATTCAGAAATGTATCTAATATTTCCTTAATTATGGGTTTCTTTTGCATTGGCACTCACCACATGACTACCCTGCCTGCTCCTTTTCTATAACCTGTCCTTGGGTGCCTATCGTATTGGCACTCACAACATGACTGCCAAATCTGTACCACTTGTCTAACCTGTCCTTAAGGGTGTGTGTTGTATTGGCACTCACAACATGACTGCCAAATCTGTACCACTTGTCTAACCTGTCCTTAAGGGTGTATGTTGTTTTGGCACTCACAACATGACTGCCAAATCTGTACCACTTGTCTAACCTGTCCTTAAAAGTGTCTATCGTATTGGCACTCGCAACATGACTGCCAAACCTGTTCCACTTATATAACCTGTTCTTAAGAGTGTCTATCGTATTGGCACTCACAACATGACTGCCAAATCTGTACCACTTGTCTAACCTGTCCTTAAAAGTGTCTATCGTATTGGCACTCACAACATGACTGTCAAATCTGTACCACTTGTCTAACCTGTCCTTAAGGGTGTATGTTGTTTTGGCACTCACAACATGACTGCCAAATCTGTACCACTTGACTAACCTGTCCTTGGGTGTCTATCGTATTGGCACTCACAACATGACTGCCAAATCTGTACCGCTTGTCTAACCTGTCCTTAAGGGTGTATGTTGTTTTGGCACTCACAACATGACTGCCAAATCTGTACCACTTGTCTAACCTGTCCTTAAGAGTGTATGTTGTATTGGCACTCACAACATGACTGCCAAATCTGTCCCACTTATATAACCTGTCCTTAAGGCTGTCTATCGTATTGGCACTCACAAAAGCACCGCCAGGTCTGCTCAACTCACTTACTCTTCCTTTATGTTTTCTAGCGTCACCCTTGCCTATTTTCTTTCTTCCTTTTTCTTTCTTTTTTCTTGTTCACCCACTTGTATGTTTTTATGGCATGTTCTTGCTTGAGTCTATAAAATCTGAAACTATCTAACTCAAACCCATTAAATTCGAATCCAACCCTGCTATTTTGCTATCTGAACCTACTTACCACCATCACTCTTATTAGAACCTTTTATGTACTTCACTATTTCTATCCTACTCTTATGGTGTCTGAAATGATCTAACTTTAACCCATTACTATAAATCCTACCTTTTTCTCTCATGCTATTCGAACCCTCTAATTATTTCTTCTCTTCCCTCCTGATCCTCTATAATTACATCCACTCCCTCTTCACTCTTTCTATCCTACTTTTATGGCATCTGAAATTATCTAACTTTAACCCATTACTATAAATCCTACCTTTCTCTCTCATGCTATTCGAACCCTCTAAATAGTTCTTCTCTTCCCTCCTGATCCTTTATAATTACATCCTCCCCCTCTTTATAGATTCCTGTATATGGAGACCTTGATCACTTGTTCTAATAGAGGCACTAACTAGCGGCTCCCCGGACAGCCAATAGGGGTTGAAGGTGACCCAAAGCAACGGTTCTGATTGGTCCTTAACTTTGCTCGCTGGCACCCCCCTCCCCCCTCTCTCGCCTCAGAACTTCCCTTGGGCAAAATGAGAAGGTGGAGGAGGAGGAGGAGGAGTAGGAGGAGGAAAGAGAAGGTGGAATGAGAGAAATAGATAAATAGATAGGTAGCTGGATAGATATGGTATGTGTGTTTGTGTGTGTATGTTTGTGTGTGTGTGTGTGTTTAGAAACTTACACGAATACACAACTTTAAGTGATATGGTTACAGGGATATGCAGTCATGTGTACGCGTTTGATATGTGTACACGGGGTAGATATGTATACAGGATGTTTATGTACGTATAGGCGTGTGTGTAGACCTTGTGTAAGTGTGTGTGCGGGAAGGAAGTAAAGATGGCGAGAGAGGGAGAGAGGAACGAAATTAAGATGGAAGGGAGAGAAGGGGAAGGAGAGAAGAAGGTAAAGCGGAAGGAAGGTAAAGGAAGGAGGAAAAGCCAGACAGGGAGGAGGGAGAGGCAGGGAGAGGCAGGCGGGAAGGGAGACAAGGAGACAGGAAGGGAAAGCCAGACAGGGAGGAAGGGAGTCAGGGAGAGCCAGGCGGGAAGGGAGACAAGGAGACAGGGAGGAAAAGCCAGACAGGGAGGAAGGGAGAGGCAGGGAGACAGGCAGGGAGGCAGGGGGGGGGGGGTGAGGGGGGTGCGTGCATACCAATAATTCTCCGCCACTTTTTATCGCCAGGAGTCACGCGGGAAGGGTGTGTGTGTAGACCTGACCACACACACACACACACACACACACACACACACACTCAGAAGTGGGCCGTGGAGAGGCTCCTGAGCGAGTACTTGGCGCTGGTGCCGAAGGGGTCGGCCAGCGTGCCGCTGATGGTGAAGATGGAGCAGCGCGGCGCGCGGGCAGGGCACGGCGGCGGCGGCGGCGGCGTGCGGGAGACGTCCTCCTCGCCCTCGGAGTAGCCGCCGTGGCAGTCCGCCGCAGAGGGGGAGGCGGGGGCGGCGGGGGGTGGGCTGGGGGGCGCCGCGGGGGGGCAGGGGTCCTCGGCCGTGCCCCAGGGGTCATAGTCCTCCTGGAGCCGCGGCGAGTCCGGGAAGGCCAGGGTGTGCGGCGCCGCCTCACAGGGCCAAGGCGCCGCGTCCTCCATGGGGGTGCGGCCGCCCTCGGAGGGGCGGGGGGCGTGCAGGATGGCCTTGAGCCGCAGCTGCAGCTCGTCGCCCACCGAGGCGCACACCGTGGACCGCTGCGGGGAGAGGGCGCCGCGCCCCCCCTGGCAGGCCTCCAGGGGGTGCCGCGCCAGGGCGTGCGCCACCAGGTTGTCCTCCGGGCGTCGCGTGCACCGCAGGAAGATCGGCTCCGTGTGTCTGGCGCGCGAGGGGGCCGCCTCCCCTCCCCGACCCGCGGCGCCGCCCTCCTCCCCCCCCAGCCCCTCCACGCCCTCCACCGCGCCCTCCCGCCGCGCCTCACACGTGGAGGAGGTGGAGGACGGGGAGGAGAAGAGGGAGGAGGGTGAGGAGCAGGAGGGGGAGGAGGCGACGGAGGAGGGATCAGGGGGGGCGGTGTCTGCGGGGCTGCTGGAGGCTATGACGGCGACCTTGGCGGGGACAGAGGCGGCGGGGGGGGCGGGGAGGGAGGAGCAGGAGGAGGAGGAGGAGGAGGAAGAGGAGGAGGAGGAAGAGGAGGAGGAGGAGGAGCGGGTGCGTTCGTCCCTTACTGAGGCCGAGATTCTGTGACGAGACACGCGGGCCCTGGGGGGGAGGGGGCGTCAGGGGGGGCACACACACACACACACACACACACACACACACACACACACACACACACACACGCACGCACACACCTGGCTACCTTGCCTCATCTAAGTCCGCCCAGGTAAACCAATTTCGGTGGAGAGCAAGATCTTCGTATTAACCTGAGGCCACTTCTTCCTCCTCCTCCTCCTCCTCCTCCTCTTCCCTCATGCCCTAACATACCTCCAGATCTATTTATATTTTCATACAACTAAAATTCAAGTCTCTCTCTCTCTCTCTCTCTCTCTCTCTCTCTCTCTCTCTCTCTCTCTCTCTCTCTCTCCTTCCCTTCCTTCCCTCAGGCCCGTAACCTTACCTAACCTTACTTTCCCTTCCTCTCAAGATTTCCTTCTCTTTCTTCCTTTTCTTCTTTATTCCTCCTCCTTGTTTTCCGTTTCATTCACCTTCTCTTTCCCCTTCCTTTCATTTATATTATTCTCTCTCTTTTTTTCATATCTTCCCCTTCCTACCTTTCTTAAACCTTACATTCTCTTATATTTCTTTTTTCTTTTCAATAATTTCTCCTCTTTTCTTTCACTCACCTTATTCTAGTTCTATCTGTCTTCTGCTCTCTCTATTTTCCCCCTCTTTCTTACATTCCCTTAGTATCCATTCTCCCTCATTTCCCTCTTCTTCCTCCCTACCTCACTTTCCCTTCATCGTCTCTCACCCCCTCCTTTCTTTCCCTTCCTTACCTAACCATTACCTAAGTAGATTTTTGCCTCTCTTTCTTCCTCCCCAACTCTTTCCTTCCATCCATTCCCTCTTATTCCTCCCTACCTCATTTTCCTTTCATCCTCTTCCACCCTCTCCTTACCTTCCCTTCCTTACCTAACCATTACCTAAGTATATTCTTGTCTCTTTTTCTCCCTCTCCAACTCTTTCCTTCCATCCTTTCCCAGCATCTCCTTACCTTCCTCACCCTTTCTAACCTTTGACCTTTCCTAAACCAATACCTGAGCAGGCTTACCCCTCACCTTCCTCCTTCCTAACTCTTTCCTATCATCTTCCCTTAATAACCTTACCTTTGCTTCTCCCTCCCTAAATATTTCCTCTCATTATCTCCCTCCTTCCCTTCCCTTCTAAATCTTACCTTCAACCCCTTCAGCCCCTTTTTTTTATAGCAAAGGAAACAGTTCAAGGGCTTAAAAAAAAGGGGGGGAAGGTAGGGGGGAGGATACCTTACCTATTCTACCCTTTTACCTCTCCTAACTAAATAGATTCTCCTGTCCCCTTACCTTCCTTTCCAAGCCCTGCCTTCACCCCTTACCTCTCCTAACCCTTAACCTTACTTTCCTTACATTTCCGAAACCAATACCATTTCTATATCCTTACCTAAATAGATTCTCCTATCCCCTTACCTTCCTTTCCAAGCCCTACCTTCATCCCTTACCTATCCTAACCCTTAACTTTCCTTTCCTTACCTTTCCTAGTCCCTTACCTATGCAGCTCTTCCTACCTCTTACCTTTCCAAGCCTTCCCTTCAACCCCTTACCTTCCTTACCTGTCCTAACCCCTTACCTCAATAGATTTTCCTACCTCTTATCTTTCCTAGCCTTCCCTTTAACCCCTTACCTTCCTCACCTGTCCTAACCACTTACCTCAATAGATTTTCCTGCCTCTTACCTTTCCTAGCCTTCCTTTAAACCCCTCACCTTCCTTTCATATCCTAATCACTTACCTCAATATATTTTCCTACCTCTTACCTTTCCTAACCTCCCTTACCTGTCCAAACCCCTTACCTCAATAGACTTTCCTACCTCTTACCTTTCCTAGCCCTACCTTCCATCTACCTTCCCTGCCTTTAACCTTCCCCTTCCCTCAACCTGCCTTACCTGCCTTCCACCCCTCCCTTACCTCAGGAGACTCGAGGTTGCATTATCCTCCAGTATATCCAGCACCACCTTCCGCATGGTCCGCACGAGCTGCTCCACCAACAGGTCCGTCGGGGCACTCTCGGGGCAGTTGCAGCAGCGGGCTCTGGTGGGGGCGATGAGGGCGTTGGCGGGGCTGGCGGCGGCGGGGCGGCACTGTACACTGTTCCCCTCAGGATCAGTGCTCACGGGGTACTCGGTGATGACCTGGGACTCTGAGGAGGGAAGAAGGAGAGTTAGGAGGATTTTGACGAAGGAGGAGGAAGAGAAGGAGCGTTAGTAGGATTTGGGTGAAGGGAAGATGGAGGAATGGAAGGGCGTTAGTAGGGTTTGGGTGAAGGGAAGGAGGAGGAAAGGAAGGTGCGTTAGTAAGATTTGGGTGAAGGGAAGAAGGAGGAAGAGAAGGAGCGTTAGTAGGATTTGGGTGAAGGGAAGAAGGAGGAAAGGAAGGGCGTTAGTAGGATTTGGGTGAAGGGAAGAAGGAGGAATGGAAGGGCGTTAGTAGGATTTGGGTGAAGGGAAGGAGGAGGAAAGGAAGGTGCGTTAGTAAGATTTGGGTAAAGGAAAGGAGGAAGGGAAGGAGAGTTAGTAACATAGATGGGCAGTGTTGTATTTGAAAAGTTTTTAAATACGAGCACTGTGAGCGTTTGGGTTGTGTTGGGTTTGCTAGGCTAGGTTAGGTTAGGTTAGGTTGGGATAGGTTGTGTTGTTTTCTATTGGGTATGGTTAGGTTAGGTTAGTTTTGGTTGTGTTTTTGTGGTGTGTTGTGTTGTGTTGTGTTGGGTATAAATAGGTTAGGTTAGGTTAGGTTAGGTTGGGATAGGTTGTGTTGCTTTGTATTGGGTATGGTTAGGTTAGGTTAGGTTAGTTTTGGTTGTATTTTTGTGTTGTGTTGTGTTGTGTTGGGTTGGGTATGGCTAGGCTAGGTTAGGTTGGGATAGGTTGTGTTGCTTTGTATTGCTTATGGTTAGGTTATATTAGGTTAGTTTTGGTTGTGTTGTTGTGTTGTGTTGTGGTGTGTTGTGTTGTGTTGGGATGGGTATGGCTAGGCTAGGTTAGGTTAGGTTAGGTTGGGATAGCTTGTGTTGCTTTGTATTGGGCATGGTTAGGTTAGATTAGGTTAGTTTTGGTTGTGTTGTGTTGTGTTGTGTTTTATTGGGTTGGGTATAGCTAGGTTAGGTTAGATTAGGCTGTGTTGTTTTGTATTGGGTATGGTTAGGTTAGGTTAGTTTTGGTTGTGTTGTTGGGTTGGGTTGGGTTGAGTTTGGTTGGACTTTTACCCCCTTCCCTTCCTCCCTTCTCAGTGCCTTATCTCCCATCCTTAATCTAACACAGTGTTGCATACCGAAGCCTAACCTAACCTAGTGTAACCTGACTTGCGTAACCTAGAGGAATGACGCAGCGTCGGTCTTTCAGGGGCAACCAGGTGAGCCAAGAGAGAGAGAGAGAGAGAGAGAGAGAGAGAGAGAGAGGGGCAGGTATACAAGGACAGGTGGAGCGGGGCAGGAGAACTCTTAAAGCCGGCAGTTCAGTGTGTGTGTTTGCTTGAATGAAGAATTAACGGGGTTCATGTTTATGTTAGAACTGGGGAGGAGGAGGAGGAGGAGGAGGAGGAGGAGGAGGAGGGGGGGGATGAAGAGGAAAAACAAGAAAGGGTGGAGGAGGAGGAGATGAGGAGGAAAAATAAGGAGGAGGAGGAGGAGGACGAAGAGAGCGAGAATAGAACAACAAAAAAGGAGAGAGGAGAAGGAGCAGGAGGAGGAAGAGAACGAGGAGAGAGCAACAAAGAAGGAAGGAGGAGAAAGTGGAGGAGGAGGAGGAGGAAGAAGGAGGAAAAGAACGAAGAAGTAGAGGAGGAAGAGGACAACAAAGAAGGGAGGAGGAGAAGGTGGAGGAGGAGGAGGAGGAAGAGGAAGAGTGATTGAATAAAAGTAGAGGGACGCACTTGAAGAGGAGGAGGAAAAGGACACGGAGGAAATTGAAGGAGAAACATGAGTAGGAAGAGAATGAAAAAAAGGAGGAAGAGAAGAGGCAGGAAGAGGAGGAGTAGGAGGAGGAGGAGGAAGAGAAGAAAAGAGCGAAGACGACAAAGAGAACGAAAAAAAGAAAGAGGAGAAGGAGGAAGGAAATGACGAGGAGGAGGAAGATGACAAGGAGGAGGAGGAGGAGGAGGAAGAAGAAATAACCAAAATGAGAAGGAAGAAAAATTGAAAACAGGAGGAGGAAGAGGAGGATCAGGAGGAGGCATAAAAAAAGGAGGAGGAGGAGGAGGAGGAGGAAGAGGAAGAAGAAGAAGAAAGAGAAGACAGAAGGAGGAGGAGGAGGAGGAGGAGGAGGCTGACACATAAGATTATGTAATGAACGTATTATCAAATCTTACTCGTAAAGGAAAACAACAACAACAACAACAACAACGACGAAATCTTCCTCATAGGGAAATAAATCTACCCCATAATTTTGCTCTTGGGGATAAA
This sequence comes from Eriocheir sinensis, assembly GCF_024679095.1. Classification (NCBI taxonomy): domain Eukaryota; kingdom Metazoa; phylum Arthropoda; class Malacostraca; order Decapoda; family Varunidae; genus Eriocheir; species Eriocheir sinensis. The sequence continues at coordinate 13,348,863 of NC_066530.1, forward strand.
AAAAACATCCCTAAAATCTTACTCTTAAGGATAAAAAAAACATCCCTAAAATCTTGCTCTTAAGGATAAAAAACATCCCTAGAATCTTGCTCTTAGGGATAAAAAATCAGAAACGGTTCATATTATTTTTTCCATCGTCTTAATTTTCATTGCACTTTCAGGTTTTCATTGTCAAGGCGCTGATGCAATTCCCTTTAACGGTCTGTCTCTTGCTGTGATTGGTTCAGAGTTTCCCCTTCCTTCCTTCCTTCCTTCCTTCCTTTTAACTTCCCCTTTCCGTTTCTTGTTCTTTCTCCTCTATCCTATCTTCATATTTTTGGGTTCAACATTGTTTCCTTCCTTTCCCTTCTTCCTTCCTTCCGTCCTTCCTTCCTTCCTTCATTCATTCATTTCAACTTTCCCTTTCCGTTTCTTGTTCTTTCTCCTCAATCTTCTTGGGTGCTACACTGTTTCCTTCCTTTCTCTCCTTCCTTCCTTCATTCCTTCCTTCATTCATTCATTTTCCTTTCCCTTCTTCTTTCCTTCCTTCCTTATTTCCTTCCTTCCCCTCCACTGTCTCATTTCCTCTTTCCCTTCCTGTTCGTCTTTCTCTGTTTCCTGTCTGCATTTTCTTGTCTGCAACCTTCCTTCCTTCCTTCCTTCCTTCCTTCCTTCCTTCCTTCCTTCCTTCATCTTCACTGTCCCTCTTCCATTTCCCCCTCTTGTCCTTCTTCCTTCTCTTCCTTTTACATAATTTTATTCTTCACTTCTACCCTTCTTCCTTCCTCCCCTCCTTCCTTCCTTCCTTCCTTGCCTCCTTCCTTCCTTTATTCATTCATGTATTCATTCATTCATTTATTTCGATTTCCCCTTTCCTTTCTCTTCGTTTCTTGTTCTTCTTCCTTCTCCTCCTCTTCCTTCTTCTATAATCCTATCTGCATAGTATTTCTATATTCCTTCCTTCCTTTACATCCTTCTTCCTTCCTTCCTTCCTTATTTCTTTCATATCCACTATCTCTCTTCCTCTTCCCTTTCTTCTTCTTCTTCCTTCTTCTCTATCCTATCTGCATATTATTGTCTGCCTTTCCTTCCTTCCTTCCTCTATTCATTCCTTCATATCTCTGTTCCCCTTCTCTTCATCTCTCTTTCTCGTCTTCCTTCTCTTCATCTCTCTCTTTATCTTCTTCCTTCTCCTCTTCATTTTTTTCCTATTTCCATGTACTTGACTTCCTTCCTTCCTTAATTTTTTCCTTCCTTCCTTAATTCTTTCCTTCCTTCCTTCCGACTGACTTCCCTTCCTCTCTCCTCTCCTTCTTCCTCTTCCTCTTCCTCTTCTTCCTCCTCCTCTCCTTATTTGCATGTTCTTCGCGCTGTCTAACATTCCATTTCTGCGCGCGCGTGTGTGTGTGTGTGTGTGTGTGTGTGTGTTTATATATATGTTAATTTGTGCGTGTGTTCGTATTATTGCGTTTCTCTCTCTCTCTCTCTCTCTCTCTCTCTCTCTCTCTCTCTCTCTCTCTCTCTCTCTCTCTCTCTCTCTCTCTCTCTCTCTCTCTCTCTCTCTCTCTCTCTTTCTCTCTCTCTCTCCTCTCTCTCTCTCTCTCTCTCTCTCTCTCTCTCTCTCTCTCTCTCTCTCTCTCTCTCTCTCTCTCTCTCTCTCTCTCTCTCTCAGGTGGGGAAATCTAGGCAATAATTAACGTGGAAAACGGAAGAACAGGTGACATTAGGCACTAATTACCTCCATTATCTACCTGTGTGAGTACCTCTCTCTCTCTCTCTCTCTCAATCTAGGGTAATTTTGCGTTTAGTTGAGGTAATTATTCTTCCCTAAGTTAGAGTAATGAGAGAGAGAGAGAGAGAGAGAGAGAGAGAGAGAGAGAGAGAGAGAGAGAGAGAGAGAGAGAGAGAGAGAGAGAGAGAGAGAGAGAGAGAGAGAGAGAGAGAGAGAGAGAGAGCCTATATCTGAGCCTCTTTTCATTACTTTTAACTCGATTAATTTACCGCGATGGAGGAGGAGGAGGAGGAGGAGGAGGAGGAGGAGGAGGAGGTGAAGGAGAGGGAAATGGAGAAGTGATGCTGATGAGAGAGAGAGAGAGAGAGAGAGAGAGAGAGAGAGAGAGAGAGAGAGAGAGAGAGAGAGAGAGAGAGAGAGAGAGAGAGAGAGAGAGAGAGAGAGAGAGAGAGAGAGAGAGAGAGAGAGAGAGAGAGAGAGAGAGAGAGAGAGAGAGAGAGAGAGAGACGTTACTTCTTTTCTCACTTCACATTCATTTCGCATTTTAACTCCTCCTCCTCCTCCTCCTCCTCCTCCTCCTCCTCTTCCTCCTCCTTCTCCTCCTCCTCGATATTCTTCCTCCAATGATGATCGCATGAGACTTTTTTTCCTCCGCTCACCTCCTGTCAAGACCTGCTGACGAAGGGAAGAGGGAAGGAGGGAGGGAAGGAGAGGAAGGGAATGAAGGGAGGAATGAAGGAAATGAATGAAGGAAGGATGGAGAAAAGGGAGAGGGAGGAGTAGAGGGACATAGAGAAAGAAGGAAGGAGAGGATGGAAAGAAAGGAATGAAGGAACGAATTTAGAAAGGAAGGAAGTGAAGAAGGGGGAAAAAAGGACGAAAGGGGGAGAGGGAAGGAATGAATGAAGGAAGAAAAGGATTGGGAGAAGGGAAGAAGAGAGAAATGAAAAAAGAAAAGGAAGAAGGAAAAGTGAGAGAAAGAAGGAGGGAGAGATTGATGAAGAGAGGGAATGAAGGAAAGGAGTGAAAGAAAGGAAGAAGGGCAAAACAGAGAAATGGAAAAAGAAAAGGAAGAAGGAATAGTGAAAGAAAGAAGAAGGGAAAGATTGATGAAGAGAGGGAATGAAGGAGAGGATGGAGAGAAAGGGAAGAGGGAGATAAAGCCAGATACGAAGGAAGGAAGGAAAAGAAAGCAGTTAAAGAATAACTGAAGATAAGAAGAAAGGAAGGAAGGAAGGAGAATGAAGAAAATAATGGGGGAACAAATAAACGAAGGAAGGAAGAGAAAGGAGAATAAAAGGAATGAGGTAAAAAAACAAAACAAAAATCAAAAGGTCAGGAGAGAAAGAAGAGGAAGGAAAAGAAAGAAGGGAAGAAGGAGTGAAGGAATAAAGAGGTGAGAGGAGGAACAGGAAGACAGACAGACAGGAGGACAGGCAGGAAGACAGACAGTGACAGACAGGCAGAAGACAACATCATCAAGGCCACATCACATTACGGGAGGAGGAGGAGGAGGAGGAGGAGAAAGAGAAAGGAAGGAAGGAAGGAAGAAGAAGAAGAAGAAGAAGAAGAAGAAGAAGAAGAAGAAGAAGAAGAAGAAGAAGAAGAACACGAAGAAGAAGAAGAAAAACAAGAACAAGAACAAGAACAAGAAGAAGAAGAAGAAGAAGAAGAAGAAGAAAAAGAAGAAGAAGAAGAAGGAAGGGAAGGAGGAGAAGAAGGGAAAGGAGAAAATAACGTAAGGAGAGAAAGAGTGAGAAAAAATAATGAAAAACAAGATGGATGAGAGAGAGAGAGAGAGAGAGAGAGAGAGAGAGAGAGAGAGAGAGAGAGAGAGAGAGAGAGAGAGAGAGAGAGAGAGAGAGAGAGAGAGAGAGAGAGAGAGAGAGAGAGAGAGAGAGAGAGAGAGAGAGAGAGAGAGAGAGAGAGAGAGAGAGAGAGAGAGAGAGAGAGAGAGAGTTGGAAAGGAAGGAAGGCGGCGGCATAAAAGGAAATAAAGGAAGGGAAGAAACGAAAGAAGAAGAGGAAGAAGAAGAAGAAGAAGAAGAAAAGAAGAAGATAACAATAACACAATCAAGACAAACAAACAAAAAAAAAAGACCAAAGACGCAAAAAAACAACAACAAGGATAAGAAAATGATAATGACGAAGAGGAAGAGGAGGAGGAAAAGGAGGAAAAGAAGAAAACAAAAAGAAGAAGAAAAGTGTTATAACTATTTTCTTTCTATTCTTACTGTTCATGGTGTTCCTATTGTCATTGTTGTTGTTTGTTGTTGTTGTTGTTGTTGCTGTTGTCATTGTTGTTGTTTTCACTCTTTGTCGCTCTCTCTCCCTCGTAACAAAACGCGCGTCGAACACATTCAAAATAAGCCCCAGACTGAGTTCGTCCCATTGCAAAACTTTCTCCCGCGGTCTCTTTGTCTCATTACGAAGTTGTTAATTATGCTAACACAATACCACCACCACCACCACCACCACCACTACCATCACCACCACTACCATCAACACCAACAAAACGTAACTCCATAATTAAAACCAGGAAGGAAGGGAACAAAAGAAGGAAGGAAGGAAAGAAAGAAAACAAAAGGAAAATAGATAGAAAGGAGAGGAAGGAAATGAAGGAAAGGAAGGTAGGTATTGGACAAGAATGAAAGGAAATAATGAAGGAATGAAGGAAAGAAGGACGAAGGAAAGAAGGCAGGAATTAAGGAAGGAAGAAAGGAACGGAAAGTAGATGGGAGAGAGGAAGAAAGGATAGGATTTGAAAGGAAGATGGAGGATAAGAAAAGAAGGAAAGAAAGAAGGAATGAAGGAAAGAAGGAGCGAATAAAGAATCACCACCATCACTACTACCACCATCATCACCACCACCACCACCATCATCACCACCACCACCACCACCATCATCACCACCAAAGAGAACGGTAAGGAAAGAAGGGAAGGCAGGAAGGAAAGAAAAGAAGGAAGGAAGGAAGAAAGGGGAAAAAGAGGATAAAAGTATAGGAAAAGAGAAAAGATGAGAGAGAACGGTAAGGAAAGAAGGGAAGGCAGGAAGGAAAGAAAAGAAGGAAGGAAGGAAGGAAGAAAGGGGGAAAAGAGGGAAGTAGGGAAAAGAGGATAAAAGTATAGGAAAAGAGAGAAGATGAAAGAACGGTGAGGAAAGAATGGAAAGAAGGAAGGAAAGAAGAAAGGAAGGAAGGAAGGAAGAAAGGGGGAAAAGAGGGAAGTAGGAAAAAGAGTATAAAAGAATAGGACAAGAGAGAATGAAAGAGAGAAAGGAGGAAAGAAATTAAAGAAGGAATGAAAAGAAGGAAAAAAAAGAAAAAAAAAGGAAAAAGAAAAGAAAGGAGGAATGAAAAAAGGAAAAAAAGAAGGGAAAAAGAAAAAACAAAAGAAAGAAGGAATGAAAAGAAGGAAAAAAAGAAGGAATAAAGGAAAAGGAAAGAAAGAAGGAACAAACCACCACCACCACCACCACCATCACCACCACCACCACCACCACCACCACCACTACCACCGCCAGCCTCTCCTTCCACGGGTTTCATTAAAGACTTGTAAACAAACTCCAGCACAGATAAGAGGAAGTCTAAGGCGGGAAGTGTGAAGTAGAAACGCCTTGACTTCTACGAGGACCCATACTCTCAAACATTTCGGAGCTCACACACCCACATTTGGTAAGGCTTTCGTAGAGGTTGTTGCGGATATTTCCAAGGGTAGTTCTACGAGTCTAGGGATAGTTTCGTAAGGCTTCTGCGCTATGTATGTGAAGAAACACTCAAGAAAACCCAACTAATCTCCTTTGTGGAGTTTGGAAATTAGTTATTGTAAGAGTCGAAAGCGTCTGAGTATGCTTCAAATAGTAACATGTTCAATGGTTCTACTACTACTACTACTACTACTACTACTACTACTACTGCTACTACTACTACTACGACTACTACTACAATGATGATAAGAGTTGAAGTATGAATAATAATGATAATAGGACTTCAATCAGGCTGGGAAATGACACAAATATATTACTTTTTTTCAATATACGAAGCGAACAATGTCTCTATTGAAAGCTACTACAATGCCTGGTTGATTAAATTTGTTTCTTATTAATAAAGAGGCGCGGACACACACACACACACACACGCACACACACACACACACACACACACACACACACATACATATGCACACACAGTTTTTAAAGGTCATGAGAGTGAATGGAGTGAATAAAACCAGCAATTAGAGAACAAAGCAAAAATGAAACCAATGTTATTAAAGCCATTCAGAACTCCAATACACACACACACACACACACACACACACACACACACACACACACACACACACACACACACAAACAGAAAATGAAAGAGAGAGAGAGAGAGAGAGAGAGAGAGAGAGAGAGAGAGAGAGAGAGAGAGAGAGAGAGAGAGAGAGAGAGAAAGTGGTATTGCTGAACAAATATTACTAAATGGGAAGAGACAAACACTGGTGATGGTGGTGGTGAGGGTGGTGGTGGTGGTGATGGTGGTAGTGGTGGTGGTGGTGGTGACCTAGAATAAGCAATGTCGATGATTGATGATGATGATGATGATGATGGTGGTGGTGGTGGTGGTGGTGATGTTGTTAGCAGTAGCAGAGATGAAGTAGGAGGAAAAGAAGAGGAGGAGGAGGAGGAGGAGGAGTACAAAGGAAGGAGTGCAAAGGAAAAGCAAACAGCAACAGACCTCTTGGTCCTAACTAGGCTGTTTGTTGTTGCTACCATCTGCTCTAATCTACGAGTCAGAGACACAGGACAGCAAAGGCGAAGGCTCCCACCGGTCCCTCCAGCCGAGGCTGGCACGAAAAGGAAGAATACCATGTAGTATAGAAAAACTACAATGGGTTTTTACATGGACAGAAGGAAGATCATACACGACAACTAAGCTAACACTACTTTCTGTTAGACCGGAGCAAAATAGCGGATGTTCGGGCTAGCTTCTAAATATTTGCCTAGTCGGTTTGTCAACGTGCAAATAGTTTCGCTTTCGACGACGTTTTGAGGCAGACCATTCCATACATTGATGACACGGTTGAAGAATTGTTTGGATTCATTTGAGAAGAAACACTTCCTCGTTATTTTGTATCCATTGTTTCTTGTTACACTTGATTGAGAGATTGTAAAATAATCATGAACATTAACGTTATCGAGTCCCTTGAACATTTTAAACACTTCTATAAGGTCACCTCTTAGCCTGCGCTTTGATAAGCTGAATAAGTTCAGTTCTTTAAGTCTGTCTTCGTACGGTTTGTTTCGCAGTCTGGGGATCTTTTAGTAGCTCGACGCTGCACCCTCTCGAGTTTATCTATATCTTTTCTGTAATAGGGAGACCACAACTGAACGCAATACTCAAGATGTGGGCGAACTAACGAATTGTACAGTGTCGATATTACTTTTTCTGATTTGTGTTCAAATGTACGACCAATAAATCCGATCAATTTGTTGGCAGTTTTTACTATTTCTGTGGAGGAGGAGGAGGAGGAGGAGGAGGAAGAGGAGGAGGAGGAGGAGGAGGAAAACGGAAGGAGGAGAAGGAGGAGAGTCTTACCTGCCACACTGAAGAGGTTTTAAGGAGAATGAGAATCTCTCTCTCTCTCTCTCTCTCTCTCTCTCTCTCTCGTAATCCTTATTATACGAGTAATTGACATCCTTCACTTATTTTCCTCCTCCTCCTCCTCCTCCTCCTCCTCCTCCTCCTCCAATCTTTTTCTTGTCATTCTTGTCATCGTAATAATGAGTCCTTATGAGTTTCCTTTCAATAATGACGACAGTGATGATGGTAATAATAATAATAATAATAATAATAATAATAATAATAATAATAATAATAATAATAATAATAATAATAATAATAATAATAATAATAATAATAATAATAATAATAATAATAATAATAATAATTTAGTTACTCATTTGTCATTTTCCTCTTAATATTTTTTTCATCTTATTATTCATGATTAGAAAAAAAAATCGTGTAAGTTTAAAATATTTTTGTAATTAAAACGCAAAAAATAAGTAATTGAGAGAGAGAGAGAGAGAGAGAGAGAGAGAGAGAGAGAGAGAGAGAGAGAGAGAGAGAGAGAGAGAGAGAGAGAGAGAGAGAGAGAGAGAGAGAGAGAGAGAGAGAGAGAGAGAGAGAGAGAGAGAGAGAGAGAGAGAGAGAGAGAGAGAGAGAGAGAGAGAGAGAGAGAGAGAGAGAGAGAGAGAGAGAGAGAGAGAGAGAGAGAGAGAGAGAGAGAGAGAGAGAGAGAGAGAGAGAGAGAGAGAGAGAGAGAGAGAGAGAGAGAGAGAGAGAGAGAGAGAGAGAGAGAGAGAGAGAGAGAGAGAGAGAGAGAGAGAGAGAGAGAGAGAGAGAGAGAGAGAGAGAGAGAGAGAGAGAGAGAGAGAGAGAGAGAGAGAGAGAGAGAGAGAGAGAGAGAGAGAGAGAGAGAGAGAGAGAGAGAGAGAGAGAGAGAATGTCAGCCAGTCAGCCAGGCAAGGAGACAGACAAACAGACAGACAAACAGACAGATAGACAGGCGAGAAGATGAGTATTAGATCTGGAGAAAGGAGGGAAGGGAGGGAGGGAGAGAGAGAGGGAGGGAGGGAGGAAGGGAAAGAGGAAGGGAGGTTGACAAGAACGAGATGAAAGGAAAGAAAAGATAAACGAGGTGAGAAAGAAGGAAGAGGAAGAGGAAGAAGAGGAGGAGGAAGACAAAGGCGACGAAGAAGAAGGGGAAGAGGAGGAAATAACAAGCCAAAGAAATGGAGAGAGAAAAAGAAGATAAAGAAAAATATAACAGAAGGGTAGGCGGTGGCTGAGTGGTAGCGTGCGGGCTCCACATTCACCGTGTGATGGACGACGCGGGTTCGAATCCTCACGCTACCACCGTGGATTTTTCAGTCACCGCCGAGTGACCTATGTCCTATGCTGTCCTGAAGGCCACTCATCAACCCGGATTCTAGAGGAAACCGTCCAAGTGAATCAAGAAGGAGTTCCGGGGGGCAGCATGAGCCAATGCAAGATGGCACCACTATAAACACTTGCCTGCGCCATGACGGGCTGTGGCCGACCATCAGGCCCCACTACGAAGGCCTACCGGTACCATAGCCGAAGACGTAAAAAAAAATGATAGAAGAAAAAACAAAAATAGGAAAAAAAAGCGTAAAAAAACGAACAAATAAATAAGAAATCTAGAAAAGTGAAACCAGGACAACAAAGATGAAATTACAAGAGAGAGAAACACACACACACACACACACACACACACACACACACGCACACACACACACACACACCTCCCAAATTCACACGCAAACTTACCTCTCTCTCTCTCTCTCTCTCTCTCTCTCTCTCACACACGTACCTATAGTTGTGTTGAGCGTGGCGGCAGCTCTCCTGAACCTCACCCTCGCCACCTCCGCCTCGCCCGCCGTCAGCTGGAAGGGTAAACAAACAATGACGTCTCAAGAAAAACACTATTAAGTCTTCTCACCATAATCTCGGTTCTCTCTTTTTTTTTTTCTCACATTATTCTTTCTCTCATTCCTTTATCTTGTTCTTAGTTTACTGTTTATGTTCATTGTGTAATAGTAATAGTTTTTTTTCACAAGTTCAAATATTTCAATCTTAAACTTTAGCCTCTCAACTTCAACGTATCGCTCATTTATTAATACGGTAAGGAAATAACTCTGATGCAAAAAAGTGAATAAACAAATAATTCCTTAGGTGATTAATTTGTCCTTATTCATTGTAAAATTGTGTTCGTCTTTCTTCCGGTGTCCTTCATTATCTTATTCTTTGTCTAAATCCGTTTAACTCATTAACTTATCTTCTTCCTAAGTTGCTGTTAATATTCACTGTAACCCAGGTCCATATTCTTAAACATTTCGGGAGGCGGTGGCTGAGTGGATAGCGTGACGGCGCCGAGTTTAAGATGACGCGGGTTCGCGCCCCGCCCGGTGACACCAGGCTGGGATTTTTCAGCCCCCGCCGAGTGGCTTAAGACTACCCACATGCTGTCCAGAAGACCACCTATCAACCCGGACTCTAGATTCTAGGATTAAAGATGAGCTCCGGGAGGACAGCATGAGCCAATGCAAGATGGCGCCACTATAAACACTTGCCTCCGCCACAACGGGCTAGGCCATACCATCAGGCCCCTCCAAAACAAGTCTACCGGCGCCACAGGTGAAGACGTAAAAAAAAAAAAAAACACCACATTTGATAAGGCTTTCGTGACTTATGTGGGTACCATTTTAGTAGATTGTTTTATGAGCTTAGTGGTAGTGAATGCGACCACCCTCCTTTGTGGGTTTTGGAAATAGTTATAGAATTCGAAAAAGTGCCATAATCTTAGTTTTTTTTCACCCACATTATATTTAACTCATCTTTATTTCTGTATTTACTTATCTCTTATTCTAATCGTCTTCATCTCCCTTAACTGTTGAGCTTTAATATCTCGCTCTCTGACTTACGGACAAATATAAAAAGTCACATTCATTAAGTTTTGCATAATATGAATGCTGGCGTTTAATCACAGGTAACTGACAGCTGAATCGACGCCTCGCTGATTGATTGACTTCCTCCCACCTGCTAGCGCTGAGGCCCTTCCACGAGCAATTAGAGAACTGTTTATTATGCGTCTGGTTCGTCTATTAACTTCAACTCCATTGTCTGTCTTTCAATTCCACAAACTTATATACATAAACTTTCTATTCTTATATCAATGTTTTTTTTCTTTTTATAATTCTTTGATCATCTTTGTCTGTCTTTGTCTTTCTCTCTGTGACTCTCAATCTATCTGTCTATCTATCTATCTATCTATCTATCTATCTATTTATATCACAAACTTACATACATAAACTTTCTATTCTTATATCAATGTTTTTTCTTCTTATAATTCTTTCATCATCTCTGTCTCTCTTTGTCTTTCTCTCTGTGACTATCTATCTATCTATCTATCAATCTATCTATCTATCTATCTATCTATTTATATCACAAACTTACATACATAAACTTTCTATTCTTATATCAATGTTTTTTCTTCTTATAATTCTTTCATCATCTCTGTCTCTCTTTGTCTTTCTCTTCTTATAATTCTTTCATCATCTCTGTCTCTCTTTGTCTTTCTCTCTGTGACTCTCAATCTGACTATCTATCTATCTATCTATCTATCTATCTATCTATCTATCTATCTATCTATCTATCTATCAATCTATCTATCTATCTATCTATCTGTCTGTCTTTCTTTGTCTTCTCTCTGTGACTCTCAATCTGCCTATCTATCTATCTATCTATCTATCTATCTATTTATATATCTTTTTCTGTTACCTGTTCGTCTTTTAATTTCAACTCCAATGTCTCTCTTTTAACTCCGCAAAGTAAACTCAAATTATATGTTATCTTTTTACTATCTTTATCTCAATGTTTTCTTTTCTTATGATTTTAAGTTTCTATGTCTGTCCATATCTGTCTCTCTCTCTATCTCTGCCACCCTGTCTATTTTAACTTCAAGGCTGTCTGTTAATTCCACAAAGTTCTCTAAATCAATATGAACAGTTTGTATTCTTTTTCAAATGCTTCTTTTTTTCTTATTATTATTATCATGTGTCCATCTCTCTGTCTCCCTTTTTATCTCTATTTTCCCGTTTCCTGTTCGTCTGATAATTTCTACTTTATCCGTACATTTTAATTCCACAAAGTTATCTAAATCAACACCTCATCTTTTTATCCTTATTTCAATGTTTCCTTCTCTTATAATTCTGTCTATGTCGGTCTATATCTATCTCTGCCTCCCTGTCTATCAATTTCAACTTCATGTCTGTCTTTTAAATCCACAAAGTTATCTAAATCCTTAAATACACTGTCTATTCCTCTTTCAATGTTTTCTTTTCTTCTTATAATTCTCTGTCTATCTCTCTGTCTCTCTCTATCTGTTTTACTGTTTCCTATCCATCTATTAATTCTAACTTCAATGACTGTCTAATTAATTCCACAAAGTTATCTGAATCAATATGGAAACTTTACCTTCTAATATTAATGCTTCTTTTTCTTATAATCCTCTTTGTCCATCTCTCTCTCTCTCTCTCTCTCTCAGCATACCTACACGTCCATCAATGTCTGTCTGTCAACATATATGAATACTCAGTTGTTTGTCTATGTATGATTCCTATGTATTCCTTTGCCTCCTCCTTTGCCTTCATGTTGCTCCTTTGTTATTCCTTTTCTTATTCCTCCTTCGTTTATTATCTTGTCTTTGTTATTGTTTTTTTTCTTATTTGTTTCGATATTGTTTCCTCTCATTCGTTTCCCTGTTTCTTTTCCTTCTCTTTCTTTTTTTTCGTTATTTGTCATTGTTATCTAGTTTATCTTATTTTCCTTTCCTTTTACCTTTCCATCACCTTTTTTTCGTTCCTCATTATTTTTTTCCAGGTAAAGAATCCGAATCACCTATCTTTTTTCACTACTTTTTCTCTCCTTGATTAATCTCCTTCCCACTTTCCCAGGTGAGAGAAGTGTGACATCTACCTGTTACGTATTTTTACCTGTCCTTAATTAGTCCTCTTGCCCAGGTGAAGACGGTGAACCATCTTACTTTTATTGGCCTTTACCTGTCCTGTCCCTTTTCATTCTCCAGATAGAGGAGGTGAAGTATCTACCTTTCCTACACCTGTCGTTGATTACCTCTTCATAATTAATCACTTTCTCGCTTTTCCAGGTGAAGGAGTGAAATTATCTCCCTTTTCTACACCTTTACCTGTTCTTAATTATCTCTTTTTTTTCTTCTTCCCAGGTAAGGACGAATTATTCTTTGTTGTTTTCATTGTTTTTTCCTATTTCTTTGTTTATTCGTTTTTTCTCTTCATTCTTTTGCCTACCTCTCTATCTCCTATCTCCTATCACTCTATCTCCTCCTATTCTTCTCGTTCAATTGCTTCCCTTCCTTTCCCCTCTCCTCCTTCTACCCATCCTTTCCTCCTTCCTTCTTTCCCTTCCTCTCATCCCTTTCTTCTTCCTCTTCCCTCTACGCCTTCCTCCTTCCCTTTCCTCCTTACCCTACCAATGTCTCTCTCTTGTTTCTCTATTTTGTTTCTATCTCCCTTGTTCCTCTCTCTCTCTCCATTCTCTTTCCCCTTCCTTCCTTCTCCTTCCTCTTTCCCTGCCCTCCTTCCCCTACCTCTTCTCTTCCCCCTTCCTTCCTTTCCCTTCCTCTTTCTCTGCCTTCCTTCCCCTACCCCTTCTCTTCCCCCTTCCTTCCTTCCCCTTCCTCTTTCCCTGCCTTCCTTCCCCTACCCCTTCTCTTCCCCCTTCCTTCCTTCCCCTTCCTCTTTCCCTGCATTCCTTCCCCTTCTTCTTTCCCTGCCTTCCTTCCCCTACCCCTTCTCTTCCCCCTTCCTTCCTTCCCCTTCCTCTTTCCCTGCATTCCTTCCCCTTCCTCTTTCCCTGCATTCCTTCCCCTTCCTCTTTCCCTGCATTCCTTCCCCTATCCCTTCCCCTCCCCTTCCTTCCTTTCCTTACCCCTTCCCCTTCCCCTTCTTCCTCCTCTCACCTTGTTCCCCAGCTGGATGAGGTGCAGCTCCAGCAAGGGCGGGATGACAGGGCGTGACCTCCCCACCCGTAGCCCCGCCGCCCGCCCCGCCCCGGCCCCCGACAGGTCCTCGCCGGCGGAGCATCGCTTGAACCAGCCGTCGATCGCCTCCTCCACCTGAGAAAGAGAGAGCAATTTAATTAAGGACAGGTAAAGGTGTCGAAAGGTAGAAAAGGTAGATGAGAAAAAGGGAAAATGGGTTAATTAAGGTAAAATAAGAAAGGTAAACGTGTAGAGAAGGTAAATATTTCCCCTCCTTTACCTGGAGAAGGGGGAACAGTTTAATTAAGGACAGGTAAAGGTGTGATAAAGGTAGATATTTGCCCTCCCTTCCCTTTCATTTTCTCCACCTGGGAAAGGAAAAGGGATAATTTAGGACAGGTAGAACTATACAAAAGGCAGAAAGGTAAATATATTGCCTCCTGTACAAAGGCAAAGGAAAAGAAAAAAATAGAGAGGAAAGGAAAGGACAGAACATAAAGCATAGGAAAGAAAGTATAATGAAAGAAACGGAGAGAAAAAGAAAGGAAGAAAAAAAGGAAAGGAAACTTAGAGAAAGAAAATGAAATACTAAAAAGGGTTAATAAAGGATAGGTGTTTAATTAATAACAGGTAAGAAAGTAGAGAAGGTAGATATATATTATTCACCTGAAAAAGAGGGAAATCGGTAGATATTTGACTACTGTATTTTGGAAAGAGGGAAAAGGGTAGATTAAGAACAGGTAAAGGTGTGAAAAAGGTAGATATTTCCCTTTTCTCCCTTCCCTTCACCTGGAAAAGAGGAAGAATGATTAAGGACAGGTACATAAAAGGTAGATATTTCCCTCTTCTCCCTTCCCTTCCCTTCCCTTCACCTGGAAAAGAGGAAGAATGATTAAGGACAGGTACATAAAAGGTAGATATTTCCCTCTTCTCCCTTCCCTTCCCTTCCCTTCACCTGGAAAAGAGGAAGGATGATCAAGGACAGGTACATAAAAAGTAGATATTTGCCCTTCCTCTCCCTTCCCTTTCCATCACCTGAGAAAGAAGAAATGTGTTTAATGAAGACAATAAATTAAGGATAGGAAAAGATGAAGAAAAGATGGAAAAGATGATAAAAAGTAGAAATTTCGCCTCCTACACCTGAGAAAAACAAAAAAGACTAATTAATGACAGGGAAAGGTAGATAACTAATTTTATCTACCTGGGAAAGAGGGAAAGGGGTTAATGAAAAACAGGTAAAGATGTAGAAAAAAGGAAGGAAGGAAGGAAGGAAGGAAAGAAGGAAGATAAGAAGGAAGATAATTTGCCTCCACCTGGAAAAGCGAGAAAATGATTAATTATGAAGAGGTAATTAACGACAGGTGTAGAAAAGGTAGATATCTCACCTCATTTACCAGGAAAGTGAAGAAAATGACAGGACAGAAAAAGGGAAAGGGATTGGGAAAGGAAAGCAAGGTAAAGAGGAAAAAGGGAGAGAGAAACAAGAGAGACAAAAACAAAGATAAAACAAAGGAATAAGGAAAAAAAGAATGACAAAAAAACACGATATATACAAAGGAAGAAAAAGACAGAGAATAAAAAAAGAAGCAACTATTAGACAAAGAAACAAATGAGGAGAAAAGGGAAGAAGGAAGGGGAGGAAAGTTGAAAGGGGAGGAGGAAAGGAAATCGAAATGGGATGTGAAAATTGAGAAAGGAGACGAAAGAGAGAAAAAAAAGGAAGACAAAATAACAAAAGAAGCAACTAGCAAACAAAGGAACAGGTGAGGAGGAAAGGGAAGAAGGAAATGGAAGAAAGTTGAAAGGGAAAGGAAATCGAGAGGGGATGTGAAAATTGAGAAAGCAGACGAAAGAGAGAAAAAGGCAGATAACTCGCCTTCTACATCTGGGCAAGACGATTCATTAAGGACAGGTAAAAATACGTAATAGATGCCACGCTTCTCTCACCTGGGAAAGTGGGAGGAAAATGAATTAAGGAAAAGAAAGGGAGTAAAAAGGGAGGTAGTTCGCCTTCTGTACCTGGATGAAAAGATTAATGAAAAACAAAAAAACGGTGATGAAAAGGTAAGAAGAGAGAGGAGAGGAGGGGAGTGGAAAGGAAAGGAAAGGAATGGAAAAAAAAGGAAGGAAAGTAAGGCAAAGGAAAGACAGGGAAATAAATTAAGTGAACGAAGGGGACAGGAAAGGAAGAAAAATAAAGGAAAAAAGAAGAAAAGAAGACAGAAAAGGAAGTAATTAAAGAGAAAGAGAAAATAAAGGAAGAAAGCGAAAAAGAAGAGACAGAAAAGGAGAAGGAAAAGAAAATAAGGAAAAGGAAAGGAAAAAAGGAAGATGAAGAATAAGATGCGTACAAGAGATAAATGGAGATAAGAATGATGAATGAGAGAAAAAAATATAAAAATGAATAAATGATACAATGAGGAAAGAAATGAAATGAAGGACGAATGAGAGATAAAAAAGATAACAATGAGGAAAAATGAGAAAACACGATAAATTATAGAAACACGAAAAGAGGAAAAAAGATTGAGAGAAAAGAAGACAAAAAACAATGAAAAAGAAAGCACAAGCAAGAAGAGTAAGAAAAAAATATAAAAAAAGGAAAAAAAAAGACAAGGAGATAAAAGAAAAACACAAGAAGAGGAAAAAAGATATACAGTGGCCTTGTCCGCCCTCGTATGGAGTATGCATCTCACGTGTTGGGGGTCTCCACTAACACAGCTCTCTTGGACAGAGTGGAGTCTAAGGCTCTTCGTCTCATCAGCTCTCCTCCTCCTACTGATAATCTTCTACCTCTTAAATTCCGCCGCCATGTTGCCTCTCTTTCTATCTTCTATCAATATTTTCACGGTGACTGCTCTTCTGAACTTGCTAACTGCATGTCTCCCCCCCTCCCGCGGCCCCGCTGCACACGACTTTCTACTCTAGCTCATTCCTATACTGCCCAAACCCCTTATGCAAGAGTTAACCAGCATCTTCACTCTTTCATCCCTTATACTGGTAAACTCTGGAACAGCCTTCCTTCGTCTGCATTTCCTCCTGCCTATGACTTGACCTCTTTCAAGAAGAGTGTATGAAGACACCTCTCCACCCGAAATTGACCTCTCTTTTGGCCACTCTTTACTTTTGTCTCTTGTGGGATTGGTGAGCAGCGGGCTTTTTTTTCTACACTTTTTGTTGCCCTTGAGCCATCTCCTTTGTTCTAAAAAAAAGAAAAAGAAAAACGCAAGCAAAAAGAATGAGAAAAAAATGAGATAAAAAAAGAAAACAAGACTCAAGGAGATTAAAGAAAAACACAAGAAGAAGAAAGTTATTTGTCCCCCGCGCCGAGAAAGAGAAAGAAAGAAAAGAAGAGAAAATAAGCGACAGAGAGATAAAAGAGAAGGAACGCAGGAGAAACAGCTGATTACGTGTTATCTTCCACCTTGGGGAAAAAAAGAGAAAAAAGAAAGAAAAGGAGATGAAAGAGAATGGGAGGAAGAGGATAGGAGTGGAGTGGAAGGGAGAGGAGAGGAGAGGAGAAAAAAAGAGAGGAGAAGAGAGTAGAGAAGTAAAAAGGGAAGGGAAATGAAAAAAGGAAGGAAAGTAAAGCATAAGAAATTAAGAGGGAAAGAAGAGGAAAGGAAAGCAAAAGAAAGGAAGCAAAATGATAATGAATAAAAAGGGAGGAAGGAAGAATAAAAGAAAAATAAAGAAAGAAAGAGGAAAACAAGGAAAATAAATAAGGAAGGGAAAAGAAAGAGTAAAGAAAAGAAAAGAATAGAAGAAAAGAAAAGAGAGAAGGGAGAAAAGAAATGAGAAATAAAAATAAAGGAAAGCCATGAAATAAAATACAATAGAAAACTTAAGAAAAATAAAATACAAAGAAAGGAAAGCTAAAAAAAAAGAAAAGGAGGAGAAAGTCAAAGAAAAAAAACAAAAAAAAATTGACAAGAAAATATAAAGTTATGAAAAGGAGAGGAATGAAAACGAGGAAAAAAAGGAAGATGAAAAACAAAATAAAAAGAAGGGAAAGGAAAAAAAAAACAATAAAAAACAAAGAAAAGGAGGAGAAAGACAAAGAAAAAAAAAAACAAAAAAAAACATAAGACAAGGAAAATAAAGTTACGAAAAGGAGAGGAATGAAAACGAGGAAAAAAGGGAAGATGAAGAAAAAAAGAAAGGAAATAAACAGCCCCTCCTCTTACCCTCCCCACCCCCTCCCCACCATCCCACACCCCTACACAGAGAACCTTTCATAACCATAGTAACAACACAAATACCCGGCCTGGCCCAGTCTCTTTGAACCATCTACTGCCTCTGTGTCTGTCTCCATATACTCCAGGCGAAGGCAGACTCAGGTATTGCAGAAGAGGCGAGGGCGGGGAGGAGGGGGGCAGGTGAAGTGGAGGAGGAGGAGGAAGAGGAGGAGGAGAAGGAGGAGTGAGAGTGAGAGCGAGAGAGGCGTGATTTTTTCTTTTTGCTCCGTCTATCATCATTACAACCTGCACCGAGGAGGAAAGGGAAAGTGAAACAAGGAGAAAGAGAAAGTGAGGGAGAGAGTGAGAGAGGGAGAGGAGGAAAGAAAGAGGTCAAAGGGAGAGAGAAAGAGAGAAACTGAGAGGGAGAAATTGAGTGGGAGGAGGAAGAAAGGAAAAGAAAGAATGAGGATGAAGGAGAAGGGAAGATAGATAGACAGATAGATAGATAGAAAGATAGATAGATAGATAGATAGATAGATAGAGAGAGAGAGAGAGAGAAAATATCTAAAACCTTATTGTCTTTTCCTGTCTCTCTCTCTCTCTCTCTCTCACTGACAAAAGATATTGCTCTTCTATTCTTCTTTTTCTGCAACACACACACACACACACACACAGACACACACACACACACGAACACACACACACAGTTAAGGACTCTCTTCAAAGATACATTCCGCCGAAGCTTTTAAAACGTCAATGGGAGTTTTGTTTTGTTTTTTTGTTCTCTCTCTCTCTCTCTCTCTCTCTCTCTGTCAGTGTTGCCAATCCCGCCCGTCGACCTCAATGAGTGGGTGATCGCTTCCTTCGTTCCGGGTCGGGTTTTGGCAACACTTCACGTTCATTATCAGAGTTTGCGAAGTTTATTGTTTTGTTTTATGTAGTTTGTGGAGTTTATTGTGTTTATTTTTGTTTTATTTAATTTTGCGTAATTTGTCAGTTTTCATGTTTTCTCATCTTCATTTCTTTTCTCTCATTTTCTTCTAGTTTTTTTTATTGTTTTTCTTCTTTTTCTTTTTCTTCTTATTTTCTTCTTATTTCTTCTTGTTTTTTTCTTATTTTCTTACTTATTTCTTCTTGTTTTATTCTTTTTTTTTATTCTTGTATTCTTATTTCCTTGTGTTTTCCTTATTTTTCTTATCTTTCTTATTCTCCTATTTCTTCTCTTTTATCATATTTTTCTTTTTCTTCTTGTTCTCTTTTTATTTCTTTTTGTTATCCTTATTTCTATTTTTATTCTTCTTTTCTTCTTATTTCTTCTTGTTTTCTCGTTTTCCTTTTTCTTCTTATGCATAATCGCGTTTTTTTACTGTTTGCTGATTTTTCTAACTCAAGTATCTATATTTGCAGTGACTCCGAGGGATTACTTTTTTATATAGATTAAAATGTAATGTCCTTGTTTTTTTCATATTATAATTTTAACTCTACTCGTGTCATTTTGCTTACCTCTCCACGTTTCCAAATCCCTACACTCTCTTCCTAATCCGTACAAGCCTTTTCTCTTTCTCTCTCTCTTTCACACACGCATTCATATTCCGCAAAGTTGGTAATAATTCTTTCTTCATAAATTTAAATGTATTGTGATCACTTTCTCTCCTACTAGAATTTCCATAACTTTCAATTCGTGTTAATCTCCTACTTAATATAACTATAAAAAGCGTTCACAGTCACTCCCCTTAACATAGATATCCATATTTTCTTACAATTAGAATCTCCACGCTTTTCCTTCTGTTATTTCACTTAGCTATTAACACTCACAAACCATTAACACCATATTCTTCTTTTTCTCCCTCCCACGAGTTCATATTTCACAAAGTTAGAGGTGACTCATTCTTCGTAAATTTAAACGTTTTGTATACACATTTTATCCTACTAGAACTTCCATCCCTTTCCGTCGTGTTTTTTATATATTTTTTTTTTACTTTCTAACGTAACCATATAAAGCCTTCACAATCCCTCCCCTCTACGTACGTATTCATATTTTCTTTCAATTAGGATTCCCACGCTTTTCCTCCTGTTATTTCACTTACCTATTCAAATTCTCAAACCATTAACACCCTATTCTTCTTTTTCTCCCTCCCACGAGTTCATATTTCACAAAGTTGGTGGTGACGCATTCTTCGTAAATTTAAATGTTCTGTATTCACTTTTTAACATACTAGAATTTCCATGCTTTTCCGTCATGTTTTTATATATTTTTTCTAACCTACCATAAAAAAGCCTTCACAATCTCTCCCCTCAACATACGTATTCATATTTTCTTCCAATTAGAATTCTCACACTTTTCCTCCTGTTATTTCACTTAGCTATTCACATTCACAAACCATTAACCGCCTTTCTCTTTCTCTCCCTCTCTCTCCCTCCCACACACACACGCATTCATATTTCTCAAAGTTGGTGGTGATTTTTTTTTTCATAAAGTTAAACGTTCTGTAATCACTTTTTATTCCACTAGAATTTTTATGTTTTTCATCGAACACACGCATTCACATTTTCCAGTTTATATCATTCATTTTTTACTAGAATTTCCACGCTTTTAATTCTGTCGTATCACACACTCACATTTTTTAACCTAATCAAATGCCAGCCTAACTAACCTACCCCATCCTTCTAAAACGTAACCAGCAACAACTCAACCTACTAGCTAACCTAATCTAACCTCCCATTTGATAACCTAACATTACATAACAAGATGCATATAGATTTGTTATTTTCTCCCAGGACAGACTTTTATAATCGTCATTTTACATATCAATCCATACTTCCAAATCTATTCATTACCACCTAATTAACCTAGACTAACCAAAATAACTAACCTAACTAACAAACAAACTCACTAACTTAATCTAACCTAACACACGCCATCCTATTCTAACGTAACCAGCCTAACAAACTAACCTACTAGCTAACCTAATCTAACCTCCCATTTGATAACCTAACATTACATAACAACATGCAGATAAATTTGTTGCTTTTCACAGGATATATTTTTATAACTGTCATTTTTATTATCAATCCACGCTTCCATAGGTATCCATTACCACCTAACTAACCTAGACTAACCAGTAACTAACCTAACTAACAAACAAACTCACTAACTTAATTTAACCTAACACATGCCATCCTATTCTAACGTAACCAGCCTAACAAACTAACCTACTAGCTAACCTAATCTAACCTACCAATACATAAAAACATGGATATAGATTTGTTATTTTCTCACAGTATAGATTTTTATAACTGTCATTTTACATATCAATCCACACTTCCAAAACTATCCATTAACACCTTTCCCTTCCTCTCTCACAGCCTCCCCCTATCCAACACACACACATGCGTTTATATCCACAAAGTCAGTGATTACTCTTCTAATATATAGATTCAAATATGATATCCTTGTCTTTCCTCCCATTAGAAATCCATGTTTTTCTTTCTTATCTTGCTTATTAACGTTACCACAAAAACCCTTCGTAATCTCTCCCATCAAACATACGTATTCATATTTTCTCCCATTAGAATTTCAACGCTTTCCCACCTGTTATTATGCCTATCTATTCACACTCCATCACCACCAAGCTCTCTCTCTCCCTCCCTCTGTCTCCCCCTCCATCCACGCATTCATATCCCGCTAAGTCCAAGTGGCTCCGCGGCTCTTCACATCGCTCCCCTTCAGCCGTGTGTGCCTCGCGTCGTCATGCTCGCGGCCACCGGCAAAAAACTCGTGACAAATGAAGGATGAAAATAGATCCCGCGCGGAGAGGAGTCAGGTTAAAGGTGTGATGTATTGGTGCGAGGGAGAGAGAGAGGGAGAGAGAGGGGTGTGTGAGAGAGGGAAAGAGGGGTGATGAGAGAGAGAGAGAGAGAGAGAGAGAGAGAGAGAGAGAGAGAGAGAGAGAGAGAGAGAGAGAGAGAGAGAGAGAGAGAGAGAGAGAGAGAGAGAGAGAGAGAGAGAGAGAGAGAGAGAGAGAGAGAGAGAGAGAGAGAGAGAGAGAGAGAGAGAGAGAGAGAGAGAGAGAGAGAGAGAGAGAGAGAGAGAGAGAGAGAGAGAGAGAGAGAGAGAGAGAGAGAGAGAGAGAGAGAGAGAGAGAGAGAGAGAGAGAGAGAGAGAGAGAGAGAGAGAGAGAGAGAGAGAGAGATAGAGAGAGAGAGATAGAGAATCAGAGAGAGAGAGAGAGAGAGAGAGAGAGAGAGAGAGAGAGAGAGAGAGAGAGAGAGAGAGAGAGAGAGAGAGAGAGAGAGAGAGAGAGAGAGAGAGAGAGAGAGAGAGAGAGAGAGAGAGAGAGAGAGAGAGAGAGAGAGAGAGAGAGAGAGAGAGAGAGAGAGAGAGAGAGAGAGAGAGAGAGAGAGATTCATAAAACCACCCATCCATAGAGTCAGTCAGCCTAACAAACAGACAGACAGACAGACAGACAGACAGACAGACATACAGACAGAGAAAAACAGACATCATACACACGCATAAAACAGACATAAATAAATCGATACAGGCAGAGAGACAGAAAGACAGACAGACAGACAAGCAGAGATAGACAGACGGATAGACAGACAAACAGATGAATAAAGTTACTCAAGAAAGACAAAGAAAAATCAGCAAAGTAAACGAAAGAAAAGATAGAGAACACACACACACACACACACACACACACACACACACACACACACACACACACACACACACACACACACGCACACGCACGCACGCACACACAAAGCGTCATTCTAAAGTCAGTCTCATCAAAGTGGCGACAAATTGATCTCATTAATTAACGAAGCGGCAACCCCCTGCGTGATTCCGGGGCCGTTGTTGTTGTTGTTGTTGTTGTTGTTGTTGTTGTCGGTGGTGGTGGTGGTAGTCTAAGTTTTTTTTTTCGTTAATCAATTTATTTTTTTTCGATATATAAGTTCTCTCCTTCATTATGTACTCTCTCTCTCTCTCTGTATGTATGTATGTATGTGTGTATGTATGTATGTATGTGTGTATGTATGTATGTGTGTCTCTGTCTTCCTGTCTATCTATCTATCTATCTATCTATCTAATTATCAGATGTTTGTTTATCATTTATCAGGCAAAGCAAACAAACAAACGAGCGAACACACAAACAAGCAAAAAGGAAAACAAACACTCATAAGTCATCTCTCTCTCTCTCTCTCTCTCTCTCTCTCTCTCTCTCTCTCTCTCTCTCTCTCTCTCTCTCTCATTCACTCCCCCCTCTCTCCCTCTACCACCCTGCCTATCCCTTTCCTCCCTCTCCCTCCCTTCCCCTATCCCCCTCCACCTCCCCTCTTCCCTTTACCTTCCTTCCTCTCCCTTCCCTTGCATCACCCCTCCTCCTCCTCCTCCTCCTCTTCCGTCCCCTACACTATGGATACTCTTTCGCTTCACCCTTCGCTGCCCTTCTACTCGTCGCATTGAACAGGCGGCTCGTCGGGGCTTCAGGCAGAGATAATGGACATACACGTACAAAAGGGTACGCACCTATAGAGGGTTGAACGGAGAGGCTTAATGAGTGAGTGTGTGTATGTGTGTGTGTGTCCTTTTCCCTGCCTGTTTGATGAGTGAGAGAAGAAGGGGCATAGAGAGGAGCTAGAATGAAAGGAAGACTATTATAAGAAGCAGGAAAAGGGAGAAATATAATACCTGAAAAGAGTTAAGAGAAAGGGTTGATGTGTAATGATTGTAACCTTTTCCCTGCCTGTTTGATGAGTGAGAGAAGAAGGGGCACAGAGAGGAGCTAGAATGAAAGGAAGACTATTATAAGAATCTGGAAAAGGAAGAATTATAATACCTAAGGAATTGAGAGAAAAGGTTGATGTGTAATGTGTCCTCTCTGCTGCCTGCTTAACGTTACTTCTTAGGAGGAGGAGGAGGAGGAGGAGGAGGAGGGGTGATGAAGGAGAAGGGAGAGGGAGGAAAGTAGAGGGAAGAGGGAGGGAGGATGACGGAAGGAAAAGAAGGGATGAAAAAGAATGAGAAGAGGAGGAAAATTGAGAGGGGGAAAAAAATGGTAAATAGAGGCTAAAAAGAAAAGGTTACACGCCTAAAAAGTCTTGATGTGTCCCTTTCACTGCCTATGTAACCTTTGATCTTGGAGGAAAGGAAGAAAAATGAGAAGAGTTAGGAAAGTGAAAGGGGGAAATGGAGGATATAGAAAAGGAACAGTATAGAGGAAGGGTTACGCTCCTCCGAAGGGTTGAGAGAGAGGATTTTTGTGTCCTTCTCACTGCGTTTTAAACCTTTGAAGTACATGAGATAAGGAGGATATTACAGAGAGGTTAAGTAAGAAAAGGGATAGGAGGAAAAATAAAGATAGATAGACAGATATATAGACAGACATAGAGAAAAACAGACATACACACGCACAAAACAGACACAAATAAATCGATACAGGCAGGTAGACAGAAAGACAGACAGACAGACAGATACATAGACAGACATAAACAGAAAAAAACAGACATCATACACACTCAAAAAACAGACACAAATAAATTCATACAGGAAGATAGACAGAAAGATAGACAGACAGACAGACAGACAGATAGACAGATACATAGACGGACATACAGACAGAAAAAAACAGACATATACACGCACAAAACAGACACAAATAAAGCGATACAGGCAGATAGACAGAAAGACAGACAGACAAGCAGAGATAGACAGACAGATAGATAGAGAGACAGACAGACAGATGAATAAAGCTACTCTAGAAAGACAAAGACAAAGACAAAATCAACAAAGTAAACAAAAGAAAAGATAGAGAGCAAACACACACACACACACACACACACACACACACACACACACACACACACACATAACGTATAAAGAAAGAAAGGGTTAATCGTTGACCTCGTTATCGGAAAGGGTTGATTTGTTCTTTTCATTGCCTGTGTGACCTTTGTTCTTTAGTTAATGAGAAAAGGAGGAACACAGAAAGAAGGAACAAAGTGGAGAGTAAATTGGAACAAAAGGTTACGTGCTACAAAGGGTTGAGAGAAAGGGCTGCTGTGTTCCTTTTCGCTGCCTGACTAACCTTTGCTCTTGAAGGATGTGAGAGGAAAGGAGAATACCAGGAAAGTAAAGAGAAGCTGCGAAAGAGAGAGACAAAAATAGTTATTCGCCTACAGCAGCTTGAAAGAAAAGGATTGGTGTGTCCCTTTCAGCTTAGCCTCTTCTCTTGAGTATGAGGAAAAGGGAAAATAGAGAGATGATAGAAAAGGGAAGAGGGAAACTAGAGACAAGGAAGAAGGTGGGAAGTAAAAGGAAAAAGGGTTGAGAGAAAAGGATTGGTATGTCCTTTTCCGCTTCCTCTGTAACCGTTGTTCTTGAATATGAGGAAAAGGGGAAAGTAGAGAAGAGATAGAGAAGGGAAAAAGGGAAACTAGAGAGAAGGAAGAAAGTGGAAAGTAAAAAGAAAAGGGACTGAAAGAAAAGGATTGATGTGTCCCTTTTCGCTTCCTCTTTAACCGTTGTTCTTGAATATGAGGAAAAGGGGAAAGTTGAGAGAAGATAGAGGAGGGGAAGAGGGAAAACAGAGAAGGAAGAAAGTGGAGAGTAAAAGGAAAAAGGGTTGAGAGAAAAGGGCTGGTATGTCCCTTTCCGCTTCCTCTTTAACCGTTGTTCTTGAATATGAGGAAAAGGGGAAAATAGAGAGAGGATAGAGAGAGAAAAGAGGGAAAACAGAGGGAAGGAAGAAAATGGAGAGTAAAAAGAAAGAGTTGAGAGAAAAGGCTTGATGTGTCTTGCAGCGTATGGGAAAAGGAAACAAAAATAAAGAGAAGACAAAAGTAAAAGGATGGAATATATAAAGCAGAAAGGAAACTAAAAAGAAAGGGTTACTCGCCTACAAAGAGTTAAAAGAATAGGGATGATGAGTAGAAGCGAATGGGAAAATTAAAAAAAATAAAGAGAAGACAGGAAAGGAAAAGGATGGAAAATATATATAAAGCAGAAAAGGGGCTAAAAAGAAAGGGTTACTCGCCTACAAAGGGTTAAAAGAAAAGGCTTGATGTGTCTTGCAGCGTATGGGAAAAGGAAAAACAATAAAGAATACAGAGGAGGAAAAGGATGGAAAATATATATAAAGCAGAAAAGGGGCTAAAAAGAAAGGGTTACTCGCCTACAAAGGGTAAAAGGAATAGGGTTGATGTGCCCCTTTTCACTGCCTTTTTTTCCTTTCTTCTTTGGGTGAATGGAAAAAAGAAGGAAAGTAGTGAGACAAAGTTGAATAGGGAGAATGACAAAGTAGAATAGGGAGAATGACAAAGTAGAATAGTAATGAGTAGTAATATTAATGAAAAGTAATAGTAATAGTAATGAATAGTAATGAGAATAGTAATGGCAATAGTAATAGTAATAGTAATGAATAGTAATGAGAATAGTAATAGTAATAGTAATAGTAATGAATAGTAATGAGAATAGTAATGGTAATAGTAATAGTAATAGTAATGAATAGTAATGAGAATAGTAATAGTAATAGTAATGAATAGTAATGAGAATAGTAATGGTAATAGTAATAGTAATGAATAGTAATGAGAATAGTAATGGTAATAGTAATAGTAATGAATAGTAATGAGAATAGTAATGGTAATAGTAATAGTAATAGTAATGAATAGTAATGAGAATAGTAATAGTAATAGTAATAGTAATGAATAGTAATGAGAATAGTAATGGTAATAGTAATAGTAATAGTAATGAATAGTAATGAGAATAGTAATGGTAATAGTAATAGTAATGAATAGTAATGAGAATAGTAATGGTAATAGTAATAGTAATGAATAGTAATGAGAATAGTAATAGTAATAGTAATGAATAGTAATGAGAATAGTAATAGTAATAGTAATAGTAATGAATAGTAATGAGAATAGTAGTAATAGTAATAGTAATAGTAATAGTAATGAATAGTAATGATAATAGTAGTAATAGTAATAGTAATGAGAATAGTAATGGTAATAGTAATAGTAATGAATAGTAATGAGAATAGTAATAGTAATAGTAAGAGTAATGAATAGTAATGAGAATAGTAATAGTAATAGTAATAGTAATGAATAGTAATGATAATAGTAGTAATAGTAATAGTAATGAATAGTAATGAATAGTAATGAGAATAGTAATAGTAATAGTAAGAGTAATGAATAGTAATGAGAATAGTAATAGTAATAGTAATAGTAATGAATAGTAATGATAATAGTAGTAATAGTAATAGTAATGAATAGTAATGAGAATAGTAATAGTAATAGTAATAGTAACAGTAATAGTAATGAATAGTAATGAGAATAGTAATAGTAATGAATAGTAATGAACTGTAATGAATAGTAATGAACTGTAATGAATAGTAATGAGAATAGTAATGGTAATAGTAATAGTAACAGTAATAGTAATGAATAGTAATGAGAATAGTAATAGTAATGAATAGTAATGAACTGTAATGAATAGTAATGAGAATAGTAATGGTAATAGTAATAGTAACAGTAATAGTAATGAACTGTAATGAATAGTAATGAGAATAGTAATGGTAATAGTAATAGTAACAGTAATAGTAATGAATAGTAATGAGAATAGTAATAGTAATGAATAGTAATGAGAATAGTAATAGTAATGAATAGTAATGAACTGTAATGAATAGTAATGAGAATAGTAATAGTAATAGTAATAGTAATGAATAGTAATGAACTGTAATGAATAGTAATGAGAATAGTAATGGTAATAGTAATAGTAATGAATAGTAATGAGAATAGTAATAGTAATAGTAATAGTAATGAATAGTAATGAACTGTAATGAATAGTAATGAGAATAGTAATAGTAACAGTAATAGTAATGAATAGTAATGAGAATAGTAATAGTAATGAATAGTAATGAACTGTAATGAATAGTAATGAGAATAGTAATGGTAATAGTAATAGTAATGAATAGTAATGAGAATAGTAATGAGAATAGTAATAGTAATAGTAATAGTAATGAATAGTAATGAGAATAGTAATAGTAATAGTAATAGTAATAGTAATGAATAGTAATGAGAATAGTAATAGTAATAGTAATAGTAATGAATAGTAATGAGAATAGTAATAGTAATAGTAATAGTAATGAATAGTAATGATAATAGTAGTAATAGTAATAGTAATGAATAGTAATGAGAATAGTAATAGTAATAGTAATAGTAACAGTAATAGTAATGAATAGTAATGAGAATAGTAATAGTAATGAATAGTAATGAACTGTAATGAATAGTAATGAGAATAGTAGTAATAGTAATAGTGATTAATAGTAATGAGAATAGTAATCAGACAAACTAGGATAGGAAGAATGACAAAGACTTCCTCGCGCACAAAAGGTGAAAGAAGAGAATTAAACATCTAATCATTTTTTTCATCCACGTAAAAGAAAAAAAAGGCAGAAAAGGGAAAGGATGAAAATAGAGAAGCTGGAAAAAGGAAGGTTATAAGGTGTTACTCGCCTACAAAGGGTTAAAGGAATAGGGTTGATGTGTCCCTTTCCACTGTTTTATTTTACCTTTCTTCTTTGGGTGAATGGAAAGAAGAAGGAAAATAATAAAGTAGAATAGGCGAGTGACAAAGACTTCCTCACGTACAAAAGGTGAAAGATGAGAATTACACATCTAGTCATTTTTTTTCATCCACGTAAAAGAATAAAAAAGACTCAAATAACATAACAGGCGTGGATCGCTTTCCTAGCACTATTGGAAGCCCTCTATTGATACACCCTTACCAGAAGCGATCAGGGAACAGAGAGATAACAGGCCTGGATCCAATTTATCTCAATACTCGAACCTACATATTGCCCGACCCTCTGTATAAACGATCAGAAAACAGAGGTGTAAGAGGTTTGGATTCAACTTTTCTTACCATTTGGACTTTATAGAAACGAACAGAAAACAGAGGTGTAAGAGGTTTGGATTCTACTGCTCTCACCATTTGGATTTTAAAGAAACGAACAGAAAACAGGGAGTGGGAAGAGGTTTGGAGACCCATTTTAGCACTACTGGAGCCTATCTCGTGTGTCAGAACCTATATAGGAACGATAAAAATGAAATAAAAGACTTGGAACCCATTTCTATTCCTATTCGAACCTTTATAAACACGAAACATAGAGATTAAAGAATTGGAACCCCTTTTTAGCACTCTTACGAACTTACTCTTGTATCAGAAACTTCATAGAAACGACCAAAAAAATAAGACACAATAGGCTTGGATTCCTTTCTATTCTTATTCAAACAAATGTAAGATGTTCAAATTCCCTTTTCTATCAGTATCTAAACCTATCTATTCTTACATCCTCTATATAAACGATCAAGGAACAAATATATGAAAGGTTTAAATCGCTTTTCTATCCCAATTTGAACCCTTTATAGAACTGACCAGAAAACAAAGGTAGAAGAGGTTCGGATCCCCTATCGAGCACTATTGGAACCCACCTCATGTGTCCGAACCTTTATGGACACGACAACAGGAAGCAGGAAAAGAGGAGCGGATTGACTGGATGGCTTTGTCTCTATTTTGAACGGTTTTCTTTTCTTTCTTCTTTTTCCCTTTGTTTTCTCACTTTTCTTTTCTTTTTTCCTTTTGTTCTTCTCTTCTTTCTTTTTTCCCTTTCTTTCTCTTTTTCTCTCTCCGTGCACCCAGCTTAAGAGGAGAGAGAGAAAGAGCCTATTTAATGAAGTGTGGCAAGAGAGAGAGAGAGAGAGAGAGAGAGAGAGAGAGAGAGAGAGAGAGAGAGAGAGAGAGAGAGAGAGAGAGAGAGAGAGAGAGAGAGAGAGAGAGAGAGAGAGAGAGAGAGAGAGAGAGAGAGAGAGAGAGAGAGAGAGAGAGAGAGAGAGAGAGAGAGAGAGAGAGAGAGAGAGAGAGAGAGAGAGAGAGAGAGAGAGAGAGAGAGAGAGAGAGAGAGAGAGAGAGAGAGAGAGAGAGAGAGAGAGAGAGAGAGAGAGAGAGAGAGAGAGAGAGAGAGAGAGAGAGAGAGAGAGAGAGAGAGAGAGAGAGAGAGAGAGAGAGAGAGAGAGAGAGAGAGAGAGAGAGAGAGAGAGAGAGAGAGAGAGAGAGAGAGAGAGAGAGAGAGAGAGAGAGAGAGAGAGAGAGAGAGAGAGAGAGAGAGAGAGAGAGAGAGAGAGAGAGAGAGAGAGAGAGAGAGAGAGAGAGAGAGAGAGAGAGAGAGAGAGAGAGAGAGAGAGAGAGAGAGAGAGAGAGAGAGAGAGAGAGAGAGAGAGAGAGAGAGAGAGAGAGAGAGAGAGAGAGAGAGAGAGAGAGAGAGAGAGAGAGAGAGAGAGAGAGAGAGAGAGAGAGAGAGAGAGAGAGAGAGAGAGAGAGAGAGAGAGAGAGAGAGAGAGAGAGAGAGAGAGAGAGAGAGAGAGAGAGAGAGAGAGAGAGAGAGAGAGGGCTGCAGGCATGTTGTTGTGGATGATAAATTGCTCTCGTGTTCTATTCTTTTACCTGCACTATGGTTTATTGGGACTCAGGTGTGCGTTCAGGTGTTCCGCTTCAATTAAGGTACATAGACAGGTGAGCCAGGGGGGGTAGACCAGGTGGATAGAAAAGTGTATGTGGATGAATAGAATTGGTAAGTGGTAAGTTAGGTGAGGGAATATATAGGTGGAAGAGGTGGATAGGTAAGAAAAGGTAGGATAGGTGAGTAAGGGTGTAGAGAGGTGGGGGAAGGACAGGTGGATAGCAAACTATGTGTGGATGAATTGTAGTTATGTTAGGCAAGGGAATATATACAGGTGGAAGAGGTGGATAGGTAAGGAAAGGTAGGACAGGTAAGTAGAGGTGTAGAGAGGTGTGATAAGTGGGGAAAGATAGGATAGATAAGGTAAATAAAAAATGGATAGTAAAGCAAATGGAATATATACAGGTGGAAGAGGTAGATATGTGAGGAAAGGAAGTACAGGTGAGTAAGGGTGTAGAGAGGTGTCATAATTAAGGACAGGTAAGTAGAGGCGTAGAGAGGTGCCATAATTAAGGAAAGGTAAGATAGATAACGTAAATAAAAATGGATAGTAAAGCAAATGGATAATAAACAGGAAAACAAGAAAAGTAACGGAACTGATAAATATTGAAGTCGGGAAAAGTCAGAAATAGAAAGGCAGATGAAGGAATAGACAGATGGAAGAAGTGGATAGATGAAAATAGGTTAGACAGGTGAGGTAGATGAAGATGCAAAAAGGTAGAATAGAGGAAAAGTTAGCAAATACAAAAGGTTGAATAGGGAAGGTAAATAAAGGTGTAAACAGGTGGAATGGAATAGTTAAGAAAAGGTAGAATAGGTAAAAAATAAGTAAAAGAAAACGTAGCAAAAATAAAAGGCTGAATATGAAAGGTAAATTAAGGTGTGAACAGGTAGAGTGGAATAGGTAAAAAAAAGGTAGGAAAACAAATGTAAGTACAGGTGTAGAAAGGTAGAATGGAATAGATAAGAAAAGGTAGGAAAACAAATGTAAGTACAGGTGTAAACAGGCAGAACAGAATAGGTAAAAAAAAGGCAGGAAACACAAAGGTAAGTAAAAGTGGAGAAAGGTAGAATGGAGCAGGTAAGAAAAGTTAAGATAGGTAAATAATAGGTAAAAGAAAAGGGAGCAAAAATAAAAGGTAGGAAATCAAAGGTAAGTAAAAGTGGAGAAAGGTAGAATGGAACAGGTAAGAAAAGGTAGGAAAACAAAGGTAATTAAAGGTGTAAACAGGTAGAGTAGAATAGGTAAGAAAAGGTAGGAAAACAATGGTAATTAAAGTTGTAAACAGGTAGAGTAGAATAGGTAAGAAAAGGTAGGAAAACAAAGGTAAGCAAAGGTGTAAACAGGTGGAATGGCACAGGTAAGAGAAGTTAGGATAGGTAAAAAATAGGTAAATGATTAGACGGGTGGAAAAACAAACAGTCATAGAGTTGCTGATAGAGAGAATGACAAACTGACACACACAACACAGACAAACAGACAGGGAGCCACTCAGATTAGCAGACAGAAAGACAGGTAAACAAACAGAAAAACAGGTGCATGGACAGATATACAGACAGACAGGTAGATAGATAGACAGACGAAGAGACAAATAAACAAACAGATTGACAGACAGACAGACAAAAAAATCAGACTAGGAGAAAAAGACAAACAAAGAGAAACAGAGACGGGGAATAAACAGACAGACGGTTACCAAATTTAAACAATAACAATAACAATAATAATAATAATAATAATAATAATAATAATAATAATGATAATAATAATAATAATAATAATAATAATAATAATAATAATAATAATAATAATAATAATAATAACAACAATAGTAGTAAAAATAGTAATTAAGACAATAATGTTCCCCTTCTCTACTAATCTTATCAAATCTCCTCCCTCTCACGTAATCTGGGATGAAAACTTTGGAAAAATGACTAATTGGTTGAATATGTTTTGAAAAGTTTACGAAAGTCTTCTCTCTCTCTCATATACCAGCAACTATCGAACATCTACTAAATAAAAACTTAAATTATGTGTATTCAGAAACCTAACCAAGTAAAGATAAAAGTATAGTCCATTGAGTCCAGAATTAAAAGTCGTTATTCAATTGTCACTTTTTTTTACACAATGGATGGTTTTCAGATACAGCGGAGCAATAATAAGGTATGTGTGTGTGTGTGTGTGTGTGTGTGTGTGTGTGTGTGTGTGTGTGTGTGTGTGTGTGTGTGTGTGTGTATGACGAGGACGTGGATGGAAAGGAAGAGAGGGAGAGATGTATAATGAATGAGTTAATTAGAATCATTATCATTATCACTACTACGACCATTATTATCAGTATCGTGACCATCATTTTCAGTATCAGAACTATAATCTTTTTCATCTTATTCTTCCTTCTTATTTTCCTCCTCA
Source organism: Eriocheir sinensis (assembly GCF_024679095.1). NCBI lineage: Eukaryota > Metazoa > Arthropoda > Malacostraca > Decapoda > Varunidae > Eriocheir > Eriocheir sinensis. The sequence continues at coordinate 13,381,260 of NC_066530.1, forward strand.
TTATCTTTTTCAACACTATCACAACTATCATTCTACTTTTTCTCGCCTTCCTTTTCTTTCTTTTCATTCTCTTCCTCTTCCTCCTTCAATTCTCATCATTCCATCATCTATTCATTCATGATTTTTCCTTCTTCTTTTCCTCCTTCCTTTCTTACTCCATCTCCTATTCATCGTCTTCTTACTTTTCATATCCTCCTCCACCTCAACCTCTACATCTTCTTCATTCTCTTTGTCCTTATTTTTCTCTTTTCCCCTTCTTTTAGCATTTTCATCACTGTTCCTTCCTCCTCTTCTCTCTTCCTCCTCTTCCTTCATCTCCTCTTTCTTCATCTTTTCATCCCTCATATCCCCCCCTTCTCATCCTCCTCTTCATCTTCTTCATCCTCTTTCTTCTTGTTTTCCTTTTCCTCTTCCTCTGTTTCCTCCTCTTCCTCATCATCTTTCTCCTCTTCCTCCTCCTTTTCCTACACCATCATTTCCATCTCATCTCCCTTTTTCATCACCCTCATCACCACCATCACCACCGCAATCATCAACAAACAAACTAACAAACAAACAAACTACCACCACAACCATCAACAAACAAACAAACTTAATAAAACAACAAAAACTTATCAAAAAGGTACAAAAAGGTAAGTAAGGTAAGCGAAGGTAACAAAAACCACTTCCCTAACCCTTTCATCTAGGCCTAACGTCACTCAAGGCGAGGAAATTTAAAGGGAGGGAGTAAAGTGACTGAAAATAAAGAGCCTGACCCTTTGCCAGCCATCAGAGGGAGAACAAAGGGAGGAGAGGTGAGACAAAGGGAGAGGAAGAGAAAGGGAGGGTAAGGGAGGGTGGAAGAGCTTAAGATGAACAAAAGGGAGGAGAATTGAGATGAGGAAAGAAGGGAGAGAAAGAGAAGATAAGAGAAACAGAAGAGAAACAAAGGGAGAGGAAAAGAAAAAGGGAAGAGAATTGAGATGAGGAAAGAAGGGAGAGAAAGGGAAGGTAAGAGAAACAGAGGAGAAACAAAGGGAGAGGAAAAGAAAAAGGGAAGAGAATTGAGATGAGGAAAGAAGGGAGAGAAAGGGAGAGTAAGATAAAGAAAGGGAAGAGAGGGGAAGTAGTTAGAGGGAGAGAGAAAGGGAGTGTAAAAGGTTAATAGGAACAAAGGAAAGAGAATGAGATATGGAAAGAAAGGGAGAGAAAGGGAGGGTGTGATGGTAATGGAAACAAAGGGAAAAGAAAGAATATAGGGAAAGGTAGGAAGCGAAAGGGAGGGAAAAGGGGGATAAAAAAAATAAAGGGAAGAGAGGAAAGGAAAAGAAGAAAATGGGTGGATAAGAAAAGTAGGAAAAAGAATAGGAAAAAGATAAGGAAATGAAGGGAGAGAAAGAGAGGGTAAGGAAGCGTAATAAGAATAAAGGGAAAATAAGGCAGAAGAGTTAGAAAGGGGAAATAAAAGGAGGGAGAGTAAGTTAGTTAGAGTTAGAGGGAGAGAGAAAGGGAGTGTAAGGGTAATAGGAAGAAAGGAGAGAGAAAGGGATATGGAGGGCAAGAGAAATAAAGGAAAGAAAAGTGAAATACGGAAAGAAAGGGTAAAGAAAGGAGAGTAAGAGAGAGTAATAGTAATAAAGGGAAGAGAAGGGGGGGTGAGGAAAGGAAAGGGAGGTGAAGCAAGGGTGTAAGGGTGACCGTGAAACAAAGGGAAGAGAAGGAAGATGGAATAGGAAGGGAGATGAGCGAAAAGAAAGGGAGAGGAAGGGAGGATAAGGGAGGGTGTTGTAATAGGAAGGGAGATGGGGTAAAGAAAGGGAAAGGAAGGGAGGATAAGGGAGGGTGTTGTAATAGGAACGGAGATGGGGTAAAGAAAGGGAGAGGAAGGGAGGATAAGGGAGGGTGTTGTAATAGGAACGGAGATGGGGTAAAGAAAGGGAGAGGAAGGGAGGATAAGGGAGGGTGTTGTAATAGGAACGGAGATGGGGTAAAGAAAGGGAGAGGAAGGGAGGATAAGGGAGGGTGTTGTAATAGGAAGGGAGATGGGGTAAAGAAAGGGAGAGGAAGGGAGGATAAGGGAGGGTGTGAGAGATAAAAGAAGCAAAGGAAAGATAAAAAGATGTAGAACGGAAGGGAGAAATAGAAGGGTGTGAAAAATAAAAGGAAGAGATGGGGGTCAGGGAAAAAAGGAAGGGGAGAAATGGGAAGATGGGATATGCAAGGGAAGTGAGGAAAGGAGGGAGAGCAGAAGGGAGGGTGTAAGGGACAGTGAAAGAAAGGTAAGAAAAGTTCAGTTCTGGTCACCTTACTATAGAATGGATATAAAAATGTTTGAATCGGTGCAGATGAGGATGACTAAGATGATTCAGGGGTTAAGAAACTTGCCATACGAGGAAAGACTCAAACGGTTAAACTTGCATTGTCTAGAAAGGCGAAGGGTGCGTGGAGACATGATCGATGTTTATAAATAGATGAATGGCTTTAATAAGGGAGATATTCATAAGGTTTTGTTGGTAAGAGAACCGGGTAGGACACGAAGTAATGGGTTTAAACTGGATAAATTCAGATTCAAGAGAGACATAAGCAAAAATTGGTTTACTAATAGAGTGGTGGATGAGTGGAACAGGCTGAGCGGTCATGTGGTGAGTGCCAATACAATTGTCATATTCAAAAATAGATTAGATAAATTCATGGACAGTGATATTAGGTGGGGTTAGATACACGGGAGCTTAGGTTCAAAGGAGCTGCCTTGTACAGGCCTACCGGCTTCTTGCAGACTCCTACGATCTTATGTTCTTATGTTCTTAAAATGTAGGTAGAGCAAGGAGGGAGGCGAAGGGAGGGAGTGAGGGTAAAATGGGGAGGCGGCGGCCGAGTGGTTAGCGTGGACTAGGTTCGAGTCCCCAACGAAACACGCAGATTGTTCAAGTCATCGCCGAGTGGTGGAACATTACCCACAGTCTGTCTGGATCTTCACTCAACCTTAACTTCAGCGACTTCGGTCAAGCGGAGCACCGGGGAGCAGCATGGGCTAAGCAAGACTCATACATCACGGCAGCCACAATAAATAAAATTAGCCTGCGATACTAACGGGCTGGGCCGACCAAAAGGACCCTCAAAAAACCCTATCGGCGAAACAGGCAACACAAAAAGGTAACAAATGGAAGAAAAGGGAGACAGAGAAAAAAGGGAGATGATGGGAGTGTGTGAAGATAATGTAAATAAAGGGAAGAAAAGGGAGATAGAGAAAGAAGGGAGATGATGGGAGTGTGTGAAGATAATGTAAGTAAAGGGAAGAAAAGGGAGATAGAGCAAGGAGGGAGATGATGGGAGTGTGTGAAGATAATGTAAATAAAGGGAAAAAAAGGGAGATAGAGAAAGGGAGAAGATGATGGGAGTGTGTGAAGATAAGGTATATAAAGGGAAGAAAAGGGAGATAAGGAAAGGAGAGAGAGAGAGAAATGGTATAGAAAGGAGAGAAAGGCATGTGAAAGGAAAGGTAGGAGAGGGAGGGAAAGAAACAAGAGAGGGGGAAGCAAAGCAAAGAAGAGGAAGAAAGGGTTAAGACGGAAAAGGAAGGGAAAGGAAAAGAACAATAAAAGTAAAGAAAAGGAAGGGAGAGAAACGTGATAGAAAAAGGGAGGCAGGGGAAGGAAAAAGGAAAAGAGGAAGGCCAGTAAATATTAGTTGCAAAGGAAGATAAGGAAAAAAAATAAAGGAAGAATAAAAGGTGACATGAAGAGGGGGAAGAGGAGGGCGGGGAAAAGGAGGTTGAAAAAGGTGGTAATGAAGGAGACTACAAGGAAAAAAAGAAAGGGGGAAGAAGGTATATGGGGGGGGAGGAGAAGGCTGAAAGGGTAGACTAAATATAAAGTTTGTTTGCTGTGAGAGAGAGAGAGAGAGAGAGAGAGAGAGAGAGAGAGAGAGAGAGAGAGAGAGAGAGAGAGAGAGAGAGAGAGAGAGAGAGAGAGAGAGAGAGAGAGAGAGAGAGAGAGAGAGAGAGAGAGAGAGAGAGAGAGAGAGAGAGAGAGAGAGAGAGAGAGAGAGAGAGAGAGAATATATCAACAGAAAGGCCGCTCAAGACTTGTTTATCATCAGAAAAAAGAAAATTTAACTCTCTCTCTCTCTCTCCACATGGATGCCTCTCTAACAGGTTGCAGTCAAGTTTATAATCGCCGTTTTATCAAAGAGCTTTTTAAGACGGAAGGAAGCGAAGCAATACACGGATGGGACGCGGCTTAACAAAAACAGAGAGGGGGAGAGATAGGAAAATAATAGCAGACATAATAATAGTGGAAGGAAAGACGAGGGAAGACACGTAGATAATAACAGAAGAAAATGAAAGAAAAAAAAGATAAGAGAGACTGGAAGATGATGATAGGTAGAAAATAAGGTTAAAAGAAAAGAAAATCCGGTGGAGAGAGAAAGGATGATAGCGTGTCACTGTAATAATAATGGTAATAATAATGATAAGGAAAAGTAGAGTAAAATAGAAAGGAATACGGTAAAAACTAAAATAAAGTGGAAGTGGGAAAACAAGACTATGAACAAGAAAAAAAACAAGCAGAAGAAAAAGAAATGAGAATGAATAATAATAATAACAATAACAAAAAACAAGATTAAGAAGCAAATGAAGATAAAATAGAACAAGAATAAGAAAAAAGAAAAATAAAGAAAAAAAGAAAAATAACGAGAAGAAAAAGAAAAATAAAGAAAAAAAGAAAAATAACGAGAAGAAAAAGAAAAATAAAGAAAAAAAAGAAAAATAACAAGAAGAACAAGAACACGAGCAAAAACAAAACAACACAACCATTAAAAAAAACAAAAAGCAGAAAAAAGACATTTAAAAACAAAACAAAAAAAGATTAAATAACACTAAGACACACACACACACACACACACACACACACACACACACACACACACACACACACACACACACACACACACACACACACACACACACACGTCGCACAACCCAAAAACACACACACGACCCCCCTCCTCCCTCTCCCCTTCCCCTGTCCCCCTTACCCCCCCCCCTCACACCTGGCACCCACCTTTAACAGCCTCATTAGCGAGTCTGGAGTGGCCCACCTGATCACCTTCTTACCTGTTCGCCGCACTCCATTAGCGACACAGGTACTTAAGTCTCCCCCCCCCCCCCCATCCTGCCCCCGCCCAGCCAGGTAGCGACACCGACATTAGGCTCACCTGTATACCTGATTAGCTCACCTGTGCCCCCCTCCCTTCCCTCTCCCCCTGTTCCCCTCCCCTGATACCTTTCATGCATAAAGATACACTGATCAGGGAAAGGTGAGGTGAATGGTAAATAAGGGCAAAGGTAAGGGAAAGGGGGAAGGTTTAGGAAGGAAATGGGGAAGGATATGGAGGGGAAAGGAAAGTAGAAGGAAAACACGAAATGGGGTATGAAAACGAAGGAAAGAGAAGGAAAGGTATAAGTAAGGACAAGAATAAAGAGGGAAATGGGGAAGGCAAGAAAGAGAAAAGAGAAAAGGAGAAGGAATTGAGAAGAAAAAGAATATAGGAGAAGGAAAGAAGGAAAAAATAACGAACAAAAAACATAATAAAATCTTACGTTGTTTTGGTGTCGTCATTAGAAGAACAGAAAAGGAAAAAAGGAAAATAGAAGGAAAAGGAAAATACATAGGAAAGGCAAGAAATGAGAGAAAAGAAGGAAAACAAATATTGATGTGTTTACCATTATTATGAAAAGGAGAGATACGAATAAAATAGGAAAACATGAGTAAAGGATCAGGAAAACAATAATGAGAAGAGAAGGAAAAAAGGAAAAGTAGAAGCAAAAAGGATGTTTATTATTATGAATGGAAGGGGAGGAAAGAAAAGAAAGAAAGAAAAACAAGAAAAGAAATACCAAAAAGAAAAAGAAAACCAAAAAATAAGAAAAAGAAAGGGGAAGAAAATTATAGAAGGAAAGGAAAGAAAGAAAAGTAAAAACAAAAAGGATGTTTATTATACGAGTGGAAGGGAAGGAAAGAAAAGAAAGAAAGAAAAACAAGAAAAAGAAAACCAAAAAAATCAGAAAAAGAAAGGGGCAGAAAATTATAGAAGGAAAGGAAAGAAGGAAAAGTAAAAACAAAAAGGATATTTATTATACAAGTGGAAGGGAAGGAAAGAAAAGAAAGAAAAACAAGAAAAAGAAAACCAAAAAAAAAGAAAAAGAAAGGGGAAAAAATTATAGAAGGAAAGGAAAAAAGGAAAATAAAGAGGAGGAAAAAACGAATTCTCATCGCTGACTCCTCCGCCAATCAACTTAAAATCATTTCCGAATCCTTCCATTCCTTAACAAGCATCAAGACGTTCCAATACGAAGGAAAAAAAGATTAAAAGTGCAGGAGTAAGAAAATCCGAGAATAATACGAAATCTTTAGAATTAAAAAGCCCGCTCACTGATTTCTTTGCCATTCAGGTTAGAAATTCCCTAATACTTCGTTCCTTAAGTTAACAAGCATCACGAGTTCCAAGAAGAAAGTATTACATCAGGACTGTAGAAATGAGCAATGAAGATGAAGTTGAAATGATAATGAAGTGAAGAGAGATGAGAAGGGGAAAAGGAGGAAAAGGAAGAAGAGGAGGAAGGGAAGAAAAAAGAAAAAAGGAACATATGAGGCAGAGGAAAATGAAGAGAAGAGGAAGAAATAAGAATCACTACAAATAAGTATTAGATCAAGAGTGTAGAAATGAGAAATGAAGATGAAAGTTAATGAAGTGAAGAGAGATGAGAAGGGAAAAAGGAGGAAAAGGAAGAAGAGAAGAGGAGGAAGGGAAGAAAAAAGAAAAAGGAAAATATGAGGCGGAAAAATGAGAAATAAAAAAATGTAGATGAAATATTAATGAAGTGAAGAAAGAGAAGGGAAAAAGGAGGAAAAGGAAGAAGAGAAGAGGAGGAAGGAAAGAAAGAAGAGATAGGAAAATATGAGGCGGAAAAATGAGAAATGAAGATGAAGATGAAAGTTCATGAAGTGAAGAGAGAAGAAAAGGGAAAAAAGAAGGAAAAGGAAGAAGAGAAATGGAGGAAGGGAAGAAAGAAGCAAAAAGAAAATATGAGGCGTAGAAATGAGATATGAAGATGAATGTTGATGAAGTGAAGAAAGATGAGAAGGGAAAAAGGAGGAAAAGGAAGAAGAGAAGAGGAGGAAGGGAAGAAAAAGAAAAAGGAAAATATGAGGCGGAAAAATGAGAAATAAAAAAATGAAGATGAAATATTAATGAAGTGAAGAAAGAGAAGGGAAAAAGGAGGAAAAGGCAGAAGAGGAGAGAAGGAAGAGAAGAAAGAAGAAAAAAGAAAATATGAGGAAGAGAAATAAGAAATGAAGATGAAGATGAAAGTTAATGAAGTGAAGAAAGAAGAGAAGGGAAAAATGAGGAAAGGGAAGAGGAGAAGAGGAGGAAGGGAAGAAAAAGGAAAAAGGAAAATATGAGGCGGAAAAATGAGAAATAAAAAAATGAAGATGAAATGTTGGTGAAGTGAAGAAAGATGAGAAGGGAAAAAGGAGGAAAAGTCAGAAGAGAAGAGGAGGAAGGGAAGAAAGAAGAAAAAGGAAAATATGAGTAAGAAGAAGAAGAAGAGGAAGAAATAAGAATCACTACTAATAAAATACCTTCTCACTCACCCCTTTGCCGTACCTTTACAGACACAAAGAATTCCAATAAGTTAAAAGATAGATTAAAAATGAAGGATTAAGTTAGAGAAAATCGAGGTAATATAACAAAAATCCTCATAGCTAAGAAACCTCATTACTAACAAGTATAGAAAGAAAATGACATAAACAAAAAGAACAATAAGAAAATAAGAATAGAAAATAGAAATAAAATGTAGAATCGAGAATAATATAAAATTCACTATTGCAAAAAAAGCCTCATTATTAACTAGAATAAGAAGAAAACAACAACAAAAACAAGAACGAGAAGAAAAAGAAGAAAGAAAAAATAGAAATAAAATGTAGAATAGAGAATGATATAAAATTCACTATTGCAAAAAAAGCCTCATTATTAACTAGAACAAGAAGAAAACAACAACAAAAAAAAGAACGAGAAGAAAAAGGAGAAAGAAAGAAGAGAAAGAATAATTTAGAGATGTAGGAATTGAGTTAAAGAAAAATCGACAATGACCCAAATAATCATTATAATTCAGAAACCTCATTACCGACGAGAACAAAAAAGAAAACGACAAAACAGCAACAAAAAACAGAAAAAAAGAAAACCAAAACTAGAAAAAGAAAACCAAAAAGAGAAAGACAACCAAAACAACAAGAAAAAGAAAAAAGAAAAAGAAAACCATAAAAGAAGAAAACGAGAAAAAGCATACCAAAAAAATAAGAAAACAAAAACAAAGAAGAAGAAAAAAAAGAAAGACAAGAAAAAGAAAACCAAAAAGAAAAGGAAAACCAAAACAACAAGAAAAAGAAAAAATAGAAAAAGAAAACCAAAAACGAAAATAAAGAAAACAAAACAAAGAAGAAAAGGAAACAAGAAAAACAAGAAAAAAAACAATAACAAACAAACAAGAAAAAACAAGAACAAGAAGAAAATGAAGACTGGAGATTTGAATTAAAGAAAACTCTACAATAATATCAGAAAGTCTATTATTAAGATGCCTCATTACGCTCTCCTTCGTCATTCAACTTTCAAAGAGCCACATTTTCGTATTTCATTCTTCCATTCCCTTGACGAGCGACGAAGACAAAAAAAACACAGGAAAACGAAAGCCAAAAAGAAAAGTTTCAAAAATTATACAAATCACGGAAGAAAGGAAGAATGATCAGAATATAATGAAAGAGAACTACATAATGAAGGATAAAATAACGGTGAAGAAAATAGAATGACAAAAATATATTGATAGAAAAGAGAGAATAGAATGAAAGAGAGAAAGAATACAAGAGAAGGAAAGGAAGGAATTATTAATCATAGAAAAGGAAGAAAAGAAGAATGAAAGAAAGAGAGAGAAAGAAAAGGAAAGAAAGGAAAAATTAAAGTAGGAAAAGGAAGAAAAGGGGAATGAAAGAGAGAAAGAGAGAAGGAAAGAAAAAAATAATGATAGAAAAGGAAGAAAAGGAAAATGAAAGAGAGAAAGAGAGAATTAAAGAAAGAAAAATTTAATGATTGAAAACGAAGAAAAGAAGAATGAAAGAAAGAAAGAGAGAGAAAGAGAAGGAAAGAAAGAAAAAAAATAATGATAGAAAAGGAAGAAAAGAAGAATGAAAGAGAGAAAGAGAGAAGGAAAAAAAAGAAAATGGTGCTAGAAAAGGAAGAAAAGGAGAATGAAAGAAAGAGAGAGAGAAAGAGAGAAGGAAAGAAAGGAAACAAATAATGATATAAAATAATAATGAGAGAAAGAAAATTTTATAAAAACCTAAAAAATAATAGAATAACAGAATGAGAGATAGAAAGAAATAATAAAATGACAGAAAGAATTATACATAGGAAGAAAATTATGGAAAGATGGAAAAAAATGATAGCGTGAAGGAATGATAGATAGATAGAAAGAAATAAAGCATGATAGAGGGAATGATAGATAAAAAGAAAATAATGAAGAAAAAAAGGGAAAAAAAATATCTCCCCCACGCATCGAGGCATTAAGGGACGCGACAACTTGTGCGAAAATTATTGAAAAGCTTTGAAGTTTGTAAATAAGGTGAATATCGAGAGAGAGAGAGAGAGAGAGAGAGAGAGAGAGAGAGAGAGAGAGAGAGAGAGAGAGAGAGAGAGAGAGAGAGAGAGAGAGAGAGAGAGAGAGAGAGAGAGAGAGAGAGAGAGAGAGAGAGAGAGAGAGAGAGAGAGAGAGAGAGAGAGAGAGAGAGAGAGAGAGAGAGAGAGAGAGAGAGAGAGAGAGAGAGAGAGAGAGAGAATAAGGGGGATGTGCAAACAAACAATAAGAAAGACAGACAGAAACAAACAGACAGACAGAAAGACAGACAGACAGGCAGACAGAGAGACAGACAGACAGGCAGACAGAGAGACAGACAGAAAGACAGACAGACAGACAGACAGGCAGACAGAGAGACAGAAAGAAAGACAGACAGACAGACAGACAAGCAGACAGAGAGACAGACAGAAAGACAGACAGACAAACAGGTGAAGAGGGAAAAGCAGTAAAAACGAAGGTAAGTTAAAGATGTGAAGAAGGAAAAGAAAGAAAAAAAGGAGGAAAAGGAGGAGGAGGAGGAGGAGAGGAGGAAATGAAGAAGGAAGAAGAGGAAAAATACAGACAGAGGATAATGAGGAGAAGAGGAAGAAGAATGGAAGAGGAGGAAGTAAAGGATGAAGGGGAATACACGAGAAAAGAAAGATGAAAGGAAGAAAAAGAAGGGAAAGGGAGAAAGCGAAGGATGAAGAAGGCGGTAGCGAGGAAGAAAATGAAGAGAAAGAGAGACGAAGAAAGTGATGATAGAAGGGGAGGATATGCAAAAGAGGAAAACTGAAGGGAAATAAAAAAAGAAGATGGGGAAGTGAAGTAAGAATGAAAGGGAAGATTTAAAGAAGAGGAAAATGAAGGGAAATAAAGAAAAGAAGATGGGAAAGTGAAGTAAGAATGAAAAGGACGATATAAAAAAGAGGAAAATGAAGGGAAGAAAAAAGAGAAAGGAAGAGTTGCAGATGAAGGATGAAAGAGAAGATTAGAGGGAAAAAAAAGATGAAGGGAAGAAAAAAAGAAGAAGGGGAGGAGAAAATGAATAGAACTTTCTTACTCCTTCCTCCCATCAACTGATTAGAAAGTGCAGTGGACCTTATAAAATCTCTCTCTCTCTCTCTCTCTCTCTCTCTCTCTCTCTCTCTCTCTCTCTCTCTCTCTCTCAATCAATCAATTTTCTGTTTGATGAGGAAAAAAATGTTAATCAGGGATATATTTGGGCGATTTCTTCCCTAGATTTTTAATATGGGGAGAATATTAAAGGGAATAATTAATAAGGGAGGAGGAGAAGGAGGAGGAGGAGGAGGAGGAGAGGGACGAGAAGGAGGAAAAAGAGGAAGAAGGAAAAATAGCAAATAGAGTAGAAGGAGAATCAGGAGGAGAAGGAGGAGGATGAAGAGGAGGAAGAGGAGGAAAAAGGAATAAAAGAGAAAGAAGTAAAGGAAAAAAAAGAAAGTTAAGGAAAGAAAAGATATTTGAAGGAAGAGTAAGAGTGAATGAAGAGGAGGAGGAGGAGGAGGAGGAGGAGGAGGACAAATAGGAGGGATAAAAAATAAAGGAAGAAAAGAAGAAAGGAGAAACTAAGATACAATAATATAAGGAATCAGATGAAAAATAAAACAACACAAAAACAAAGAAAAAAAGAGAGAAAAAGAAAGATGAAAGGAACGAAAGTGATGAAGAAAGAGAGAGAGAGAGAGAGAGAGAGAGAGAGAGAGAGAGAGAGAAACGAAACAGTATTATAACAGAAACAGAAAAAAAAATGAGTGAAGAGGGAAAACAAAAAAAGATGAAAGAGAAGGAAGTGGAGGAGGAGGAGGAGGAGGAGGAGGAGGAGGAGGAGGAGGAGGAGGAGGAGGAAATGAACGTTGAAAAGAGAGGGAGAGGAGAATGAGGTACTGGAGCGAGAAAGACAGAGAGAAAAAAAAAGAATAGAGATAATGAAAAGATATACTCTCTCTCTCTCTCACACGTGCCAGTCTTCTTTTATCTACACTCCATTATCTTTCCAATCTCTCTCTCTCTCTCTCTCTCTCTCTCTCTCTCTCTCTCTCATTAGGTGAGAGATGGAAGTCACCTGTAATCAGTGCCTTCCAATCTACGCCCTTTGAGAGAGAGAGAGAGAGAGTCAGTATTAATTTTTCATTTTCGTTTCCTTTCATCTCCGTCTTCCTCTCTCTCTCTCTCTCTCTCTCTCTCTCTCTCTCTCTCTCTCTCAAACGAAGGAGGCAATTTGCTCCCCTTTTTGAGATGATGATGACCTCTCAGCCCCAACGCTCTCTATCTCTATCGCCATTATCACCACCACCACCACCATCACAACCACCACCACCACCACCACCATCACAACCACCACCACCACCACCGCCATCTCCACTATAAAAATGAATATCCCACCACCATCATCGTCATCACTATCATCACCATCATTATCATTATCATTATTATTTTTATTGTTATTTATTGTTAGTTTTATATAAGAATTGTTAGTGTTATTTTTCATTATATTCGTTCTTATTTTCATTATTTTTTTCATCTTCATTATCGTGTTCATTTTTATTATCACTGTATTGGTTTGGGATATAGATAACTCTCTCTCTCTCTCTCTCTCTCTCTCTCTCTCTCTCCGCCCCCTACATTACTTTAGGCAGTAAATATCTTAATGGCTTTCCCTTCATAGACAAAAATATTTTTCAAACTGGCGAAATTTTAGTCCATTTTTCCACCAATATCTTTTCAGTCATTTAGACTCATATAATCTATTCTGTTTTTCACTTAACGCCCGTAATAATTTAGTTTTTCCATTAGCATTCGTCACCCACAGTAATGTTTATTTTCAACATTTAAATTAATACAGAATTTCCCCCAAAAAATGTTCCATGGATGTATTTCTTAATTATTTTTTCAATGTTCTCCCTTCTTCTTCATCCACTTATGGCCTAATCTTTCCTCATGTTCCTGTATATTTCTTTTTTCTTTTTTTGTGATAAGGTACACGACATCTAATCTTACCTAACGTAAATTAAGTTAACCTAACCTCATTATCCTCCCTTCCATTCCCTTCCCTTCCTTTCCCTTCCCTTCCCATCCCTTCCAATTACTTCCTTTTCCCTTTCCTTCTCTACCTCTTTCTTGCATTCCCTTCTCTTCCCTACACTTATCTTCCCTTCCTTTTCCTTCCCTTTCCATCCCTCCCCTTCTATTCCCTTCTCTTTCCTTCACTTATCTTCCCTTCCTTTTCCTTCCCTTTCCATCCCTCCCCTTCTATTCCCTTCTCTTTCCTTGACTTATCTTCCCCTCCTTTCCCTTCCCTTTCCATCCCTCCCCTTCCATTCCCTTCTCTTTCCTTCACTTATCTTCCCTTCCTTTCCCTTCCCTTCCCATCCCTCCCCTTCCATTCCCTTCTCTTCCCTTCCCTTATCTTTCCTTCTTTTCCCTTCCCTTCCAATCCCTCCCCTTCCATTCCTTTCCCTTTCCTAATCTAACCTAACCAGCCAAACTCCATTCAAGATTATAAAACAACTTTCCCTTTCTCTCCCTTTTCCTTTTCCTTCAGATTCATTTCCATCCTTTCCCTTCCCTTCTCTTCCGTTCGCTTCCCTTTCCATCCCTTCCTTTACCTAACCAGCCTAATCTAACTGACCATACATATTTGCATCAACATTCCCTTACAAAACACACGCATTAACATTTTCCTTCCTCAAATTGAAATCTAAACCTCATTAAGAAAATAAATACTTCTAATATTAACTCGTATTTGCACTGATATTTTTTTTTGGTCCATATAAGGAGAGATTTCTTAAACATTTACCTCTCTCCTCTTTCCTTCGAGTAGCTCCTCCTCCTCCTCCCCCTCCTCCTCCTCCTCCTCCTCGTCTTCCTCCTTCCTCATTAAATTTGCTTTTCCTTTCTCGAGTCTGAACTCCACAACGATGCCAATTAGGTCACCAAATTACACCGAAGGAGAGAGAGAGAGAGAGAGAGAGAGAGAGAGAGAGAGAGAGAGAGAGAGAGAGAGAGAGAGAGAGAGAGAGAGAGAGCTGCGACTGGTGGATGGCAGACCCCCAACCAAAAGCAGGAAACAACTCAACTGGAACTTTTGGAACAGGACAGGACGTAGCTGCTCTTGTTACATAAGGCAAGCAAAGTGCAGGAGGCCACATCTGGTGGGTTTTACGCCCAACCTCCGAGAGTCACCACGCGGGACACGAGAAATTCTATCCTGTGGTGACGCAGTGAGGTGTTCACGGGGCCTGTATACCAAACATCCGGGAGATGAACACCGAGAGAGAGAGAGAGAGAGAGAGAGAGAGAGAGAGAGAGAGAGAGAGAGAGAGAGAGAGAGAGAGAGAGAGAGAGAGAGAGAGAGAGAGAGAGAGAGAGAGAATGATAGGAGTATACAGAGGAAATGATATACAAACAACGACAGATTAGAGACAGACAGACAGACAGACACAGAAATAAAAAAAAAGAAAGAGAAAGATCGACAGACAACATAAGATATAAAAAAAAAAGAAAAATAATGCAAACGAAAATACAGACAGACAAACGTAGACAAAACCAAACTGACAGAAAGACAGACAGACAAAATATACAAACACACAAACAGATAAAGAAACAGCCATTCAGACGAGCAGATGGAACACACACACACACACACACACACACACACACACACACACACAAATTACCTTCGTTGCACTCTTTCTCTTGTTCGTTAAATCCTTCACTGATCGATTCATTTACGAGCGAATCCGAATAAAAGACAGCCGTTTAAACCCTCCTCCCCTCCCCCCTCTCTCTCTCTCTCTCTCTCTCTCTCTCTCTCTCTCTCTCTCTGTCAGCTTAAGAGAAAATCCTTGCTACGAAAACATGCTAAAAAAAGAAGAAAAGCAGAAAGAGAAGGATAAAGAGGAGGAAGATGAGAAAGGAGAAGGATGAGGATGAGGAGGAGCAGGAAGATGAGGAGGAGGAGGAGGAGGAGGGAACAGCGATAAAGGAAAGAGCTAAGCCAAAAGGAGAGAAAAGAAAGATGAATAGGAGAGGGAGATGAAAAGCAAAAAATGTGTGTGTGTGTGTGTGTGTGTGTGTGTGTGTGTGGTGCCCAGAAGTTAGTCTACTGTATCATGAAGGGAATTATGTAAATGTACTAACATTAGGCAGACAAGTCCAATATGTATCCGTCATGTATTGCCCTGCCTTTCACAGTCAATTTTGTTTGTGTTGATCGTTACCAATGAGCGGCGATCGCCGCTATAATATTTCCACGTGAAACTGGCCGATGGGGTAGTGGCGGCTGCGGGGTTAGCCTAGCCCCGCACCTTGCCACACACTCTCAACACCTCTCGCTTCCTTGCACCCGCCACTACCCCATCGGCCGGTTTCACGTGGAAATACTACAGTGGCGATCGCCGCCATTGGTAACGATCAAAACAAACAAAAGTGACCGTGAAAGAGTCCCTAGGAGCAGTAGCGCCCGTGATGGGCACGTCCAGTTCCTGACCGCGTCCTGTAGCTAACGTGTATTAAACAAGAAACAGACGGTCTTCTGCTGCTACTGCCCTACGCGACGTAATTCAGTTCACTTCCTCCAAAACCTTCCTACAGTGAGTGTCAGTGACTTCAGGCCTATAGACTCCTACAATTACGCTGGCTGCTTACACGCTACGTTTCTTATAGGCCCAGTCACACTGACTTTACGACCTACTGACGACCTCCAGCGACCTGCAGGTTGCGGGAGGTCTCACATGGTCGTGCGTGCGATCGTCATGTGTCTCCGTCCGCCGTGCGACCGAAAAGGTCGGCTGGAGGTTTTGGGTGCTGCACCAAAACCTTCAGCCGACCTCTCAGGTCGCTGCCGGTCATAAAAAAGGTTGCCGTCCGGTGGCCGAATGGACTGCGTCTGGACGGCAAGCGGACTGCCACCGGTGGCCGACAGGTGGCCATTAACTGTATGTCAGTAAATGTGATAAGAGATAATCTGCACCCCTTGAATGTCTTACCGCCATCTTGCGTGGACAAACTACGATATCAACACTGTAAACATCGGGTTCCGCGCATGTACAGATCAGGATGGGATGTCATAGGATACGTGGATAGCAGATGACACCACGATTTGTTGTCTGCGTCTGCTCGTCTCGCGTCCCCCACACACGCTCCCACGCCCCTCCCTCGCCCCGACTCTTGTTCAAAATGTAGTCCGTTTCCCATTACCTAAGAGCCTTCCGGTGGCCTTTAGATTATTCTCTTTTCTGGTTAAGAATTCCTAGACTGAGGTTTAGTCATTCATTCCAAATTTCAGTCGTACATTCTCACTCAGTTTTATATAACGTTAAAAAGACTAACAAAGCCCCCGTACGCCGACCACCCATCCGTGCTTTACATTGTGTGTGTGTGTGTGTGTGTGTGTGTTTGAGAGAGAGAGGAGAGAGAGAGAGAGAGAGAGAGAGAGAGAGAGAGAGAGAGAGAGAGAGAGAGAGAGAGAGAGAGAGAGAGAGAGAGAGAGGTAGAAACTAATGAGAACCACTCGACACACCTGGTCAAAGGAGTACCTGTGTGTGTGTGTGTGTGTGTGTGTGTGTGTGTGTGTGTGTGTGTGTGTGTGTGTGTGTACAGACTACCGGTTCTTTGTTTCCATTATTCTCTCTCTCTCTCTCTCTCTCTCTCCATCCAACCATTGCCCTAAAAAGATTAACAACAACAAGGAATGGAAGGAGGAGGAGGAGGAAGAGGAGGAGGAGGAAGAGGAGGAGGAGGAGGAGGAGGAGAAGGAGGATACAAAGTACATTAAAGTCTGAGAGAGAGAGAGAGAGAGAGAGAGAGTGAGTGTTGCGGGGAATGACAAGAAAAGAAGCAAAATATAAAAAAAAGAAAGCGAGGGAGACTAGAAGAGGGAGGAAGGATGAGGGAGGAGAGAAGGAGGAAAAAAGAAGAGAAGGAGGAGAAAGAAGAGTGGGATGGAGAGATCTTGAGAGGAACGAGAAGAGAAAAAATAGAGAAAAAGTCGAAAAGCAGAAAGAG